>NC_083350.1:49231026-49531026 GCF_030254825.1 Meriones unguiculatus
CAGGGTTACTTACTTTGTATCCACACTGTAAGGCCCTTCACAGGAATCCAAGGTGGTCCATACCCAGCAGGAGAGGGAACTGGTTGGGGTGGGGATTGGTTTGAAGATCAGTCCTTATGGAAGCTAAGAAAACTATACCTACCTTGTGCTTTGATGACTTCTAAAGATTTTTTTTTTAAAGTTCATCACTCAATCCCCCCAATGACCTCATCCAGATTGGCCTGTAGGCAAGTCTGCAGGGACATTTTCTTGGTTAATGACCAATGTGGAAAGGCCCTGCTCACTGTGGGAAGTACTGAACTGTGCAGGCCGTCCTGGGTTCTATAAGAAAGCAGGCTGAGTAAGCCAATAAGCAGGGTTCCTCCACGGCCTCTGCTTCAGTTTCTTCCACCAGGTTTCTGCTCTGACTGCCCTCAGTGATAGACTGTGACATGGGAATATAAATCAAATAAACCATTTCCTAGCTGAGTTCCTTTTGGTCATTGTCTTAGTCATTGTTCCATTGCTGTGAAGAGACACCATGATTAAGGCAACCCTCAGAAGAGAGAGCATTTCCCTGGGGGCTTGCTTACAATTTCAGAGGTTTAGTCCATTTTCATCATAGCAGGGAGCATAGCGGCATGCAGGTAGGTGCTGGAGCAGTATCTGAGAGCTACATCCTGAGTAGTAAGCAGAGGGAGACAGAGAGAGAGACTGGGCCTAGCATGAGCCTTTGAAACTTTAAATCCCACCCCCAGTGACATACTTCCGACAATAAGGCCACACCTACTCCAATAAGGTCACCTCCTAATCCCTCTCAAATTGTACCACTCCCTGATGCATTCAAATGCATGAGCCTGTGAGGGACATTCTTATTCAAACAACCATAGTCATAATGTTTGAGCATAGCAACAGAAACCAAACTAGGACTCAAATACATACACACACACACACACACACACACACACACACACAGATAAGGACTAAAACACTGCACTGGAAAAAAGAAAAGTGGGTATTGGTCAGGTAAGGACTGTATAGAAGGTTTGCAGGTAGTAGCTAGAGGACTCAGTGAAAAGTGGAGATCTTTCTGTAACCTATAAATTGAACAGCTCCTGGCACAGCTCCTGGAAAGGGTTAAACATTTTGTAACTATCATTTATATAGAGGTAAGAAGGCAATAAGACTAGAAGGGCCATGAGGTTTCTATTAAGGAGGAAGAACCAATTCAGGCATCAATGTGGGAGATCTGGTCAGGGAGGCCATTCTATTCTGCCAAGGCACCTGGAATTTTATCTTGTGAGAACTGAAAGCCACAAGCAGAGCCAATGTAGACAGGTTAGTGTCAAGAGGGATCACCCCATCAGCCTGGATGCAGGAGGTAAGGTGACCAGTCAAGGTTTCTCTGTGTAGCCCTGCCTATCCTGAAGCTCACTCTGTAGACCAGGCTGGCCTCAAACTCAGAGATTTTTCTGCCTCTGCCTCCCAAAAGCTAGGATTAAAGGAGCGTGCTGCCACCACCATCCAACGGTTCTAGGTTTCTTAAACACAAAACACTGACTTCCACTGACTAGATGGACCAGGACACATATCATCTAATGCGGCTACAGTTTCTGAGACAACAGGCAGCGGGAGTGGTGGGTTTAGCTTCTGAATTCTGACCCTTTCTCTCCATTATCCTCTCTCTCCAGCTGGCCCATTGTAGGCTGCCTTTTCTTGTTTTTAGCAGAAGGGTTAAACAGCCCAGAGTGATATCCAGATGGCAGTGGCTACAGATAGAAGAGAGCTGTCACGTAGCTCTATGTGTGGTTTTCTTTCTTTCTCTCTTTATTCTTTCCTTCCTTTCTTCTTTTTTTTTTTTTAAACAATAGCAAACATTACCAGCAAACATCCCATCCCACTGTGTCCATTGATCATGGACACAATCAAAACCAATCACTTTGATCAAGGATATAAGATTACACACCTAGCTCTAAACAATAGATTTCTACATGAAGGGAGTTAATGATGATGTATCATCACTTGAAGCCTTTCAGAGGCCTGAGGTCCAGGCCAGAGATACTAGAAGCCTAAACAATAAGGGTGGAGGTCAGGAACAGAGACATGAAAACAGACTCCACACTTGTTTAGAAAACAATGTTCCCAGAATTTCTAGAATGTGGAGATGAGTGTATGTGATATTTACTACTGTCAACTTGACGTAGCTAGAATCACCTATGAGACAAACCTCTGGGCATGTCTATAAAGGCTTTTTGAGATTGGGCCCCTGTGATGGGAGCAGCCATCTAGATGCCGGTGGCACCATTCCATAGGTTCAGGTCCTCAAGTGCACACAAAGGAGAAAATAAGCAGAGCATCAACGGTCATCTATCTCTTCTTCCCGACTGCTGGTGGATTTCACATGACCAGCTGCCTCATGCTCCTGCCACTAGGTCTTGTCACCACAGTGGGCTGTAAGCTAAAATAAGCCCTTCCTCCTTTAAGTTGCTTCTAGGTTATCTGGACACAGCAACAAGGAAAACGGGCAGTACCCTGTTGAAGGGAAGGAAGGAGAAGTGAGAAATGATACTCCACCCTCCTCATTTCTGTCTCTGAAATGGAGACCAGCGGTCACTACTTGACACAGAAGGAGGGGTGGGTTTGGGGAAAGCTGGTTGGGGCAAGCATAGTGAAAGGGCCCAAATCCGGGCAAAGATATCAAGCCATTAGCAGGCATCTACCTGAGCCCACCCATCTTTCTTGAGTGCTGCTTCAGAATCATCTGTTTTGGCTCTTGTAGAAACAGTCGTTAACAGTTAAGAGACTCAAAACTGAAAAATTTGGCAACACTGTTTCTGAATTCCTGGCACACCAGCGACCTGTCCAGCCTTCCCCCAGTTTCCCTTGAAGGCACTTCCATCTGACACTCCTGCTCAGAATCTCGGGGAAGAGGTAGGAGAAGGAGATATCCATCAACGACTCACTGGCATCTACCTACTATGGACCCATCCCTAGGGAGAAAGTGCTATAGGATGGCAATAGGGAGGCATCAAGTAGGCATCCCCACCTCTGCTGGTGTGGAAAATTCTTGCTGGCAAGACAAAGAAACAGAATGGACGGGGTGGAAAGAGAGAGCCCGAAGTTTCAAGTGCTCTCCCCAGCTCTTATTCAGCAGGAGTCTAAAGACTCAAGGATCCTAAGAGACGGTGCTGGGGAGTTAGTTGGGCTCTGAGGCTTCAGGATGTCCAATTTCATGATCTGGTGAAGGAAGAAGCCAGGAGGCAGCAGGATGAGTACAGGATAACAGGTAAGTTTGTAAGTTGAATACAGCACACATTCAGACCACCTGGCTCAGAGGGAGAAGAAAGGTCGCATGGAAGCTAGAGAGGACATGAGGTCAAGGGATGGTGACATCACCCTTTCCTGGAAAAAGAAGATGGCACTGGAAAGGGCCTGGAGAAACATTAAGAAAACTATGTCCCAGAGAAGGTGGGAAGAGGAGGCCCAGATGGGTAGATGCAAAAGGTATACAAGCAAGAATTATCTAGGTCTGCAAGGCTGTCACACAGGAAGGGACCAGAAAAAGCTGTGAGCAGATAAGCAAATTTAGAGATGTGATGGCTATCCATGGACCTGTGATAGTGGGGGAAGGGTAGAGGCAAAAGGGGTGACTCAGGGCTTCTTTCCTTTTCCTTTTGATATGAAGGCTGAAGTGAGAAAGGGAGTGGGGGCAGGCAACCACAGGTCCCCAGCTTATTAGAAGCAAGAGTGTTGGGCAAAGCAAGCCCTGGAGGCCAACAAAGGGGCAGAATAAACTGCATTTCTGAGGTTCAGTCTCCTCCTGGTTGTGAGCTGGGAGGGGAGGTGGCCACTGACTCCCACAAAGGCTGGAAAGAGTCAGACAACTGGGCCTGGCCTTCTCCAGAGCACGTGTGTGCGTGTGTGTGTGTGTGTGTGTGTGTGTGTGTGTGTGTGTGTGTGTGTGTAGGGTGTGGGATGCATTACTGTGGCACCCATCCCTGAAGACAGAACGAGTGTAGTCCGGAGAACAGCTGTTACAGAGCCTCCTCCAGCCAAGGTCTTAGCCTTCCTTTGGGGACATGCTTAGCCAAGCAATTTTGTTTGTTTGTTTGTTTGTTTGTTTAATGTGTTTGTGTGTGTGTGGCCTTCCCCATTTTCCCACTTGTATTTTGATGAATTTTCCGATCCAGTAACTACCTGATTCTCTCCCATGTCTTACTTATTTTATGATAAAGTAACTATGAGGCAAAAGAAACAAGGAAAGAAATTTTAATGTGGGGAAAGTGACTACAAAAGGTACTCTCTTAGCACAAAGCTCTGCTGCAATAAAATTTCCATGCCTCAATAGTCCCTCCTAATTTTAAAAGTAATAAAAAAATATGGGTATAGCCCTTGCACTGAAAAGAATCAATATGCTTTAATCTCTTCCAAAAACTGGGGGCAGCAGAGGTAGGCACGCTGGCATCCTTTCACCTGGTTTGAATTACATGGTTCAGTCCAGCAGACATCTCCCCAGAGGGGACATGGGATCTTCTTTAGAGAAAATGCTAAACACCCATCTGTCAGAAACAATTCTGGGGAACTGAGGTGTAGAGATGGAGAACAGAACAGATCCTCCCTTGAGACGGCTGCCTGCGAGGAACAGTCCTGTCTCTGCAAGCCGCGTGTACTCAATCCCCCTGATCAAGGGCACACTGCACAGCAGGCAAAGCCACCCACACAGGGACACAGTAGCCCATGTCCTCAGGATGCTCACGCTCTCCTGGCAGAGCCATTCTCTGCTAGGGTAAGAGGTGGGGGAGGGGGGACCTAAGCAGAAGCTGTTGGCAGGGGCTCAGGTCTATGTCAAGCGCCAGTTTAAGGAACAAGTCTTCCAGCCTTGCATCTGTCCTATTATCCAGCTTCGCTGCCCTGCGGACACGTTTTACTATTTGAAATCCCATCCATGAGTTTGTCTGTGTATCGGTCACATCTGTTGCTAGACTAGGAGCTCTCTGAAGACAAAGACGGCCTGTCCTAGTCATGACTGACCCTTAGCGTCTAGAAAATGTCTGGCCCATAAAGGAAACATCCTTCTTGGTCATTTAAGAGTATATCATGCATGGTCGGCGCTGTCAAGTTTATCTAGTTAAGGATGCGCCATGTTCAACCACTGAGCTTAGAATAACACACATTACTTCATTCATGCTTCACAGTAAACTCTCAGGGTAGGTACTAGGATGATTAATTTGGATTGTTAATTTGAAAAAGAAAACACTTAGCATCAAATAAGGCATTTTGTACATTGTATAAAAGTAAGCATTCATGAATGGATAACAAATTGGGGGAGGAAAATGAAACGAAACACTTAGGTCTTGGAAAACCCAGTATAATTCCATAAAAGGAACATGTAAATGTTGAGACGGTGACATTAAAGACCAGAGCAGAGTGGGAAAGAAACCTACATTTATGGGCAGGACTGTAGCTCGGTTGGTAGGGTGCTTGTCTACCATGTTTGTAGCTCAGGGTTCCATCCCCAACCCTGTGCACACCAAACATCAAGACAACACACAGTGCAGTCCTAGCACTTGGGAGGTGGGTGGAGGAGGTGACTCAGAAGTTCAAGCTCATCCCTGGCTTTATAGCCAGTTCAAGGTCAGCCTGGGCTACATGAGTCTCTGCAGAAGGAAGGAGGGAGGGAGGAAAGGAAGGAGGGAGGGAGAAAGAGCGAGGAAGAATAGGGAGGGACAGGGAGAAGAAGGAAGGAAGGAAGAAAGGAAGGAAGGAAGGAAGCAAAGAAGGAAGGAAGCAAAGAAGGAAGGAAGATCAAGCAGCTTAGTGAAGCACACATCTAGGTATATCTATGACAGCATTTCTGGGACAATTAGATCACCATGGCTCTGCCCTAATCAATGGATTAATTTCCTTGATGATGGTAAATGGTGTGGCTAGCTGGAGGAAGTTGATCACTGTGGTATGGATCAAGGGAATAATTATCAGTCTATTCTACTCTTCTTGGGGAACTGAGAATGCGGTGATTCATCCAGAGCCCACATTTCCCAGACTCCTTTGAAGCAAGGTTATCCAAACATGGGAGCAAATAATGCATGAAAATTCTCTATCACTTGCTTCAAAGGAAATGATTTCCCAAGACGGCCTCTTCTCTTACTCCTATTTTTGTGAGTGACCATGAAGATATGACATGTGCCAACTCTGACCACACAGCTGAGCACAAAGCCCAAGGGAAGGTGAACAACCAGATAGATGGAAACTCCGGTTGCAGGATGGTTCTGCAGAGTAGAGCTGCCTCCCAGGCTGGGGTCACTCCAGCTGCCATGTGAGAATAAGGAGCAACTAGGCCTGCACAGTTAGGTCATCTACTACAGAAACTCCGGTGACGGCGGCTTCAGCGACGGTGGCAAACTCTAAAACATGAGGTGTGATCAAATTCTAGATATAGTTTCAAAGCATAATTCAATGGGACTAAAAAGGTGCAAAGGAGACCATAAACACTTTTAGCCTGAGTATCTAGCAGGATGGAGTGGCCATGATCCGAAACAAAAGAGACTTTGGTGCTGAGTCTTTTTTTTTTAATATTTACTTATTTATACTTATTTAATATATTACTTATTTATGAGCACTCAGTTTGCATGTATGCTTGCATGATGGGAGAGAGCATCAGATCTCATTACATATGGTTGTGAACCACCGTGTGGTTGCTGGGAATTGAACTCTGAAAGAGCAGACTGTGCTCTTAACTACTGAGCCATCTCTCCGGCCCTGGGGCTGAGTCTTTAGAGAAAGATCACAAGTCAGATTTTGGAGATGAAGCTCCACATGGTAGCTCATGCCTTTAATCCCAGCTCTTGGGAGGCAGAGACAGAAGGATCATCAGGAGTTAGAAATCAGCCTGGTCGAGATAGTAAGGTCTACAACAGCTAGGACTCCACAGCGAGGTCATCTCAACCAGCAAAACACAGGGCTGGGGAGATGGCTCAGTTCATAAAGTGCATGCTGTTCAGGACCTGACGTCCGTCCCTGTGAGCACTCATTTTAAAAAGCCAAGCACAGCAGCATGCATCTGTCAACCCATTACTGTGGGAGGCAGACACAAGCAGATCACTGAACAGCCAGCCTAGCTATTTGGCAGAGTTCTAGACCAGTATAAGACCCTATCTCAAAAAGTGGAGTATAGCCAGGCCTCCCTATATACACGAGCAGCCATGCGCGCGCACACACCTGCACACACACACCTGCACACACACACCTGCACACACACACCTGCACACACATAAGCCCTGGAACACATACCCTAGCAAATAAAAGTAGAGGTTAAGGGTTAAGGCCGTCTGGGTTTGGGTTGTTGGTTTGGAGACAGAGTCTCACTACGTAGCTCCCGGGGGACTGCTCTGGGCTGTAGAGATCAGGGTGTCCTAAAATCTATCTGTAGCAATCTTCCCAAGTGACAGGATAACAGGAATTCAGCACCCTACCTACCCACAAACACAACCCAGATCTGAATCCTGATCCTAGAACTCCCCCAAGATTATACTCAGATGGCTTGGATCTTCTGTGAGCTAGTGTTCTTGCCTGTAGAGCAAGGACCACCTCACAGAGGTCGTGATCAGATGAGGCACATGCTTTCCAGACTCTTGCGCTGTTTACATTTTCAAAAGGTCATGAAATGCTTAAGACCAGAAAGAAATCTTGTTCCATCGTCATCTCTGTTGATTTCCATCTCAAATCACTTTGGACCCCTAAGCTTTTCTAAGTAGAACCATGGCTGTCCGCTGCAGCCCCAGCCGTTTGCGCAACCCGGTATTGGGGGACCACGCTCAGAGTTCCTAATAATGGTCACATTTCACAGCACTGTGTGATCAAGTATGAAATGAGCCCCAATTCTGTTTCCTCTTCTACATCTGATAGCAATACCCAAGGCAGACTGTGATGGCTGCTGTTGTCAACCTGACTATATCTGGAATGAACAATAACTCAGAAATGGAGGGCACACCTGTGATCTGGATTGGGCCCTTGATCCTGACCTTGAGGCTGGAAGACACCAGCTTTTGATCTGGATCTTGAGGTGGGATGATACATGCCTATAATCCGGATCTTGAGTTGGAAAGGCACACCTCTGATCTGGGCCACACCCTCTGCTGGAAGCCTATATATGGACAACAGAATAAAGAAAGGTCTATTCATTCTTCGCCTGCTTATCCCACATCCACTGGATCCTACCTCTCTGGGATTCCTCCAAACCAATGTAATCAGGTCCTGGATTATATACTGTTCACTGAGTTCTAAAGACTGACAAATACAAAAAAGGTAAGGTGGCAGTATAAAATAGAATCAAAATGCATGGAAAGTCCTAGCTTTCAACATGGGGTGCAGCTAAGAAAGAAAACGAAGAAAGAGTAGCACCAAGCAACATTCTGGGGTGCTGTTTATTTTTTTGGGGGGGTGTTGTTTATTTAAGCCATGTGTCAACACACTTTCCAGCTTCAGCTTTTCTCTTCTAAGAAATGGACGTAAGCCACAGAGAAAAATGAGTCAATAAGATAAGAGAGAGATGAAAGGGACATATTTATAAAGGAATTAAATTCCTATCTACAGGCAATGTGCTCATATACTTAGAAGAACCTGGAAGATGCTGCTGAGAATCCCATAGGCCTGCAGGGCAGCAATGATGTAGAAGCAGGTAGATCTCTGAGTTTGAGGCCAGCCTGGCCTAGAGAGTGAGTTTCAGGACAGCTAGGGCTACACAGAGAGAACCTGTCTCAAAAAAGAAAGAGAGAGAGAGAGAGAGAGAGAGAGGAAGGAAGAGAAAATGAAGTTATAAAGTTGTTTAGGCACAATAAGCACTTTCAGCAAAGGACCAGGATACAAAATCAACACACAAAAATCAGGAGCTTTTTCTATACCAGTAAGGAAGTTGCCAACAACAAATTAAGGTGGGGGAGGGAGAGATTTTCATTCACAATAGTCTCAAAAAGATAAAATACCTAGGAATATAACTAACCACGGAGGGTGAAGACCTCTGCAGTGAGACCTTTAAGACATCAATGAAAGAAATTAAAGGCAACACTGAAAGACAGAAAGACCTCCCCTGCTCATGAAGTGGCAGAATTAATGCTGTAAAAAAAATGGCCAGATTGCTTCAAGTGACCTTCAGCTTCAAATGTAATCCTTTTCCAGTCCAAAGACATTTTTCACAAAAGTTTAAAAGAACAACTGAAATCCACACGGAGGCACAAAAGACCCCAAGTAGCCAAAGTAATGATGAGTGGAAAGATCTGCTAGAGGCATCATAGGGCCTAACCTCAGACAACAGGGCAGAACCACAGTGGCTGCAACTGTATGGGGCTGTCACAGAAAGACCTAAAGAGCAAGGGGACAAGATGGAGGTTTCAGAAATAAAGGCACAGGGCTCCAGCTGCCTAATTTTTGACAAAAAAATAAAAAATAAAAATCATACCCTGGAACAGAGACAACCTCTTCAGCGAATGAAGAGGCTAGGAACCTGAGAAGCCTGGATATTCATGCATGGAATGAAACTAGAGCCACAGCAATCATCCTGGGTCAATTTTTATTTATTTTTTTAATTTAGAGTGGCTCACGCCTTTAATCTCAGCATTCGGGAGGCAGAGGCAGGAGGAGTTCTATGAGTTGGAGGACAACCTGTCCTACAAGTGAGTTCCAGGACAGCCAGGAATGGAGGCTCAGCATGCCCCTCCTCTCTCTGTGTGTATGTTTTTGTGAGAGCCTTCAAGAGTTTTTGCACATTGTGTGCATGCACGAGCCTCAGAAGGCGGAAGAGAGTGTTTGATCTCATGGGACTAGAGGTAAGGAGATTTTGGGGCCACCATTTGTGTTCTGGGGACCAACCCTGGTCCTCTGCAAGAACAGCAAGTGGCCTTTACGGATCTCTCCAGTGTCAGGTCAAAGACCTTGATGTCAGACCTGAAACTCTGCAACTACTAGGGGATATTTTAAGAAAGAGCAAGGGGGTGGGCGGGCTGGAGGGATGGTTCAGAGGATGGCTGCTCTTCCAGAGGTCTTGAGTTCAATTCCCAGCAACCACATGGTAGCTCACAACCATCTATAAAGAGATCTGGTGTCCTCTTCTGGTGTGCAGGCATACATGTAGACAGAACTTTGTATACATAATAAATAAATCTTAAAAAAAAGAAAAAGTAGAAAAAATGTATTTTAAAAAAGAAGAAGAAGAAAGAGCGAGCACAGGAACAGACTATCTGAAGAGGACTCCAAAAGCACAGGAAAGAATGCCAAACCGACAAATGGGATTCCATGAGATTAAAAAAAAAAAAAAACTTCTGCACAGCAAAGAAAATAACCAACAGAGTAAAAAGGCTGCCTGTATTATTTTCACCATCAGACAATGTGACACAAACACAGCTAACACCTCAAAGGGAAGGAGGGATGGTTTATTCTAGAGCCAAATATGAGCAGACACAGCCCAGGGATACTGATTCAGGTTACACCAAATGCCATCTTCCGATCTGGTTATGGTTTCATCACGTTTTTATAGGAACAGAACAAAGAAAATATAACAAGGCAATTTTCAACTACGTTAGTGGAAATACACGGAGATGAGTAATGATAAAGTAGAGGCACCTCTGTTACAGCCTCGGATGCTGTCTGATGACACTCTCAGCCTCTGTGTTGATGGATGCTAAGGGTGTATTTGTATATCCCAAAGGATTTACCTCACAGTCACAAGGATGTTGAGTCACACACAGAGGTGTGCAGTAAATGGTAATTCAGGGAGCTAAAGATAGTCCAAGATGATCTGGCTTCCAAGGTGTAACATCCAACTCTCCATAACCACAGATGGCTTCAGTCTGTTAATGGCCTTGCAGAACTCAGCACCAGCTTTTCTCCTCCGCTGGGAACCTCAGCTCCTAACGGGCAATTAATTGAGATTATATCAAGAGTTAGAAAAATTAAATAACAACAAAAAAGCACCCAATCAAAAATGGTCTGATGAACTCACTAGATTGTTTTCAAAAGAAATGAAAATTGCCAATAAATAGTTGAAAAATGGTTTCGCCAGCCTTAGCCATCAGGGTCACACCAACTGAAATGACGTTGAGATTCCCTCTTACCCAGTTGCAGCGGCTATCTCACAAACACAAAGAACAGCTGCTGGGTGCCCTCAATCGGGGCCTTACTCTGTGGAGGCAGAGGCAGAAGGATCACAGAAGGGTCAGCCTGGGCTACCTAAAGAATTTCAGGCAAGTCAGAGCTATACAGTGAGACCCTGTCACAAACAAAACACAACACCCAGGCAACAAACGCTGATAAGGAAAGAAGAATTCTTGCACACAAATAAACTGGTCAAAAAAAAAAAAAAAAGCATCACAAAAACAATCAAAGAAATCCAAAAATTATTTGACCCAGATATACCATTCCCAAAAGACCCTAGGTCAACACATTACATAGCACATCCATGTTAATCAATGATGGATGGACAAAGAAAATGCAGTACGCAGACACAGTAGAACTGTATCCAGTTGTAAAGAAAAAATGAAACCACAACATTTGAAGGAAAATGGACACAGAAATAAAGCAGACTCAGAAAACAAGTAAAACTTCACTTGTTTGCTTCATATGCTGAATCTCATGTGTGCATGTGTGTGCGCACGCATGTGTTGGAAGGAGAAAGGAAGAACTTAGGAAAGGGAAAAAGAAAGACTAATGGAATAGATGTGACTTGAAAGCAGACAGTAGGAGGCAGGGAACAGGGGAGATGGGTAGGGCAGTAGCAGGTAGGGGTGTGTGTGTGTGTGTGTGTGTGTGTGTGTGTGTGGGATGAACACAATTAAGATGTAATGATATATATATGAAAATGCCATAATGAAACTCATTACTTTGTATGCTTTCAAAATTAATTAAAAGGAAAAATAAAGGAGTCAAGGCTAATTAAACTAAAGCTTTAGGCAGCTGTGCGCAGCTGGGAAGCCCAAATCACACTCCCAAACGCCTATAAAACCTTGTGAGAAATGTTTCAATCTTTGTTTGTTTTTAACATGAGTGCACCTTTCCCAAGTTAGGGAGTTTGGAGGCGGCAAAGGGTTGAACACACCTGTATACAGCAGTTGGTGGAGGCTTGTTGACACTCACTGTAACTATGTGCACTTCTTCCTGGCCCATAACAAGACTACCCTTCCCATCTCCCACACAATCAGCTGTGGCCTGAGACTGGCCAGAGGAAAACAAGCTGATATGTGAGCGTCACTGCAAGGCCTGGCACTCCTCAAGCAATGAGCACCAAGCTCTTCTTTGACACGGCCTTGGAAGACATCTTGAGGGAGGCAAAACCACAATACAGAAGAACCCTGGATGTGGGAATCATTGCTTAGAAGAAAGGTGTGTGCTTATTAAGGAACAGGCCTAGAAAACCAGTGAGGACTAAGCCAGTGGAATTTTAGTCTTTGCTCTAGACAGCACAGCTCAAATCTTAGCCCATCTCTTCCACACAGCCTCATTTTGACATTTGCAAACACTAAGTTTTCACAAGTCCAAGTAGAAGGCTGTTAAATCGGTGATCGGAGTAATCACAACCAAAAGATTATACCTGTGTTAGTCTTCAAAGTGTCACCTTCACGACTGACATAACTAAACAGTACTGCTCTTGGTGCGAAGGTGTACCTTCATAAAGCAGAATACATGAAGAGTGTGCTCTCGTCTTCCGGAAAGGGCAGATTATAAGTAGAAGGATTAGAGCCCCTACAGAAATTGCTCTGATCCAACAGCTTGCCAAAATAGCTCCGCGAGGAGAAGAACGTGCTTCTCTCAGGCACAGGGCCTCTGCACGTTCCGGCTCGTTTAGAGACATGCTGAAGCCCTCCTTAGCCACTGACCTCCTGTAACAGCGCATAGCCATGGACTGTTCCCAACTAACGGCCGGATGAATCAAGCGCATCAGGTATCGCTGTTCTCATTCCGTTAGCTGTCTGTCCAGCCAGACCAACCACAGCAGACTTTACTCACACTCTGTGTATGTGCAAGTGTGCACAAGAGAAGGACCTCAGGTGTCCGCTCCCATCACTCTGTCTCATCACCTGTGACAGGGTCTCCCACTGAAGCTAGAGCTTGTGGCTTGAAGCTGGGAGGCAGGCAGCAATCTCCAGCAGGCCTCCTCGTTTCACCTACCTCCCTAAGCAGTGGGGTGGCTGGAATATGCACCTGTACTGGGCATTTTCATAGGAGACCTGAACTCATGACCCTAAGCTTGTTGTAAGAGCTGGAAGGTATTTTAAATGAACCTAAAACATTAGGTTTGCGTCTCAAACCTTGAAAACTCATGGGAGAGCTTCAGGCACCGGGGGCATGGTTGAAACAGGATCTCTCTATGTAGCCCTGGCTGCTCTGGAACTTGCTATTTAGACATGGCTGGCCTTGAACTAACAGAGCTCTGCCTGCCTCTGCCTCTCAAGTGCTGGATTAAAGGTGTGGGCCACCATGTCTGGCTCACAGTGGCATTTTAATTTAAGATGGGTTCATCAGGACACGAACCCGCTGTAAATTCAGGGACTGAAACAGAAACTAGTACTGAATAAAATTAAATTGAGCTAGGCACATTGGAATACATTCACAGAAACATCCAGGTGCTGGGGAGGCTGAGGCAGGAGGATTGCTTGAGCCCAGAAATTTGAAGTCACATACACACACTCACACTCGAAAAAGAAAGATCTTCAAAAGAAAAGAAAACTGCTTGAGAGTGGAGGAGCTTTTCCTACCCATGTAGAGTTAAGGCCACTCCTAACTCAACTCTGGAGGGTGAGTAAGGCTAGGCGCTGGGAGCCATGGAAGGCTTGCAGGGAGTGGGGGTGGGGGGCAAGAGGTAAGCAGGGGTCTCTAACGGGACAACGTTCTGAGCAGTGAAGACAGGAGGTAGTGAGACCAGACCCAGTGGAGTAAAGCAGAGATGAGACGGGAAGGCTCTGTGGCTGGCGGTGTGGCTGGCGGTGTGGCTCGGCGGCAGCGTCCTGCTCAATCTCCAGCACCTCGAAGTTAAAGACAACAGACTAAGAGAGGCTCACCTGGCTTGCCCGTAACTCAGGGGCAAGTGAGAACTCTAGAGCATGAAGAGGACCCTGAGACAGGTCAACAAACATGGCGTCGGCATGGTAGGAACAGGATCACTACAGACAACTCTTTGGTGTGAGCCAAGTGCACTGTGCCTTCAGGACTCGGAGCCGGCATGGAATGAGGAGAGGAGGAAAGGGAATGAATGAGAGGACAGCAGCTCAGACACAGGAGAGACTAAACACGTAGCAAGAGTCACGGGCACCAGACGATAGGGGAGGGGCTATAAACACAGGGTAACAGCTGATGTGGGAGGCAAGGAAGCATTAGGCTGGATGCCAGTGAGGTTCCCAGGCCAAGACAGGCCCAAGCCGGAGTGGAATGTATGTATAGTCAGGGAGTCAGACCCCGGGAGGTGACAGAGAAATAGCCATTTGGCATTTGTAATAAAAGCTGGACAGTATATTAATGAACCTAAAATATTAGGTTTGCTTCTTAAACCTTGAAAGTACATAGGTGAGCTTCAGACACCTATAATCCTAGCACTCAAGAGGCTGAGGCAGGGGGATGGCGAATTTGAGGTCAACCTGTGCAACATAGAGAAATCTTGATTCAAACCCCCCTGGGGAGGGGTGGGAAGTAAAAAAAGAAAGAAAAAGATATATGTGAATGCTACCTCAATAAAAACTACAAATGTCCTCTAAAAAGTACATTGATCAGTGGAAATTCTTTGTAAATGCAGATTCTGGGCGTGAGGGATGGCTTGGTGTTGAGCACTTGCTGTTTGTCTAGAGGATCAGATCCCAGCACCCATGAGTTACCAACAGGCTGTCACTCCAGCTTTAGGGATCAGACACCTTTTTCTGGACTCCACGGGCATCTGTACACATAAGCACACACACACATCACACACACACATTCATGCTTCCCACACCCAACACACAGTCACGCACATAAGACACACATGCACTCGAACACACATGTATGTACACATTCACACACACACACACTCACATACACATACAAAGCACACACATATGTACTACATCCCCATACATATCACACAAACACACACACCACACACTTGCACACCGACATGTATACACATCACATAAACACACACACACAAATGCACCACAAATGCACATGCACACCTACACATACGCATAATTAAAAAGAAAAGGAAACATCATCAGCATCTCTTCAGGAGTGACATGTGAATGTCTAATAGAACAACATACAACCATTCTGTGTGACTTGCAATCATGTCACTTTAGGGCTTGCATAAATTGTTACTTGCGGAAGCAGGGTGAGGAACTGGAGAGATGGTCCCACAGTGAAGAGCACTGGCTGCTCTTCCGGAGGACCCAGGTTTGATTCCCAGCACCCACATGGCAGCTAACAACTGTCTGTGACTCCAGTTCCAGGGGATCCAACACCCTCTTCTGGCCTCTGTCGGAACCAGGCAGGCACATAGTACAGAGACACCCATGCAGGCAAAGCGTCCAAACCATAAAATAAAATAAAAGTCAGAATCTGCAGATTTTTAAAAGTTGAGACAAAGTGTCACTGGGCCTCAAATCCATGATCCTCCTGCCTCAGCTTCCCAAGTTCCAGGATTACAGATGTTTATCATGAAAGGCTATGAATTTTTTTTTTAATGCATTAAAAAGTGATCTGAAGAGACAATAAATGACAATAGAGGAGGCTGGCAGAAATCGGGCAGGTGGCCAAGAACTGCCAAAGTACCTATGTGTGGGAATGGCTGAATTAGGACTTAGGGGAAATTCTAGCTTAGAATGGGTACCGGGGTTGTAACGGGAAAAGTACTGCATGATGGAGTGATGAGAGTCCATACTGGGACAGCATCACCCTGGCCTTGAAGCGCATGCTGAGGTCATTTACTCCTCAGAAAACTTGACCAGGAGGCCTGAGTGTCCTCCCAACGAGGATACTGTGGCCCAGAAAGGCTGGCAGGATCCACAGTTTACCAGAGCCAAGACGCGAACTCAGGTCTTGCCAGTGGCCAGTGGCCAGTGGCCAGTGACCAGCTCGCAGCCAGTGTGCACCCTGGTGTGTCTGTGCATCCCTCTTTTCAAGGCTGCCTCTGCTGCCACTTTTTTTTCTCCTTCTCAGAGCTCAGTGCAATGCCCTTGCCAATAGTATGATAGAAATTCCAATTCACTCAATGCTGGTTTATAAACCAGGTATGTGCACACCCATCCCCAAGAAGGCAAACTGAGGCTTACCAGAACCGCACAGTCTGGATCCAATGTTCACATTTCCCTGACTCCAGACCCCAGTCCATCTGCCCAGGCTTCTCACTGGGGAAGACGCAGACTTTGCTCCAAGGCTAACTGACTTCCCACCCTTTCCCAGACACATGGGCCCCCAGCCCCCCACTCTGCTCTAGGTCTGGTGGACACACGCTACAGTTTAAACCAATTCATGGTTTAACTTGTAATCCTGGTGTCAGCTGGTGGCAAATAGCTGCCATGTAACCGTAAGAGGGGCAGCAGACCTCCGGCAGATGTAGACAAGCCACAAAGAAACACATGCTCCATCTTGATCCTCAGGGACCGTCCACACCTCAATCATATACCAAACCATATGCAGAATGTCCCAGGGGCTTCTGGAGACCAGTCTTTGTTTCAGATATCACTGCAAGGAAGGTACTGTAAATAACACACAGCAGCTAATCAATTGTTTTTCTTCTAACCGATATCTGTTCATATGCCATTACAACCAAACACCTAAAATACTGTTATTTTCCAAGGAGAGCATTCTACAAACAAGGAATTACATTTCAGACAAATAACACTCAGATTCTAGACTCAGTCCCCTTTAATTCATGTTGAACACGGTGTGTTTAAGCCATTACTACTTCTATCTTCCACTAGCAGCCAGAGTCTCTGGCCTCCCTCTCTTGTCAATTCCCACAGTTCCCTCCTCCCCTCCCTGATTTCCTGGGTAATTTCTACACATGCTTTTGCCTGCAAAGCTCCTGCTCAATTCAACAGGAGAGTGAGCTGTTCCTATCTCCTCCAATGGAGACTCCAGGCCTCTTCCCTTGACAAAGCCTGCCCGCCTCCCACAGATTTCGCTGAGCAGCAGTCCAGAGGAGAGTTCCATGGCCCTGACAAGGGACTGGTGGGAGGCAGAAAGACATCAAGTTCTGTGTACTGCACTACCCAACTCCAGGAGAGCCTAAGGAAAGGGACACACAGAAAGCACCACAATGCAAACCACACTTCACGACTGGCTGGGTTTGGCTGTGCTTTGAGCAGAACTCCAACACCAGTATTGGTAGGACTCCCCTAAAGGTCCATTCTCAGGTCCAGCTGGAGGCTCCAGCAAGGGCCAGCCACCACCAGGACACATCAGTGGAGAGTAGCAAGAGAAAATAGGAGATGACAGGAATACTAGGGTACCTCCCCGGACCATCTCCAACCAAGGACGGAAAGAGGCCCTTACGTGAATGCATCAATGACCCAAATAAATGCCGTCAGTCAGACATTCTAAAGCATACCCAGGTCTAAGCTCAGAGGACTCCACCTCTTGCTCTGATCCAGCAAGAACGACCATTTCTCTTAACTCTCAGAAGACCACAGGAGAGAGAAGATTCCCAGGAGGCAATAGAGATCTGGTTGTGGTGGTGCCTTAAAGGGAGACTGAGAGAGGCTCTTCCAAGGCTGTGTGTAGCCACACCCCATACTTCCGGACTTAGGCCCAAAGCGGGGGGTCGGGGGATGCAAAGGAGCTATCCCAGTTCAACTCCAGAGACAGCACAAGCCCCTGTGGGGGTCTCTAAACCTTAAACTGTTCTTTTCCGCTTGTTCACGTACAGCTTTATCGAGGGCAGCACTGAAAAACACAACCGTATATACTTAGAGAGTCCGAGGTGATGATTTGATGTATGCACACACGGTGAAATAAGGAACATGGTGGAGTTAATGAACACATCCCCGCATGCTCTGCTCTTGGGGTAAGACCGCTTACGGCCCATTCACTTGGCCAACTTCATCTTAGGGAGACTGTTAACTGCAGTCACACTACCCCTGAGCATTTATTCAGCCAGAGAAGAGAGTCCACACACTTTGACAAATGTCTCCCCATCTCTCACTCTGACTCTGTAGCCCCAACATCCACATTTCACTGTTTCTGGGTTCACTTTTCTTTCCCCTTTGATAAGGTCTCATGTAGCCCAAGCTGGCTTCAAACTTGATATACACCCAAGGTTTCTCTTGAACTCCAGATCCTCCTGTCTCTACCTCCCTACTACTGGGACTTCAGGCTTATGCCACCAGCCTGGTTTATATGCTTCTGAGAATGAAAGGAGCCATATTCACAGCCCTCTGAATTTTTCCTAAGCCTTAAGTTTTGAGTCCAGCTTTGCCCAAAGGGCTGACGAGACAAAAAAGAATCTGAAGAAACCCAGCCTTCTTCCAGGATATTTTCAGCCAAGCAAAACCAGGTGGCCTGGTGCTGTAGTCTGCCTTCCATCCTGAGCTGGGTGAGACCCCCTCTCTGCATCCCCCACAGCTTCTGGCCCTTGTCTATCAAGATAAATTCTAAATCTTTTGTCACATCAAGACAGACTCACACAGCAGTGCATGTGGGGTGAGCCTGAAGGATGGACAGCAAGGGCACAGCCACTTCAAAAGCAACAGACTGCCAAGGCAACCAGTGGCTGTTTTCACGGAAGGGTATGACCGAAGAGTCCCTGACATGCCACTCAAACCAAAACCCCATGTCACCTCCCTCCTTCCCTGCCCACCCCACTTACGCACTATGATATTCCCAGAGGGATACGTGCATCTACTAAGCTACCTTCTAGTTCACTTCCTCACATCCCTACCACCAAAGAACACTGGTAGTTGCTCCAGCATCTGAAGATATGCTGCATACAAGGTTTTTTAAAAATAGTAACCAAACAGAAATGTATACCTTGAACAAATCATTCCAACAGATGAGACTTAAGGCATTTATTATCCTTCTCTGGTCTGGGACTTTTCAAGGACTCTGCTTGCAGCAGGCCAGGCTGGGAGCTGTTTGATCGTATCTCTCTGACCAATTACATACTAATTAAAAGACCTCGGTGCGCTGGAGGTAGCAGCTTTGCGTATGGACTTTAATTACTGGGCCCTAGTTTTGCCAAGAAAACACAAAAGGCTTTTCTGCCTAGATGCTGGGGTGCAGAGGAACACATGGCTTGCATGGGAGGGGAGGGCAGGAGCGGGATCCAGGGCAGGAAGCCCAGCAGACACCCTTCTCTACCCCCAGCCCTCCCCACCCCTGCAATCTCCTTCGAGGCCTGTGGACCAGCCTTATCCTGGTGCCTTCATTCAGGGTCTCCGGAACAAAGGGCGTTCTCAGTAGACATGGCACAGCCCTCCTGGACTCCACATATCCCTCGGCCTTCTTTGGATCAGCCATGTTTTTTTCACCTCTGTGGTCTCTTGATTGGGGACCAAAACCTTGTCTCTCCCCTTACCCATAGGTCTCATAGAGCCTGGGGTAGGGGTGAGGGTGGAAGTGGAGGTCTAGACTTAATTTTTGACTAACCAGAACCCTTCCTTCTTTAAGCCAGTGCAAAGCTGAGGCAGGACTGCATCTCCAAAGCAGAAACATGTGACCTACGTGTGACCAGTGTGCACAATTAACCCCTTATACCCTAGTGTTTGTTTCAAGGAAGGGTAGCTGGTCCAAGTCAGCACTACCCAATGCATACTTGGAGAGCCATGTTATTTATCCAGGTCGAGGTCAGTACTGTTCAGTTGTCATATGGAAGAAGAGATCTAAAAAGAGGCCTCTCAGGGAAGACAAAACTGAGAAAAGACTGGGCAGTTGCCATGATGTACAAAGCCACTCCTAAATAAATGCATTCAGGACGTTTTTTTAAGAACTATATGCCATTAAGTTATTTTTGTGTTTGCACTGGCTCCAGTTGGGCTTTCTATCTATTTACAAACAAAATCATCCTGTCTGGCAAGACTAAGATTGAAGGCAAGAAGCTAAAATGTGCAACCCTACAAGGAACACACTTGAGACAGCCTCTGAAGGGCTCTGGAGATCTCGGCCATAGCCAAAGAATGCAGAGCCAGAAAAGCTGTCGGAGATATAGATCCAGTTCAGCTGTCTTTGCCAACTGTTTCTTCACAGGTGTATACATGAAAGCTGGTAAAGAAAAGAGGTTCCACCACAGCCAAGTGACCAACTCTTCCCTTTGCTGTCTCAGAGTCTCATGTGCAGCTGGGGGTTCCCAAAAGCCTTAGCCGAATACTGCAGACCTCCCTCTCAAACATTCCACTAACAAAAAGCACCTCCTCTTTTTCTTTTCTATGGCAGACCCCTCTTCCAACCCCTTCCCATGTGGATGACCTCCACCTCTGGCATCACTCTTCCATCATCTCTGTTTGATTGACACTGGCAGCATCCTTGTTCCTCCAGCTCACCAGTCTGATATTCAAGCTGCTCAGAACCTTTCCTTCTAGAGTCTATGCCGCCTACAGACAGTACTCTCCTCTTCATCTTTTAACTTCATGCCATCAGTTACCTGCACAGCCTTCTCCATCCTTTCTCTATTTTCACAAGTAGTTCAAATGCATTAAAAACAGCTACAGATTTTTTTCTTTACACTCTACCCACAAAGTATACACACACACACACACACACACACACTCCTCTGAAATCAATTTCTCATAACTTAGTAATCTTTATCTGATTAAACAGATGTTTCTTCCTATGGTTAGATCTCAGTTACCTGAAATATTTTTACGTACAGCGTCTTGGGCTGGTCTCCAACTCCCAGGTACAAGCAATCCTGCCTTGGCCTCCCCAGTGGCTGGAATGCACCACCAAACTTGTACCTGACACATTTTCAGGCTCAGGGTGGCTATAGAAAATACATCTCCTTGCCTATTTCCCATAGACTCCTTGAATGACACGATCAGTTATCTTCACATCCTGTGACTAAATTCTCCTATTTCTGTAACAGATTAGTGCCATGTGCTGTCATTCTGTGTGAGCCAAGATCTGGCAATGCACAGATGGAAAGCTTCATGCAAACGTAAAACAAGGGTACTGCTCTCTGGAACCCAGCATGCAGTTGGAAACCCTCAAGAATGGCAATTATTATTTTTATATTCCTGTCAGAGTGTCTTGTGAATTTACAGTTGTCAGAGGAAGAGCTGTGGGAGTCTGGATGAGATTCACAGGCACATTT
Source organism: Meriones unguiculatus (assembly GCF_030254825.1). NCBI lineage: Eukaryota > Metazoa > Chordata > Mammalia > Rodentia > Muridae > Meriones > Meriones unguiculatus. Next base: position 49,252,262 of record NC_083350.1, read on the forward strand.
CTTCTCTGACCCAGGTGAGATCGTTTATGAGAATGTTGGGCCGGGAAAGGGGGCCAGAGAGGGACTCAAATTTAAACAAGTGGTGCCTTCCTCATCTCAAGTCCCCCTCTTACAGAAATCTACAACATCTCATGAATATCATTAGATCGGCAGTGTCTTCTCTTTCCAGAAGTTACTCTAGGCGTGAGAAACAGGAATAAAGAAAAACTGACAGGTATTTATGATGGGCACAAATTCTAGCCTCTTAGTATCATGATTAAAATAACTAATTAGGTTATTTTCTCTATAAAGCTTTCTTCTGAATATTCTGCTCCAATATGGCAATTCATGATGGACCAAACTATATACCTTTCCCAGCCTGGCTTCTTTACTTTACTGGAGACCAACTTGTATACCCTACACACACCACCACTGATCCCTTCTTCTCTCTGGCCAGCAGTGCATCTGCCCCATAATCCTCTACTTCCAAGGGTTTGAGGACTGGCTTCCAGAGAGGATCAGTGTCCCAATCCTGAAAGGTGTGGTCGTCGGCTCCCAGTGTATTTTATTTTACAGCTGTGAAATAAGCCAGGAAAGAGTACAGGGAAGCCCAGACTCTCACTACTTTCTCTGTCTAACCAAGCTGGGACATTTGCTTCCTGAACACGCCTGGGGTCACGTATCAAAAGACTGTGTGACCTCCACGGCTCATTCAGAAGTGGTAGAAACCTGTCAAGCCCATGTCTTCCACTGTCTCCTTCTAGCCGTCTGTTATCTGTGGACCCCCTGGAGCAGAGCTTCTTCCGAGCTTGATAGAAAGGGAAGTTCCTGAACCTGCTCCAGAGGGCAGAGGAAGTAAGACTGGAGTCTGAAGTATCCTCTCAGTGGCTGCTAAGCGCACTACAACATAAGGGACGGTGTGCAAACTTCATCAGTGTGCACAGGTCTAGAAAGGGCAGCGGGGTGGGGGTGGGGGAGAGGTGTCTTTCTGTGTATGTCTTAATCTGGGCTCCAAAAACCCCAGTGCACCCCACGGGGCTCCTTTTCTTTTAACTCTGAGTTTCCCAGATAGCCTCCCCATTTGCCTTTTTCCTAAACTAAGACTAGATTCAGGAACCCAGCTGCATGGTCATAGGTGATGAAATACACCAAGCACACACGCAAATCCTGCCAGAGACAAGATCCAGTGAGACTTTGAGGGGACAGCACCAGGCCTCTGCTGGGTTCCGATTCCTCTCGTTTGTTCCATTTAATTCTGACGCCAAGGCTACAGCCACATCAAGACAACATGCCCAGTGATCGCAAGAGCTGGCTACCTATGGAACGTGCGGACTCACACTTAATGAGACATAAGATGGCAGCTGACAAACAGGGTGATAGAGATGGAAGCTGAGTCTCTCCCTTCCTCCCTCCCTTTCTACACCTGTGCTGCTCTGTTCAATCCCTTTACTGGATGAAAACTTCTACTACTGCTTGAGAACTTTCTATCCTCCCGTCAGTGTGACGTTAGCCAGCATCTATTTGACTACACTTGTGTTATTTGGTTTCTCTTTTGTGTCTTTATTCTTTCTGACTAAAGAACTGGAAAATATTCTTCCTGATCATAAGGGCACAGTTTGTTTTGCTGAGACATGATAGTCAGAGCTGAACTTATAAGCACTTGCAGTGAACTAATTGATCTCTTTCTAGACATTTCTCCGTTCAGTCCTCTTTGTGTGTATGTGTGTGTGAATTTTATTTATTTATTTTTATGCATGTATTTAGTCTACATGTATATCTATGCATCATGGCCATGACAGTTATCTGTGGAGTTCAGAAAAAGGTGTCAGAACCCTGAGACTGGAGTGACAGAAAGCTGAGCCGCCATGTGCATGCTTGGAATTGAACCTGCATCCTCTGAAAGAGCGTCTAGTACTCTTAACCACTGAGCCGTATCTCCAACCCTTCATTCAGTCCCTGTGAAGGGAACTGGTCCCAGGACCCCCTGACCATATCACACCCATCAGAGGCTCACACCCCTGGTGTAAAATGATGTGGTATTTGCATGTAATCTACATCCTCTTGTACCGTAAATTTCTCATAATATCCAATATGCGGTAAACACTACGAAATTACTATCCTGTCTTGTTTAAGGAATGGCAAGAGAAAAGTTAGTGTATTTTCAGTCTAGATTTTTTTTTTCTGAATATTTTCCATCCACACTTGGCTGAATCTGTGACTGTGGGAGCCATGGATATGGAAGGCTGACGATACTATTCTTATCACCTACAGAAAAGTGAGGAGGGCCATCTGATCACAGAGTCTCGAATTAAAACCTCTCGTACCTCCTCTTTCCACTGTTCGTGGTGATTTTCCCCACAGTGCCTATCTGGTACCACACTATCCCTAAGCCTACACTCACAGCTGACCGAAGCCAACGCACACAGAGACCGGGTGGTCACCCTCACCACCCTAGACTCCCGTCCCCTCAACCCACCCTCTGCCTTTTGTGGGCTTAGCTCGCAGGCCCTTTGCCACATGGTTCCCTGTATCTAGCCAAGCCTTTATTTCGGGATAATGCATGCCGTCTTCATGTCTAGCTTTCTTACAAGCATTCTTGCCACATCAAGCCAGGAGCTCATTTCCCCCAATGCTGCTTCCACAAACGTCATCCACGCCATCTACCCTAAAGCCCTGCTTCACACTCTTTCATCCTGGCATCTGAAACGTGTCTGGGAGCATCCCGGGAGACTCACAGTCCCTGCCACAGAATCTCCATGTGGGCTTTTCACAGTTGCTCCTTTGAAGCCTTCAAATCCCCCAGTGAACAGTTGTCTCTTCCTGGTAACTCTGTGTGGACTGTTTCCTTCAGTCTTTGTCCCATGCTTTTCAAGCCAGCCGAGATCTGAGCCAAGGGACAAGGTTCACTAATTGGCCTTGGCATGCCACTTGTTTCATCATGACATGCGTCGAGCTCCTCATTTTATCAAGCTTGAGGCATCCCATCATGGCACTCTCGCCATCCTAGACCCTTAGGTGCTGGTAACTGGACCCAGCCCCAAGCTTAGTTTAACTTTTAATGTTAAGCTGGCTTTCCAGCTATCTTACTCTCCAGGCCTGCACATCTGGAATCATTCACGACGTGGTGGTTGAAGTTTCCACTAATTCAAATGGAATGCTAGGGATGGAGGCCACTGGGAGGCCTTCAGCGTCCCTCAGTCCAGGCAAGTCATTCCACTGTAAGAAATCCATGTGTCAACAAACATCCTAGAAAGGGCTCACTAGGGCAGAGCCCTGAACTCAGAACTGGAAAAAGTGCAGCAGCGCTGGATGTGGTGGCCCGGAGGTAAGGCTGTGGGCAAGGCTATTGAGAAAATGGTATCCCTTCAAAATGTCCCTTTTAAGAAGAGGACTGTGCAGCTGGAGAGGAGGCTCAGGGCTTTAGAGTACTCGTTCTTCCAGAGAATCAGAATTTGGTTCCCATAATCTATGTCAGGCAGCTCACAACTGCCTAGAAGCCCAGCTCCCGGGGATCTGACGCTTCCGGTTCCATGGGCACCTGCACTCCCATGCACATACCCACATCCACACACTCTTACAATTAAAAATAATAATAAGAGATGATAGGAAGGTATCTGCTCCTTCCCTCTTCACTCCCCTCCCACCCACTACCCCTGTATTATGAAGTCACCATGAGAAGGTAGCTGCTATCTGCTGGCTGAAAAAGAGGATCCTAACCAAACCCAACCGTGCTGGCATCATGACACTGGATGCCTCAGCCCCTCACTGTGGGAAGCTCTGTGGTTGATACCACCCAAGCTGCATTCTTTTGTCACAGAGCCCAAGATGATAACACAGATAGCAAACCCCAATGTCCCTGCCCAGTTTACGTGGTTCACACGTACGACGCATGACCATCTTTGTCTGCTCAGCCACTGTGCTTAGGAAAGATACAGACATAGGGGAAAGCAGCAAGGAAACTGCTGCGTAAGAAACACATAAAAACTGATTTGTCCTCCAATCTTCCCACCCACCTGTAAACACAGAATGACTATCTTATATAATCATGAATACTTTCCAGACAACATAGTTACTTGTTAGTCAATGCATGCATGGAATAAAAAAAAAAAAAAAAAAACCTGTGAAAGTATACACTGAACGAACAGCAACGGCCAGCTCTGGAACAGACTGGGAGAGAGGAGGAGGAAAAGAGAGGCACTTTGGCTGAGATCAGTGATTTTAATGTGTTTGTCTATAAAATGAAACGCACAGTCTTGCATCTATCTGCTGAACAAAGAAAGGACAGAAACCAAATGCAGGACATGGTGGGCCTGGCTTTCCTGTTTCATGAGGCAGCCTCCTTTCTAGCTTTTCTCTCTGGGACAGGAGAATGGAAAGTTTGAAGGTTCTGAGTGTTTGTCCCATGAATGTCATATTCCTAGTAGCTGGTGCCATACTCATCACATGGTAAGTGTGGCTTAGACACATGTACCCTGATTAGTTTTGTTGTTTTTTGTTTTTGTTTTTTTTTAGTATAACTTATTGGGTCAACTTGACACAAGCTCCAGTCATTTGAGAAGGGAGCTCCTCAACACCCCTGCCAGACTGGCTTGTTGGGAAAGCCTGTGGTGCATTTTTCTTGATTAGTGACTGCCGAGGGAGAGCATAGCTCACTAGGGCACTGCCACCCCTGGACATGTACTCCCAAACTGTGTAAGAGAGCAAGCCAGTAAGCAGCATCCCTCATGACCTTTGCTTCTGTTCCTTCCTGGAGCTCCTCTGGGTGTGTTTCATCAGGGCAACAGAAACCTAACTAAGAGGGTGTGCAGGTGTTCATGACTGAAGGAGATGCCCCAGCGAGTTGCAGAGCTCATCAAGGTTCCACGAGAACCTGGCCAAGAAGTCTCAGGACGGGAATCTAGTGACGCTGGAATATCCACGGAGGTAGCCCAAGCGGGAAGGGAACTCTTGATGGCACCTGGAGAACACACTGGAAGCAGAACTAAGATTCCAGAGCTGAGGGAGATCCATCCCCTAGGGTGTGTGGCCCTGTGCTTTCTGACCAACCAAGACCTATGAGGTCACCACAGAGACCCCCCACCCCCCACAATATGCAGGAGTGTTTAAGAGGTGAGTATGTCCCATACTGAGGCTCGGCAGAACACGAATGCTGGGAGCCCAGATGTGGGCTTCAGCTCACTCTTCTGATCTCGTCTCTCCAGCTGTAAAATAAGGATGTCCCCACTGTCCTCCATGTACCATCCTTGGAGAAGGGTAAGAGTTACACCAAACCCACCTATGTAGGAAGGTAGCCAGGTACAGTCCTGTGACCTCACCCACACAGACGGTATCCTTCTAACTCTCAGACACAAAATACTTCCACAAACACTCCAGTTGATCTTGAGGTCCATGGACTTGGCCAGACTATAGAGACTGAAGGAAGCAGGCGCCCACTGTCTACCATACTCCCTCACCGCCCCCACCCCAGTTCTGCAGTCAAGCCCTAATTGCCACGTTGTTGGGGGAGAGATTTTACAGATTTCATAAAGGCCTAATTAGCTGACTTTAACTAAAGAAGTTACCCTTAGTGGGCTCAACACAATTAGGCAGCAGGACTGAGCTTTTCCTGGCAAGGAAGGAAGGATGGCAGATGGACCCACAGACAGACTGAAAGGTTCCATCAGCTGATAGACCCCCAGTGGCTTCCCCCTTCCTTTCCTAAACACCCCCTTCCAGACGGCTGTGCGCAGCCGCAGCCGTGCATGGAAATCTTTCCAGTGCAGATTTCAGCCTCACTTAACCATCCAACCCCACAGTCTGCCGAGCCTCTGTGTAAGACAGATCTTTACATACACAGTCTCCCACGGCTTTCCTGTCTAGCTGAGTCCTAACTGAGACACATTTCCCCCAAGTGTTAACTTGGGTGTAAAATAAAGCTACTTCCTCTGTTCCACGTTAAACACTGTAAAGTATCCAAGAACTGATGCAAATAAAATAGAGGTGTTTCTCAGTCTCTGTGATAGTTTTGACCTGCAAAGTCACTGTAAGACCTGAATTAGTGCCTCCAGCGCCACTGCTTCTGAAGAAAACTGTTTACCCGTTCATGCATGCATGCTAGGCAAGTACGCTACCACGGACCTACACCCCAGTGACACTTCTAGGAGAAACGTGAGTTAGGTCCTGTTTACCCCCGGATGGAGTAAGAATGGTATGTGGGCCCTGTCTCATAAGTAGGAGTGATATTCTAGCACTAAGTAGCCATAAAAGTAACAAATATTGGGGCTGGAAAGATGGCTCAGCAATTAAGACCCACGGCTGTTCTTCCAGAGGATCTGAGTTCAACTTCCAGCACCCACGTGACAGCTCACAACTGTCTGTAACTCCAGTCCCAGGAGTTACAGTCCACACCTCCACACCTTCACACAGACATGAATTCAGGCAAAAAAAAAAAAAAAAAAAACACCAGTGCACACAAAATGTGAAAATAATAATAATAACTTTTTAAAAAGTAACAAATACCTACAGTAATAGAATCAGGCTTGAACAAGGACTAGCAACCATGGTTCCCACTCTGAAGCAGCTACGGTGTGTCAGGCACAATTATAAATTCTCTGGTTGCTTTACAGCATTTACATGACACCAAGTACATGACCAGGCTGTAGAAAAAAGGCAACGGGAAATGGCATTCTCCTAGGGTGCCAAGGGCCTCAGTCTGCCCAAGACTAATGAGTTTCCCAGTCAACATGACATCTAGTGCTAAACTGGGGAAATCTTTGAGAAACCAGAGCAGTCAGTTGGTCAGCTTAGGCTGGTCATGCCAACTTGAGCCCAAATTCCAGCTTGTCCATCTGGGAAGAGAGACAATGTCTTTGAATGTTAGTGTCCCCATTTAAAAACAGGTTTAGAGGGAAGGCAGAGGCAGGTGGATCTTTGTGAGTTCAAGGTCAGCCTGGTTTACAAAGCAAGTACAGGACAGCCAAGGCTGTCTTGAAAAACCAAAAACCCTGTCTAGAAAAACCAAAACCCAAAACACGTTTAGCAATAGCAACACCCCTCCTCCAAGACTATCAGAGGCAGAAAGCCCTTGACACACCACAGCTACCTATCAAGAGATCAAAACAATGTCAGAATTTTATTCACCCCAGAAAACTTGAGCTCTCTCACATCACAGCAAATGGCACAAAGGAGGTATCGGTCCAGGATTGGGGAACTCTAAACTAAGTTGAAGACCCTAAGTATTGTTTACTACGTGTCCACACAGCTGTGGGAAGACAGATGAGAGTGACAAAACAGAGAGTTCAGTAAACTGGGCAGGGCACTTGGGCAGTGGAGACAGATGGATCGGGAGTTCAAGGCCAGCCTCGGCTATGTGATGGGTGTAGGGCCAGCTTGGGCTACATGGTACTCTATCTCAGACAACAACAAAAGTTATGTCAGCTTCCAGCCAAAAAGATGACACAAAAGTTACAAAACAAATGTTTTGGGACATTAGGTAGGTTTTCTTTTTTGACAAAGCACAAGACAAGGATTCCCTGAGAAAGGGGACAAGAGCCCAGGAGCACCCAGTGCTCTGTCTAGAGAGGAGGTCCAGGCCACTGCAGGGAATAATGAGTAGGCGGGTCGATCTAGGCACTTACTCTGGGAAGGAATGGTTTGTATTCCACCCAGCCAGATTAGAATGTCCTCCTAACATGGGCAGCATTGGGTACAGTCCTTCAAGAGCAGGCCTTTCCCTAATGAGCCCAAATTAGCTCAGGCAAGATATTGGCAAACTTCTCCTTTAATTCTAACTATTTCCGGCTGTGGGTCACAGGGTCACGGCTGCAATGCCCCAGCGCTCTGTTGCCAGAGCATTAAAACAGCCACAGAAAAGATGTCAACAGACAGCCATAGTGTGTCCCAATAAAACTTTATTTCCCAATACAGGCAGCTGGACTGTGGGGCATAGAGCGGCAATCTCTGGTTTAGATAAACACTACTCTAGACTCACCCAAAGTATGCTGGACAGCAGGGTTACAAGGATCAAACTAGTTCCAAGGAACTCGCTGCATCAGACCAACCAAGTTCAGACAGTAACTAGAGAGATGCAAAAAGCCAGCACGCCACAATACAGAACTTACAACAGAACTCACAATCCAAATCCAGAGTTGTCAGATCTGTAAAGAAGCAGGAAAATACGGCCCATGATGATGAAAAGAGCAGTCAAAAGAAGCAGACCCGGAAAGGCCACAGGTGACCGAGTGAGCACACACACACACCAAAGCGCAAGTGTAACGGTGTACTTCACAGAGATAGAAGAAAGCAGATGAATGGCGGTGAGGGAACAGAGAGATCAGGTAGCAGAAAAGGTCACATCTGCAAAGAAAAACCAAAATAAATGAGGTAAGCCTCAGAACCAATTGGAGAAAAGGAGTTAATGAACTTAAAATCACAGTAGTGGAGGTAGCAAGATGGCTTAGCAGGTAAAGGCACTAGCTACCAGGTCCAATGGCCTGAGTTCAATCCTCAGGACCCACATGATGAAAGGACAGAACTGACTCTTCTGTAACTTGTCTTCTGGCTTGCGCGCTCTTGCTCTCTCTCTCTCACACACACACACACAAATAATAAATACATGCAATACATTACCATCTATGATGAAATATTAATGGTGGTGAGCAACGAGGAAGAGAGAGCATCACCAGTAGACAGGGACATTTGTAAGCAACAACAAATTGCAACGAGAATTTGGTGAGAAAATATATATGAAAATACAATAGCCAAATTGTTCCACATTTGCTGAAAATGAGCCCACAGAGGCAACAGGCTAGACAAATCTCAAGCAGAAGAAATATAAAGGGCCAGTGAGATGGTTCAGAGTTTTGGAAAGGCACTTGCTACCAAGCCTGAAGACCCGAGTTCAATCCCTGGACCCATATGATGGAAGAAAAGAACAGATTCCTGAAAGTTATCCTCTGACCCACACACACACAGAGTTTGTTTCTGGATTTTTAGAGACATGGTCTTCCGTAGCCCTAGCTCTCCTGTCCTGCAACTCCCTATTTAGACCAGGCTGGTAATTTTTTTTTTCTTCTTCTTTTTTAAAGACAAGGCTAGGAGATGGCTCACTGGTTGCTCTTACAGAGGACACAGGTTCAACTCCTAACGCTGTCATGGTACTGTCTGAGTTAGAACTGTCTCTAACTCCACTTCCGGAGGAAAGGGCAATGCCCTCTTCAGCCTCCACCTGCACTACACACACAGGGTGCACAGATATTCATATAAGCAAAACACCTAAACACATAAAAGAAAACTGAAGGAAAAATAAAAAGCGCTGCCAAGGTTCAGGCTTTGCCCCTAAAAAGTCCAGCAATCGTGCTGTGACAGCTAATGTCGTGTTTTAAGTTTAAATTACTGTGCTTGAGAGAATCTATAAAACAAAAATGCCTCTAACCCATAAGCCCCACTTGCCCAAGGACGGATAATTTCTTGGAATGCTGGGAGCTGCTGTTCATATAAGATGACAACCCTTGTGTTTTCAAACTTCTGAAAGCAAGCTTGGTTGCCCCTACTATGCAAAATGTGCTTGATTGCACAAGGGTGGGAGGGGCATCAGGATGCATGCTCACCCCCACTGGATGAAGGCAGAAAGCCCGGTGGAGTTTGCCTTTATGTACGTCTGACTGATATAATTGGGTTCCATACTCTGGGAATCCCAGGTACAGACCTGACCAGCGTACACAGATGTGGTCGGTATTTAATAATGCTTGCTTTAAATCTGGCTCAAAAACTGTGGTAGTGGCCTTATTCTCACCTGGTGGGATTAACAGTACCACCATGCCTAGCTGAAGAAAAAGAAATGGTTGAGGACATGTCTTTGATAAAAGCCATGTATACAGACTACATGATAGAACAGTGGCCAGAGACCCCACCATCTGCCATACCATGGACGAACCTGGGGGGTATTACATTAAATGAGATAAAGGCAGATACAAAGGGCTGGAGGATGTATTGCCTTACTTATATGCAAAAATCTAAGCAACAAAGAAGCCAGACATCATAGGTAGAGAATAAAACAGTGGGGGCAGGGAGAAGAAAGATGTAGGCTAGAAAAAGCAAGCCCATGGTAGGAACAGGTCTGGGGATCCAAAGCACATTCTGAGACTCCACACAACAAGACTGTACTTAATTTAGGAATCCTGCTAATTGAATGGATTACAGTTTATCTTAACTTTAAAACAGAGCTGGTAACTAGACATAATGACTATGTTGCTTTCTTTAGCCATTTTATCAACTATGCTGGTTAGTGTATTATTATTATTATTATTATTATTATTATTATTATTATCTTAAGATAATATTATGTTATTATCTTTCTGCATAGATCAGGCTGACCTTGAACTCACAGAGATCTGCCTGCCTCTGCCTCTGGAGTGCTGGGACCAAAGGCGTGCACCACCAAGCCCACATAAATGTCAGCTTGCTACTGACCTAAGAGGAAAGTCTTCTCTTGGGAATTTCCCAGATCAGACAGATGGGCATGTAGAATTGACTGACTCTGTGATTAATTGATGGAGGGTCCCTGAACTGTGTAAGAAAGCTTTGGGAAGAGAGTCATACTGTAAGACAGCTAACCACCATCCTCTTCCATGGCTCTTTAGCTATGAAGTGAGTTCAGTCTGGGGCTATCCTGGGTGAAACAGTTAGCAGGACTGCTTTCAAATTCCTGACTTGACTTGTCTCAATGGTGGACTGTAGTAACCTGGACTTAGAAGATAAAATAGACCCTTTCTTTCTCTAAGTTGGTTTTGGTCATGATGTTCTATTACAGCATCAGAAATGAAACTAGGGCTGGCGGTGGTGGTGCACGCCCTTAATCCTTCCGGACAGCAAGAGCTACATAGTGAGACCCTGTCTCAGAAAAAATGTACTTAAAAATCCAAAAATCTAAAAGGTGCATGCAAAACTAACAATTTCTTAGAACTCGACTATACAATGAAAGAAACTGAAGAAATAAAGAGGATAGCAGAAGTGTCTCATGTGCCAGGCATGGTGGCACACACCTTTAGTCCCAGCACTCTGGAGGTAGAGGCTGGATCTCTCGGTTCAGGCCACCCCAGTCTACAGAGTAAGTTCCAGGACAGCCAGGACTACACAGAATAATGCTGTCTCAAAAACTTAAAAAAGAAGGAGGAGGAGGAGGAAGAACGAATATTGTGAGGTCAAGGCCAGTCTGGTATACATGAGAACCTGTCCCAAAGCAAAGACTTTCTACTTTTGTCTAAACCCCATTGAACTTCATTAAAAAGCAGCTACAGTGCTGTAAAAATGTCTCAGCCGTTCAGAGAATTAGAGTTCTAGTCCCAGCAGCTACATCTGGCATCTCATAACCACTTGCAACTCCAGCTCCAGGGGGATCTGACGCTCTTTTCTGGCCTTCATGAACAATGGTACATACATGTCCATACATACATTTAAATATATGATACAACTTCTAAGGATTATCTTTGTTTTATGTGTACGGGTGTTTTTTTCATGAATGTGTATCTAGCATCATGTGCATATCTAGAATTCAGAAAATGGTATTGAATCTTCTGGAACTGGAGAGACAGACAGTTATGAGCTGTCATGTAGGTACTGGGAACCAACTCTGGTCCTCCAAAAGAGCAACAAGTGTTCTTAGTTCCTGAACCACCTTAAATTGGCTTTTCTGAGACAAGGTTTCTCTGTGTAGCTTTGTCTGTACTAGAATTCACTCTGTAGACCAGGCTGGCCTCAAACTCAGAGAGATCCGACTGCCTCTGCCTCCTAAGTGCTGGGATTAAAAGTGTGTGTCACCACTGCCCAATTAATAAAACTTTTTTTTTTAATAGAAAAAGGAGGAGAAGAAAGAAGAAGAAGAAATAAGCAGAAGCAGCAGCCACTAAGCATGGTGACTGAAATCCCACTTCTTGGGACACTGAGGCAGGAGAAGCATCATTAATGTGATGCCAGCCTAGCGCCAGATAGGGCTGAATGATCAAATCCTACCTCAAAAATGAAGCATTACAACAAATGAACTACACATACAGCAACACGGATGAATACCAAGAAATAGCAAGAAGACAAACCAAACCCAAAAGCAGCACACAGGGAGAAATAACACTTAAGATCAGAACAGAAATTAATAAAACAGAAACAATAAAAGGATAAAGATTCAAGGAAAGAATGTTGACTCCTTGGGAAAAAAAAAAACAAAACAAAACAAAGGCTGGGCATGGTGGTGCACACCATTAATCCCACCAGAAGCAGGTGGATCTCTGTGAGTCCCTGGCCAGCCTGGTCTACAAAGCAATTCCAGAACAGCCAAGGCTACACAGGGAAACCCAGTCTCAAAAAACCAAGAAAAAAAAATGAACAAGATTGACAAACTTCGGCCAAGTTGAACAAAAGCATCATGGTAAGAGAAAGAAACCAAGAACACCTCAAAAAATACCTATCATGTGACTTAATTTATAGGAAATTCTTTAAAAGGCAATACTAGTGAGGAACAATTTTAAAAAATAGATTAAAAAAAAAAACAAAAAACAGTTGCTAGCAGGAGTAGAGGTAAGGGCTTACCCAGATGATCAGTGTTTGAGAGATGACGGAATATTCTATATTATGACTGGGGTAGTGGTGAAAAGGTTTCACATAAGTCAAGTATGGTAAAACACATGTGTACTCTCAGAAACCCAGAAACAAAAGCATGAATATTGTGAGGTCAAGGCCAGTCTGGTATACATGAGAACCTGTCCCAAAGCAAAGACTTTCTACTTTTGTCTAAACCCCATTGAACCTCACACATAAAACTGGGCCCGCTTGTAGCTAGGCAGTGTTGACACATTGCTTTAATCCCAGCACTCGGGAGGCAGAGGCAGGCAGACTCTGTGAGTTCAAGTCTCCTGGACTACACAGTCTACAAGGACAGCCAGAGAAATCCTGTCATGAAAAGCCAAAAATAAATAAATAAATAAATAAAAAAGAGAGAGAGAGAGTGAGAGTTTGTAATGCTTCAAGTTAGCAACTCAATAAAGCCAACACACAAAAAAGTATCTACGGGGGCTGCTGAAGAGATGGCTCGGCAGTCAGTCAAGTGTGTGCTGCTCTTACAGAGGATCTACATGTGGGAGCTGCACCCACACCAGGTAGCTCACAATGGCCAGTCAATCACAGGTCCAGAGACCCGACAGGTTGGCACCCACCGTCAGCACCGGGATTACAGAATGTTTACCATGGGTGAGGGGATCGGCACTGAGGACGGCACGATTTTACGGCGAGCCCTCTCCTGGTTAAGCCATCTCTCCAGCCTGTGTTTCCCCTTTGAGACAGGATGTCTGCTTTTGTTCCATAGTTTTACATTTGCACACGTGTGTGGTATGTTTGTATGTATTTATATGGGTATGTGTAGATGCACACGTACGCTTGTATATTTGAAGGCCTGAGGTTGACATCACGTGTCTTCCTCAAATCACTTTCCACCTCTGTGGGCAACTGCCCTCACAGGCATGTACCTGCACGCACAAATATGATTTTTAAAACAAAACAAAGTAGACTGAAATCAGCAACGAGGCCAAAGAAGAATGCAGGAGTCTTCCCTAGGGAAGAACAGCCCAACGTCTATATTTAACTCATCTCCTAAAATATTTATTTTGGTTTACATTTTCTAGTATGCATAATATGCTCATACATTAGCATATGTATATAATTTATAAGTGAGTGTTCAGACGATGAGATCTGCACTCTTTTTTTTTTTTTTCCTGCTGATAGAGACCCATTTAGAGCCCTTGGAGACTTCAGACTTCCCCTGGTGAGCCTTTGGCATGGTGGAAGCAGAAGCCGGATGGGAAGAGTTACTGAGACGTGACTAACAAGCAGGCTCCTTCAAGATGGAGAGGGGAGGTGGAGCTTCGAAGAGACAAAGGAAAGTGAGTGCCTTTAGCGTGGGTCACTTTAGTAAAGGTCGAAAGGAAGCAATCAGAAACTAGAGTTAAGAGACAGAACTAACGTGTTTGTAGCAGGAGATGGCTGGGGGCCCGGTGAAAACCTAAGACCGAGACAGTTACAGTGCTGTCATTGAGAGGTGTGTGTGTGTGTGCATCCAACATGTGGAGGCCAGGGTTTAATGTGGGAAAACCGCCTCTATCATTCTTCACCTTTTTTTTTTTTTTAAGACAAATCTCTCACTGAAGTTTGGAGCTCAGTGGTTCAGGGAGGCTGGCTAGACAGCAAGCTAACAGGACCCTCCTGTCTCTGCTCCCCCACAGGAATACAGGCATAAGCCATCAGCCCTGCTCTTGTATGAGTGGCAGAAAACTGCATTCAGGTCTTGGTATTTGTGGGCAAGTATTTCACCTGCTAAGCCGTCTTTCCTATGGTGTTCCCCCCCTTTTGAAACAGGATGTCTGTTTTTGTTGTAGACTTTTTGATTAGTACACATATGTACCCACACACACACACACACGGTATGTGTGTATGTTTGCATGTGTATATAAAAGTGCCATTTCTGTGTTCGTGGTGGCTCAGAGTTGACGTCAGTGGTCTTCCTCAAATCACTGACCACCTCTGTGGGCATCTGGTCTCACACTCACATACCCACACACATACACATATAATTTAAAAAATAAACGTATATCAAACTCAGTGTGACAGGAGATTGTGGTATGCACCTCTAATCCCAGCACTTGAGAGGCAGGGGCAAGAGTATCTCTGTGAGTTCAAGGCGAGCCTCTTCGACAGAGTGAGTTCTAGGACAGACAGGGCTATGCAGAGAGACCCTGTCTCAAAAAAAAAAAAAAAAAAAAAGAACCACAAACAACAAAACATCAACAATGCCTCTGCCTCCTTTGCACTGGAACTACAGGTAGCCACACACCTACTCAGCCTTCACATGGGTTCTAATCTGAATCTTTGGTCCTCAAACTTATGCAGCAAATGCTAGAGTCACTGAGCCATCTCCCTGGCCCCCAGACTGAGTTTTGCTTTGTAGCCCAAGTTGCTCTAAAATCCACAGTCTTCTTACCTCAACCTCCAGAGTGTTGGGACAACAAGCGTGTGCTATCAAACCTGGCTGATGGTCTCATCTTTTAATGCCAAGGTCATCAGAGCATGGAGGGTGATGTGGTATGGTAAGGGCAGACATGGTCTTTGGAACAACTAGTCTGGCAAACAGCACTTGCAACTTGACTTTTCCACAACAGTGAGAAACCAACTAAACCTCTAGCATCCGTTATCTTTCTACCACACAGTAGCATTCTTGACCTGACTCTCAGACGCTACGCAGCAGTTAGCATCGGAGGAAGCAGACGTCAGCATCAGAAACTGAGCAAGAAGAAGGTGGTGGGAATTCAGCGCAAACTAGGAAAATAGTATCAGGCTCCATGGTAATTCAACGTAGACTAAGACTTCCATATTGTCTCTGAAGCTAATTTTGGCCCCAGTGGTCAGCACTAACCTGGGTGTGGTGGCTGTGTGGGTAGGACCACCAGGAAGTACGGAAGTGAGTCTGGGTGAATCAGGTTGAGGCCTGACTCACCCAGAACCATGGGAACGGGGACTCTGGGTCCAGTGGCCTCATCTCTGAGCAGCACCACGGCCTTCAGGGACATCATTAGTGGTTGTGAATGCTTGCCCAGCACTCTTCACAGGATGGTTGCCAGGCCTGCCCACACGCCACTTGGGTAATTACGTCCGACTTACCCTCCTGAAGATTCAGGGAGCCAGCAGGGGACTTCCGGACTTAATCTCTCTGAGCAAGGCGACAGCAGGGCCTTCAAGATGCACGCCCTTCTGAACAGTTCAACCCCTTTCCCTCTCTGCTACTTGGGGCAAAACTCATCAGGATTGCAATCACTTTCTCGGCTCCTCACTGTAAGGCGGCTTGGCCAGGCAGCCTCTCTGGCGTAGGGCAGGCACATCTCTGCTCTCCCCCTAATTGATAGTAACCCTACCCTGGCATTCAGATGCTGTCAACTCCACCTCAGCCCCAGGGGGGGCATAGGAACCACATGGTTCACAGAAGTCTGCACTAGCTCAGTCAACATGCTGTTTCCATAATAGTATGTGACCTAAAGAGTGAAGATCCAGTTTTGAGAGCTCTGTGAAACCAGAGAAAGACACTCATCCATCTCTGCTCACACCATTGAGAGCACAGGCCAAAAGCAGCTAGCATGTGTTCCCTCGAGAGATGAAAAGAAATGACCCACGTGCTAAGAATTGCCTTGACTTCCAAGGAACGCCATTGTATCTAATTTCCACACCAACCTTGTAAGCCGTAAGTTCTCTTACATGGAATGAGATGCTGTATCTCAAAGGCCAACAACTGTGTTTCCCGGTTAGTAGCATTTAGACCTTCTGCGCCCCCAGTTTCTTTACCTATAAATGGGGCTAAATGCAGGCTCGATCTCACACAAAAGTGAACTGAATATGGAAAGAACTGAGAAGAACATAAATTTTAGCTACGAAAACTGGGATGGAAGATGAGGCCAGGTGGAACGGCGTATGCTTTAACACTTGTAAAACTCTGGGTTCGATTCCCAGTACAACAAAATTAATTAATTAATTAATTAGGACAAGAAAACCAAGCCATAGAAATGCCTTGTCTGTGCTGATACAACTGATTAGGTAATGGAGCAAAGCTCAGACCCACGGCTTTTCTATCTCCAGAGACTCTGTTCTCGACCATCAAACACAACTTCTTGCATTCTTGCCACCCTGGGGGACATTCTATATAAAAAGAAGAAAGCTGAGAAATGGGGAGAGTGGGACAGTCATGAAGAACTGTGTACACACCCCACACCCCTAAACCGGCCAAGCAAAAGCCAAATCCTCCGGAGGGCTTTTGCTATTTAATCAAGAAAATCCCTTCCATCTTAACCCAGTTTGAACCACAGCAAGTCTTATAATTAAAATCCTCTGCAGACTTGACCAGTGTAGCCATCTAACTCAAATTCCCCAAACTGCCCTTTGTTCCTGAGCCTGACTAAGCCAAGGACAACCACGAGAGACTCAATTCCTGGAGTCTCGTTCTCATCCCTCAGACACCTTCTACATGCCAGACACTGTATTCACATCCTCGGGGCGGGGGGGGGTGGAGGGTTGGGCACAAGGGTGCATGGAAACAGCTATAGCGCTCCCCACAGCATAGCAATGAGGCCCACTACAGCCTGGAGCAGAACCCTGGTTCTCCAGTTCACCAGAACAGGTCTGTGGCATCTTACAGATCTGGGCAAGAGCCTTCCCAAACTCTGCATAGCCACCGCAGGCTTTTCTTAAAATGGAAGAGGTAATGGGGGGAATTTCTGCACAGACTAAATTATTCATGTCCATCGAACTACACAAGCAGCATTCAATCTCCATCTCTGCACACAGTCTTTGCCCAGATCAAAATATTTGATTGAGGTCCAAACAGGAAATGCAGATATAAAATGTGTGACTTAATACACTAGGGCAAAGCCCTGGGCCAGCAAGGTGGCTTGCTCCCTCTTCTACATCTAATCTCCTTACAGAGAGTGTGTGTGTTTGTGTGTGTGTGCGCGCGCGTGTGTGGTGATTGTGGTGAGGTACTTTTTGTTTAACATCACAAGTATCATAGAAAATATACAATGAAAACCCCAATGATTCCTCAGAGAATTCACTGCCCTCCCTCATCTTCTTTTGATTCCCCTGCCTCCTCTCCGCATCCTTTGAACTTCTAAAAAGACACTTTGAAGGCATGACTGAAAGCAGTTTTTCATTCATGCTCCTCTTTGATGATCTTGCTATTCATCGGAACTGTAGAGTCCACAGGATGTCGGCGGGGAGAGCTGGAAGTCAATACTGACGAGGAAAGGCCAAGTCGGTTCGGTCAATGGGATGGAAGGCTAAAGGAGGATGCGAGGAAGACCTGAGGGATACAGGCAGAGCTTCTGGCCTGTCTGGCATGTGTCATCTTCACAGTGGCAACTCGTGAGAGGCTGAGGATGTGGACTCCGGGGGCTGTGCACAGCCTGCTGAGGCTTTGAGGAGACACTCCCCCCTGCTCTGACCTCCAACCCAGAGTTCTTGGTCCATCCAACCCAGCTCTTATGTGGGGAAAAGCACTAGGGTTTTGATGTGTCCACCTTCCTCTAGGTTTCCTGGTGAATGATTCATTCAGTTCTGTGCTAACACGATACTTGGGGGAGGGGGAGGACTGAGTGTGCTGAGGAGGGAGGAAGGCAGGCACTGAATAAATTATTGGAAACTAAGGCTTTTAGAGATGACTCTCGGGAAGTCTAAAGCCTCCGGAGCAGCAACGCTGGTCCCCCTGGCCTAAGATTAGGGGTGCAGTGGGAGTCAGGAGATCTATGCAAACCCAGAGGGGGATGGACCAGTTTGTCTAAGATGCTATTGGCGCTGGTGGGTGATGAGATGAGGTTGTGAGTATTGGGGATGGAGAGAAACAACTTCATCCAACCACAAATATTAACTGCAGCATAGTCTACTACTCCAGAGACTTTGATGTCAGCAGGGATGTAAAAAAAACTCATTTGCTCACAAATATTTACTGAGCACTAGGCCTAAGCCCTGGGAGGGTAGAGTGAGTAAAACAGATGAAGTATCTGCCCTGTGCCAAGAGTTATGAGGTCAGATGTAAAGCAGTGCTGCTTGCTCTGTATAACTATAAATTGAGACATATGTCTTGAAGGATATTATGAAAACATATAATCCAAGCACACCATTTGCATATGGACAACAAGTGATGCACAGATCAGAAAAAGAGCATTTAAGCTCAGGCCTGAAGCACAGAAAGAGCTAAAAGGCACAGTAGGAATCACAAGATATGTGTGGAAGGGGAGGGGGGTGGACAAATAGCCTTTCACAGAAAAAGAAACAGCATAGAAAACAGTACAGCTTAAGGTGAGGTGGGCTGATGGGGTGAGCAGTATAAGCAGAAAGCACGTCAGACACACAAACTCAACAAATGTGTACTGGGCCCCCATGACACCCAGATACAGTTTTGAGAAAACAGCATTGAACTTGGCACACAAAGCCCTTGTCCTCCTGGAACTTATGCTCCAGATGTTAACCTAGTTGGGAACCAGATATCAGCAGAGCCACCAATAGCCCAAACTACAAAGGAGCGACAGGGGCAGAGATGGTCCCACTTCATACCCTCATTGTACACTCCGGAGCAAATGCCTGCAAATATAAAGAGAAGAACGACGACCATCCCTTATCTTCCCGGGTGTACACCAGATAGATACAACCCATGGGAATACAGCGGAGGATGGGGTAAACTGAGTCACACCAAGAGATCCACCCCTGAAGCCTGGACTTCTGCCTCACCACAGTAAGGTCTGGAAGCATACAGTGGCTCCTCTGTGATCAAGCAGAAGCTCTGAAGATCATTCTAACATATGTTTTGGGGCATGGAGTTAAGTCAAACAACTTGGCTTTCTTCTCCCAGTCTTGCTACTCATCAACTGGGCCCAACACACTGCCTTTCTGCTCTCTACTCCTTGGCCTATAGAACATGGTGACTAGAACCTTCATTCCAGAGAAGCTGTCAGGATTAGAAGGTAAGGTTGTGTGGGATGCCCGGTGAGGTGAGGGCACCCAGGGGATGCTAAGTTAGCATCCGCTACTGTGACTGATATAGTCTATCCCAACTGGAGGCGCCTGCTTTAATGTAATTTCCATAAATCACACAATTATAAGTTGGACAATTGAGCGCCATCCGTAACCCTCTTCCCTTTCTTCATCCATTGCCAGGGAAGCCAAGGCATAGCTCAACATCCACCCGGCATAACCCCAGCACTTCAAAGTCATGAATGCTCATTTCTGAGAACAGTGCAGCGACCACAGGAAGCACGCTGCAGCGGGGGAGCAACTGGCTGGATGAGTCCCACAGGACTCGCTGGGAAATATCTTCCATTCAGAAAGACTTTGTGAATTTTCCATTCCATTGCAAATATTTAATATCGAACTGGGTTCTCTCTTCCGCCTCTGCCAGTGGAGCGCTCAAAATAATTTTAATATTAGCCTAAGCCAAGGAAAATTAGGAAAATAAATCTGGAACTTTTCCTCCCCTCTTCCCACCCCTGTCTCTTACTCTCTCCCTGCCCAGAACACATCCCAATGCCAAAATTCAATGATGTGAAATCAAGCAAGTGGAGAAGCCACTTGTGAAACGGATGACACGGCTCACAGGCTGGCTCTGCTATTTTCACCTCAGGGTTCTAGGCTACTCCAAAAGTCTTGGAGGCTCAGTCTCCTGCTCCTTAAGGTGGGAAATTGAGAGCAGGTGTGGTGGCTCGTGCCTTTAATCCCAGCACTTTTATTACAGCACAATTCAGAGGCAAGCGTATCTCTGAATTGCAGGCCAGCCTGATCTACAGTTCTAAGACAGCCAGGGCTACAAAGGGAGACCCTGTCTAAAATATAAGGGGCAGGGGAGGGGGAAATGAGAGCATTAACACCATCGGGTGACTGTGGAAATGAAATGAAGCAGTATATACTGGAAGAAGCTCTGTGGAAGAGCATCGGGTGCTAGTATTTCTATCTGGCCTGTTCCCACTAATGACATAGGTCATCCAGAAAGGTTCTATGTAAGCCTAAGGCCAAGAAGAACAGCATCTTTGACCAGAGCTAGGGTGAACAGGCTTCAGATCTTCCTTGAAAAGCCAAGATGGAAGGAAAGAGATATATAAAACTGAATCTACCAGAGACCAAACTGAATGTATCTAAATGACGTATCTTTTTTTTTATCTGTTTGTTTGTTGCAGGGGAGGGTGTATGTGCTGCCCAGAGGACAACTTGCAGAAATGGATTCTCTCCTTCTGCTTCGTGGGTCCCTGGGATCAAACTCATGACTGCTGACTTGGTGGCCAGCACCTTTACCCACTTAACCATCTCACCAGCCCTTAGAGCTGTACTCGGAACTACCTTCCTTAGTTTCTGAGGAGTCCAGTCCCCCAGTCAAAGTCAACAGCAGATCACAAGCCTAGACTTTCCTAGTCATTTAACAACCTCTCTAGGGTTTCTCTCTCTTCCTTTTCCCTACTACGGACTGAGCAGCAGAAAGTCTCAGGACTCCTGGAGCTTGCAGCCTGGGAAGAAGATTAAACCTCACTGTCACAAAAAAGCAGTGATTCTGTGAAGGAGATAGAGTAGGCAGTGAGATATGGAATGGCTGGAGATATGCCTTGGAGCTCACTTGTTTTAACTGTTTATCTCTGTCTCTCTGTCTCTGTCTATCCCTCTGTCTCTTTCTCTTTGTCTCTCTCTCGTGTCTGTGTCTCTCTGTTTCTGTCTGTCCCTCTGTCTCTCTTGTCTCTTTCTCTTTGTCTCTCTGTGTCTCTGTCTCTGTCTCTCTCTCATGTATACAGGTTTTTTTTTCCATAGAGTAAAAGAAAGACCTGGAAAGGGAAGGGTAACTACTGGCTTTCCCAGCTAAGCAATCTCTACTCTTTCCTAACCCCATGTGAAAGCATGATACAGACTCCATGTACAACCCTGGATCCACGTGGTGGAGATAGCTGACTGCTGCAACTTGTCTCTTTACTTTAACATGTGTCCATGTGTGTGCACACACACATGTGCAATCTTAGTTGCTGTTCTAGTGCTGTGAAGAGATACTATGACCAAGGCAACTGTTATAAAAGAAAGCATTTTACTGAGGGCAAGGACTAAGGGTTAGTCCTTAGTCATCGTGGCGGGGAGCAGACAGGCATACTGCTAGAGCAGCAGCTGAGAGCGGTAAATCCTGATCCACAGGCAGAGAGAAAGACCAGGCCTGTCGTGAACTTTTGAAACCTCAAAACCCACCCTTAGTGACACACTTCCTCCAAGGTCACACTTCCTAATCATTCCCCAAAAGTTCCACTCACTGGGGACATAACATTCAAACATATGAGTCAATAGAGGCCAATTCTCATTCGAATTACCACATACATGCACAGTGAATGAGTTAATATATATAACAAATCGATGCCCTGAGCTGAGACTCTCACTCTCACACACAAACGTGAGTACATATTTATCATACACACATAAAATATTTTAAAAACTAAACCTCGTCACACTGATTTTATTGCCTGCTTCTTTGTCTATCTCTGTGACAGCAGGAACTGGGCAGTCAGGGCTGAACCAACTCCCAGCTTTCAGAGGATGAAGCTCATCAGCTACACTGGTTTTGAACTTCGTTGAAATAGCCAGCCTAACCAAGCTCACTTCCATTCAATGACCCTCACGCACTCTGGTACTCTGTGGCTCTATACAAGTGCCCTCAGCCCCAAGTCCCCCAAACCTTGGATGGCTTGTGAGGGACAAGCAGCATCATTGGTGAAAAGGTGTCTCTAGTAAAACTTTCCTTCTGCCTTTGGGAGAGGAAGTGTCCTGTGTCCTGCTTTCCCATCTTGTTCTAGTATCAAAAGCTTGATCTTCCTGAGGGAAGATCATGGACACCAGGTCCAACTACCCACCACCTGCTAAAACAGGACACAGCACACCCTTTATTAAACAGTGCCAGAACACACACACTGGGCACTCCACCCAGCCTGCAGCTCAGGAGGCAGCTCTAGAGTCTCATCAAAGTGGGACAAGATCAACGGGCCTCAGAGGCAGGAGGAGGAGATTTTTCAGGCTGAAAAGTCTTTGGATTCTGCATTTGATTGTGCCTTTTGTTTCCTTTATCCTCCAGTACTGAGTGTTGAACCCAGCACTTCATGAGTGCCGGGTAAGGAGGTTTTACCTAAAAAGTAAACATCTCCTATTGGTAGCGAGGATGGAAATGGCAATTTCACACAGTGAGATAACAATAACATGACTTTTCAGTCAGAAAATTCAGGGTGGCCTCCCAGCTCCTTCCCTCCACCAGCCAGCTGAGGCATTTTAACTTCTGAGAGCTACCATGGCATCTTCCATGGATAGTGGGCCCTCATTATCCACAAGGGATATTGCCCAAGACTCTCAGGGGATGCTGAAACCATAGATAGGCTCTTATTACACACACACACACACACACACACACACACACACACACACACTATGGCTTCCTCCCATCTACACACCTATGAGGATGTTTTATTTATAAATTAGGCAAAATAACAGATAAACAATAACTGATAGCAAGAGCAGAACTACAGCAATGTCCTACGATAAAAATAACTGAAAACATAGTTTGCTCATTTCTAGAATCTTCCATCTATTACTTTTTTTTCTTTTTTTCATTTTTTATTTTAATTTTTTTCATCTATTACTTTTGAACTAGAGCCCTGAGCCGTTTATTGAATACCGGAAAGCAAACCCAGGGACAGAGGGCAACACTGTACTTTCTGACTTGAACCGTTGGGCACACCACAAATGATGCTTGTTATGCAAAATCTTGTTCTAACTTCAGGCATGAAGTGCCGGGGTACTGTGATGGGAGGCAGAGAGCACTCCCACAGAACGAGGGAGGAGCAGGGAGGGCCTGAGATCATCTTGGGGAATAGACTTGCTGAGGGATCGCAGACCTAACTGCAGAGCTACCACACAAACACATGTTGGGGCATTGCACACACCAAGCGGAGGACAACAGGCTTGGTAGGATGGGGTATACCCAAGGTAGGGTCTTCTGCTCGTCTCTCACACATGGATCCCAGATTTTCCAAAGTCATTAGGTGCTGATGTTCCTTTCCCTGGGTCCGGCAGACAGTGGCATGTTTATTTCTGTGTCACAACCCAGAACTCAGCCCTAGACTCCATCACTTCTTTTCTAGATTGATTTCGTATATTATTTTATTTTGTGTATGAGTAGTTTATTCACATTTATGTTTGTGAACCCTGTGTACGCCTGGTGTGTGTGGAAGTCAGAAGAGGACACTGGATTCTCTAGAACTGGTGTTATGGACAGTTGTAAGCCACCATATCAGTGATGGGAATTGAATCTGGGTCCTTTGCAAGAACAAATGCTCTTAACCTATAAGCCATCTCTTCAGCCCCCAAATTCTATCTGTTGTTGTTTTGTTTTGTTTTGTTTTGTTTTGTTTCAGTCAGAGTCTCACACTGAAGCTCAGACTGGCCACAGATACCATCTATCTAGACTAGGCTGACCAACAACTCATAGCAATCCTCCCGCTTTAGACTCCCAAGGGCAGGGAATATAGTCACAAGTCTGTATTGACACCTGGTATCTTAGTTAGGGTTCCTATTGCTGCGATGAAACACCAAAACCCAAAAGCAAGTTGGGCAGGAAAGTGGTTCCTCAGCTTATGTTTCCACATCACAGCTAGTCATCAAAGGCAGTCAGGGGAGGAATTCAAGCAGGGCAGAAACCTGGCGGCAGGAGGTAATGCAGAGGCCATGGAGGTTGCGCTTGCTGTCCCTGGCTTGCCCAGTCTGCTTTCTTATAGAACCCAGGACCACCAGCCCAGGAAGGAACTACCCACAATGGGCAGGGCTCTTTGTGTCAGGCTAACCTATCCAGCACACCAGCTTCCATATTATTTCTGCTGAAGAAAATGTTGGCCACGTTCACTCTGCCAAGAAATGTATATATTTACTAAGCCAGTGCAGCAAACACTAAGGCCAGCTTCCTCCAGTGTCTCGGCTCCTTCTCATGAGGTTCAAATGTCACCATCTCAGGCGGGCCTCACCTGATGACATAATGAGGTAGGCCTCTCCTTGCTTCCATATTACAGCATTGCCATTCGGCATGGAGGGCTGCTCAGAGGGCAGACACAAGGGAAATCTTCACTTCTGAATTGCCTGTCTCTTCACCGTCAGTAGCACAAGGCACGGTCTGTTGTGTGTACCTGGCACCCGGAAACAACAAACAATAAGGACTGAGCAGCACATAATGAATGGCCTGACAGATGGACAGACTGATGACAAGGAAGAAAATCAGCCAAAGGCCTGTTATCCCTAGGAGACACGGATTCACTAAGAAAGCAGTGTGCTGGTGGGAAATTTTGAGAGTAATCTTCGAAATAATAAACCCAAGCCAGTTTAGCCAATTTAGAAAAAGTGACATAGAGGAATCTAACCAATTCATGTCTTCTTCTGGTTTGTACAAACTTGAACTTTGCCTTCCAGAGAGGCAGTCCTTGGAGGGGACCTTAGGGCCGATCAGGCCTCTGAGGATGGCCCTATGCGGCCCCAGTCAAATATTACCATAGTTCCTTGCAACTTTTCACCAGAGAGAGGGGCTTACATATCCAAAGCCACTCCCCAGGCAGAGTTTACTGAAGCCCTGCAGCCCAGGTGACAGAGCCAAAGCTCTAAGCACACACCATCTAAACTCAGGGCTCCCATCCACTGCACAGAATGGCAGCCACAAAGCAGGAACCTGGCTTTCGTGGGGCAGGGCAATTGGGTCCCAACCGCAGCTTACACTTTGAGAGATTTAACAAACACAGCCTGAAGAAAAGGTCCACAGAAAGAACCACAGACAGGGGAGGGGTCATTATGGAACTGAAGCCAGAGCCATGGGGGCAGAACCGCTTTAACATCCAGACTAAAGAAAGCGTAAGGGGGAGAGACACAGGAGACTGGGTTGGGAGGGGACTCCATTTTGGAGCAAAGCTGTTCTGTGGGGGTCACTTCACTGCAGGGTATTGTCCCTCGGTTCAGAAAACCCTTTTCCTATGCATGTTTTTGTTTTCCCCTTTGACAATTAGGTCTGGGTCTTCTCAGCTTCTCTCTCTCTTTGCCTGCTTTCCTGTGGTCTCTTCACAGGCCTCCCACAACTTCTGGCTTCCAAGAGTACCCTGAGGGTATCTACCAGTGGAGCCTAAACAGGGAGGGACTTGATACAATCCCTAGATGACATAAGCCTTGCTGACAAGCTGCCAAGTCAGCCTATTGAACATGCAACTGAAAAGCCAGCATTTCATTCAAAGTAGGTCACCTCCGAGCCTCATAGATGTCAGCTGGCAGGTCACCACAGACCTAGAACGCAGAGCCAAGTGGTTAGTGGTTTTCCTTGGGGACAAGCTGAGGTCACACAAAAAGATGAAAACTAAGAAAGGAGCTTGTAAGAATGGGTGAAGAGGAATGGAGTAGGCGGGGACACCCGCGGGCAAGCTACGAAGGTGTGCCTGCTGAGCTCTGCCGGCAGTTTGTGGGTCCACAGCCTGTGCCACTCACATGACATCTGGCACCCTAGTCCCTCACATTTGCTTCTGTTTGCTCGACAAATAGCAGAGTCTCCACTGAGCTACCAATGCTCCCCAAAGAGCCAGCAATCAGTCTTCCTCATTTTCACCAAGCACTGTGTCAGACCCTCCCCCCTCCCAAAAAAAAAGGCCTGGAGACTACACAGGTGTGAAGAAAAGCGTAACAGCGATCTTGTAGAATACCTGGGGTCAGCCATGTTTGAGCAGGACAATTTTCTATTTCCTGTTCACTGTATTCCTTAAGAAACTTTTCTAAGGGGCTGGAGAGATGGCTCAGTGGTTAAGAGCACTGTCTGCTCTTCCAAAGGATCCAGGTTCGATTCCCAGCACCCACATGGCAGCTCACAACTGTCTGTAACCCCAATTCCAAGGGATCTGACACCTTCACACTAATGCACATAAAATAAAATAAAATTAAATAGATTATTTAAAAAAAAAAAGAAACTTTTCTAAGTTCTGCGCACTGAACTTCTTTAAGAATGATGTTGTTAGCCAGACAGTGGTAACACACGCCTTTAATCCCAGCACTCAGGAGGCAGAGGCAGGCTGATCTCAGAGTTTGAGGCCAGCCTGGTCTAGAGAGCAATTCTAGGAAAGCCAGGGCTACACAGAGAAATCCTGTCTCGAAAAACCAAAAAGAATGGGCGTTGTCCAGCCTCGGGGTAGGTGAGAAGCTAGCACAAGATACAACATGTGATGGATCCCGCACACCAGGTTCAATAACTGGGCTGTTAGAACATTCCAATTCCCGCCACTACCACGAGTGGCCATAGGCTCACAGGAGTGGTCACTGCCCTGCCCTCAGGTTTCCTGGGAGTTTTAAAATATACCGGAGATGTTCTTTTTTGTTTTTCTTGTTTCATTTTTTTTTTGGGGGGGGCAGGGTTTCTCTGTGTAGTCTTGGCTGTCCTGGACTCAATTTGTAGACAGACTGACCTTGAACTCACAGAGATCCTCCTGCCTCTGCCTCCCTGAGTACTGGGATTATGGACGCGTGCTTATACTTGAGCTTTTGTTTGTAGCATAACACCTGAAGAATAACAGGGTATAGCCTCATGCACTAACTTAAGAGCCTCCCTTCCAAATGCGTAACAGACTGGTAAGACGTACTGATTTACACCTTCAGTCATTTTCCCTTCTGATCACCAACAGAGGAATATAGGCCAGAGAATACTATCACTAGACAGGCTGTAAGAAGGTGAACATCCATATAAGCTCATCTCAAATTCTGCTTTCTAGAATACTAATGTACAGATTGTACTTACCGTTGCTAAGTCGTGTGTGGTGGGAAAAGGGAGGAGACTCCTTACAGTCAATGTGTTTAGAAAACTACTCTAACATCGTCTTTTCTCCAACTTTTAGTGTGCGCTGATAATCACGGTGAGTCTTGGAGAATGGGTGGTATATGGAACATTCTCTCTGCACATATGATCTTGGCCCTACTTCTGAGGAACAGCCTGAGGATGTTACCGTGACACAAACTTTGAGAAATGCTCATCCCGTGTTCAAAGGGCTCGCAGTACCAGTCTCTAGGGGCATGCTGTTGGTTCTGACCTTGACTCCGTATGTTTGACATCATTAATGTGTTGTCGTGCTGATCAGACATGAAAACGATGCTAAGCTGTATGGGGGACCTGAGAGAGGAGATGGTGCCATCAGGACTGTGGTCTAATTTTAGAATACTCCAACAGAACAAAGAGCAGCTCCTGCGCATGTGACCTGAAATCAACACAAAGCATTCGGGATGGAAGACAATGAGGCAGAAGGCAGCACCTGGAAACATAAT
Source organism: Meriones unguiculatus (assembly GCF_030254825.1). NCBI lineage: Eukaryota > Metazoa > Chordata > Mammalia > Rodentia > Muridae > Meriones > Meriones unguiculatus. The sequence continues at coordinate 49,280,123 of NC_083350.1, forward strand.
GTTCAGGCCTGTAATCTCAGCTATTCAGGAGACCGAGACAAGAGGAACAAAAGTTCAAGGCCTGCCTGGGCTACAAAGTGAGTGTTAGACAAGCCCGGACAACTTAGTGAGACCCTGTCTCAAAATGAAATGTATATTTAAAGAATTAGCAGCATGGCTAGTTGTGGAGTGCTTGTTGAGAATGCCCGAATCCTGTGTTCATTCCCCAGAATCACATTAAATGACTTAAAGAATAGAGACAGAAAATAAAAGACAAGGCCATGCTATGCTGGACAGCTTGTGCCTGTAACCCTAGCATTCACACTCAAGTCCCAGCACCACACAGTGATAACCTATCTAACAATAAAAACAAACGACAACAAACCTGAGCTATCTAGCGCTCACAGAAAGAGAAGACAAAAGTCCACGGTCATGGTACTCGACTGAACCTTTGGATCATGGCTTGATCAAAGCTGTAAACATACAGTGACTAGTCCTCTAAGGTCAACTTGCTAAAGGTTTGATCCCCAGGGGGAGAACTGCTGAAAGATACTATGAGTGTATGGAGAAAGGGCTTCCAGAAAGCCATTAGGTCACTGCCCTTAGGAAGGAGGGATGTGTGTGGGACCCCAGACTCTTTTGTTGTTGTCTGCTTGCTTGCTTCTTGATTATGAGGCAAGCACCTGGACCCATTGCATGCTCCCATCATTGCCAGCTAACACTGTCACCAGAGGCTCAAAACAAATGGGTCCACTCAACCATGGACTGGAACCTGAGTCACACCCAGCATACTGATACATACTTGTAACTTTGGCGCTTGGGAGTTTGAGGCAGGAGGATCATGAATTGGAGCTGCTCTGTGGATTGGATTTAAGCCCAGCCTAAGCTACATAGCTAGATTCTGACTCAAAGAGCGGTGCGGGGAAGTACAAAGAGCCAAAATACATTTTTAATTTGAAGGTCCAATATTTCAAGTACTTTGTTACAATGGCAGTAAGTTAATACAGAAAGAACAGAGTCTGTAGGCATTGGTGGTCACTGCTGACACCTGCAATCCCAGAACTTGAGAAGACGAGGTAGAAGGATCACAGTTGAAGGCTAGCTTTGACTACAAAACCTTGTCTCAAGAGAAAAACAAACTGCAGGAGGGGAGGGAGCTCAGCGGGTGAGGGTGCCTGCTGCCCAACCTGATGACCCGAGTTCAGTACCTAGGACCCAGCTCCCACGGGTTGTTTCCTTACCTCTCCGTGTGTGCTGCCCTGTACCCACACCTACCCCACACACAGAATGAATGATTGCAATAAGAAAAGAACCTATACCACTACCATTCCAAACCGGTGACATTATCAAGTAGACTAAGGTTCCCAAAAATGTGGCACTTTTAAGAAGAGGAAAAAAAAAAAAGAAAGAAAGAAAGAAAAGAAAAAAAGAGATCCCTTACCTTTGCTGCTGGGAGACAGCTCTTAGAACCTATACATGATCTGGGGTACCCAGGGAGGTACACAGATAACAAGAAAAACTGAAACCTAGAGAACCTAGCCTTCTGTTGGCATAACTCCTTCCCTAGGACAGATGTAAACAATCTCGACCCCTTCTTCCAAGGTCCCAGTGACAAAACAGGGCACCACTGCACCAGTGTTTACTCTGGAAAACCAATTGAGCTGATTATTAGGTTTACTTGCAGAGCGAAGAAAAGAGAGAGTACAGGCAGAAACATAAGATGCTCGAAAGCAGCCAACAGCGGAAGGTCTGCACCCAGCACAGATGCTATCTCCAGGATGCTCCCTTGTACTTCCACAGCAGTATAAGCTGTCCTTTTCCAAACCCCAAGGCCTCATGCAGTGAGAACAGAGCTGCATACATCTGGTTGGAAGGGGTGACTGGATATTCCAGTGCGGGTCCCATGACCCTCCCCAGCTCCCCTTCTGTGATCAAAGGTCAGCAGTCAACAAGCCCAGCTGTGATGATCAGCTGCAAGTGGGCACAGCTGTTCTAATGAAGGTGGTGGCAGTTTGGCTAGGAGAATAGTTATATATACCCTCCAAACAGACGAGAGGGAATACAGCATGCTATGGAGAGCCAAGGAGAGATCACTGCTTCTCTAGTAGGCATGTCCAACCTTCTGACAAGACAGCATTGTTGAGGAGAACTGTACAACTGAGTCATCCAAAAAGAATCTCAAGGTTTTTAGTAAGTATGTGATTTTTGTGTCAGGCCACATTCAGAGCCATCCTGGGTGCATGACTTTGAGAAAACAGATTCCCCCAGGGGAAAAAAAAAAAACTGCTAAAAGCTACAGGAACTTCCAGACAAGGAAACAGGCAAAGAAAATTCTGCAAATATTTTCAAAGATTGCTGACCCTTCAAGGCCACTGTAGAGCCCCAGCCATGGCTATCTCCCACTAAAAAAGACAAATGCAAGGATGTAAATGCCACTATAGGCCAAAGTGAACAAGGAGAATCTTAGGGAAGGTCCTACAGGAACGAAGAAGGCATCAGCTCAACAAAGGGATGGCACAGCCTCATCTCTGCCATCTGGAAACAAAGGCTACCTGGGAAGAGAGCTTTAAGTCCAAAAACTAGCTGAACGTTTTCAAGGAAGTGAAGAAGTCTTAAGTCTCAGCCATGCCTCTCTGCCAAGGGAGCCTGAATACAATCTTTCTAAAGCTGCTTTTGTCAGTAACTAACATAGTGATCATCTTCCCTTTCCTTCAATTTTTTATTACATTTGTTTATGTGTTTGTGCTCGCACATACATGTTATATGTGCAATGCGTCCTGGTACTCATGTCGTCAGAGGACAACTTTCCAGGTTCAGTTCTCTCCTGCTATGTGGGTCCCAGAGATCCAACACAAGTTGCCAGGCTTGGCTGCGAACACCCTTACCTACTCCGTCATCTCAGGACCTCTTCCCTCCAACCCCCTTTTGGTGCTGGTGAAAACACAGGGTCTAGTTACCACTGAACCCTCCCCCAGCGACATGACTATATTCTTTGTTTGTGTGTGGGGTTTTTTTTGTTTTGTTTTTTTGGTTTTTTTGAGACAGGGTTTCTCTGTAGCCTTAGGCTATCCTGGGCTCCCTTTGTAGACCAGGCTGATCTACAGAGAGATCTGCCGGCCTCTGCCTCCCCTAGTGCTGGGATTACAGGCACGAGCCACCACGCATGGATCATGACCACATTCTTTCATAACAGATATATCTATCCAGGGCCCAAGTGTAGGGCCACATACACTGTAAAGTGCTTTTTAAATCCCTCGTCTTACTCAGTCCTCATACCAACTATGTAGGATGAGTGCTGTAATTTCCTTCTCCCACTTTACAGATAAACCTAAGACTCAGAACACAGTGAGCTCAGTCTGCACAGTTAGTAAATCTGGCACTAGGTCTCTAAGCCAAGGTCAGGTTCTGGACCACTAAGCCCCAGGCCTATCTCCCACAGAAAAAAAAGTTACTTGCTTCCTACCCTGTTCAGCGTATAGACAAAACAGTCTGAAGGCCATCAGGTTCCCACCGGTTGACGACGTTATTGAGAGATCCAGCCAGGCTGCTGGCTGGCTGGCTCAGACACAGGTGCACCCAGGGCTCAGATCTCAGCTCCATTATGCTGTGTTCATTACACAGGAAGACTCCGAGGTCATGCTTTCAAAACCAAGCCCTTTCCTCATTATCTGCACAGCATCAGCGTTCTTCCAAGTCCTGTATTGACTCGCTGCGCTCCTGGCTGACGGCCCATCTCCATTAGATCCCAGGCATTTGAGCAAAATACACAGCTATCCAGTTCTGACTGAACGGAATTGACTCGCCATCCCTCCTCTATAATTTTGGGCAGAGTCTGAGAGGATTTAGAAGGTGTCATTGACTTGGAATTACAGTTCATTGTTGTAGAATGAATTTCCGGACTCTGCTGAAGAAAGCTGGGCACCCCCCCACACACACACACACGTACACACACTTACACAAGCGGCTTTGTTCCCGTCAAAGTGTCCTTCTAATTGCACAGTGCACATTCACTCAGGGCTGCGCTGATTCTCAAGGCAGAGCTGTATCAAAGAGAACTCGGCTTTTCACGGCACTCCACCTCTGCAGCCTTCAGGAGGGCATCAACCTTGCCCTAAGTGGTCTCACTCCTACCTACTGTCCCTTTTGTAATGTCCTACGCTGTCAAACTCTCCACATGCCTTTGTCTGCTATCTTGCAGAGCAGCATTCGGGGCTCTTCGCTGACCAGCTGACCGTGTTTCCCATAATGCACCCCTGTCACATGCCCACAGTGACAGTGTTCCAGATATAGACATCTATTTGGGATGAGGGACGTGGGGAAAAGCTCTAGGCCTGTGGAGACCCTGAAGCAGATGATGCTGAGTTACCAAAACAAAACAACAACAACAACAACAAAAAAACAAACATGATGGCTTCGGCCCCAGAAGATGGAACAATGAACACCTTCTCCCACTGGGCTGGCCTAAGCTGCTAATCCCGTGGCACAGCTGGAAACACAAAAGCGCCTTAGGGTCCAGGGACCCCAACTCACCTAGTGGAACAATAAGAAGGACTAAGCCCCCTTTCTCAGCTGCCCTTATTAGCCCTTGCTCCATCTCCCAAGTCACTTAAGCAGAACAGTAGGGGTGCTCAAATAAACTTGTCTGAAAAATCCGAAAAAACTGTTCCAATTTTCGTACAACGACTGTATCAATAAAAAAAAAGACATTAAAAAAAAATTCCTTGGTGATCCTAGCTAGAAAAAGCAAGGTATTTCCTCAAAGTCATTTTTTTTTTCCACAAAAGTTGTTAGAATTTTATTTTTTTAAATTTATATTTATTCTGTATGTGTACGAACAGGTACAGGGGACAATCTGAAAGGGCCTGTTCTCTCCCTCCATCAAGGAGGTCCCAGCGTTCAAATTTAGGCTGAACCATCCTGGGTTCATAAAGTGTTTAGCTTCTAGTAGGTGCTAACACAGTTTTTTAAATATTTCTCAGTCTTTTGTTCCCGCGACTCAGGAGGCAGAGAGGCAGGTAGATTTCTCTGAGTTCCAGGCCAGCCTGGTCTACATGGTAAATTCCAGGCCAGTGAGAGATACACAGTGACACCTTGTCTCAAAATAAATAATTTTGTTTTTTAAACTAGAGCTGAGTGTGATGGTACCCACTTGTAACTGTAGCCCACAGGAAACAGAAGTGACAGGATGGATTGTTTGAGGCTAACCTGGGCTACATAACAGGACAAAAAGCCTGGATGACAATCTCTCTGGCCATAACCTTCACCACAGCCTTCACCAAAAGTATACTAGAGCTGTAGTTTGGCTTTTAGCACTTCCTCCTTCAATAGCACCATGAGGTCTTCTGCACCGCTGGCTAATTTGACCACCACAGCCTCTAACTAGGCTTCTAGCAGAAGCTCTCCAAACCACATAATGGGAAATAATGCAATGTCCAAAGCACAGCCACAGGGCATGGCAAAGTTCAGAAGTGAATCCAGCCTGGTTCAGACTCCCTTCCTTCATACCAAAATTGAGGTTGAAGTCACAGTGAGAGATGAACAAGACATTCTGGTGTTTCCTTGCTCAGTAGGAGAACAGTGATACGCCGTGCATTTTTTAAAAGTTAGAGGAGGGGCTGGAGAGACGGTTCAGCAGTGAGGAGCATCTTAAGACCTCTTGTAGAGGTGTCAGGTTAGCTTCCCAGTACTCACATGGTGGGCTCACCAGGCCCCAGGAGATCTGACACCCTCTTCTGACCTCTGCAGCCACCAAGCATGCATGTGGGACACATCTATACATGCCAGCAAACACTCACATGTTAAAGGAGTAAATCTAGCTGGGCATGATGGTACACACCTTCAATCCCAGCACTAGGGAAACAGAGGCTGCGGGCTCTCTGTGAGTTTGAGATCAGCCTGGTCTACAAAACAAGTTTTAGGACAGCCAGGACTGTTAGACAGAGAAATCTTGTCTCAAAAAAAAAAAAAAAAGAGGACCAGAGTTCAATTCCAAGCACCCACAAGATAGCTCACAACTGTCTGTAACTTCAAGATCTGACACCCTCACAACAGACATGCATACAGGCCAAATACCAATGCACATAAAATAAAAGCGAAAATTTTAAAAACTGAAAAAAGAAAAGAATAAGTTTAATAAAACAGTTAAATATAAATTAATTTAAAAAATCAAGGGTAAAGAATTTTCAATGTCTTCAATATATACAACGATAAATGGTTTTTGTTGCCCTCCCCCCTCCCCCCCAAGCCAGGGTTTCTTCATGTAGCCCTGACTGTCCTGGAATTCTCTTCATAAACCAGGCTGGCCTCTCGAACTCAGAAAGATCTGCCTGCCTCTCGCTTTCAAGGGCTAAGATTAAAGGGGTGGGTGATCACCACACAATGATGAATGTTTAAGAAGGTATGTTTAACCTGACTTAAACAGTAGACAAGGTATACAGGTACTGAAATCTCTCATTAACCCATAAACATAATCCACCCCTCACTCGCAATGCTGAAGATCAAGCACAGAACCTGCTGGGCAAGCCTCCGCCACTGAACTATAATCCCCAGCCCAATGTGTACAGTTTTCCTTGGTATAAGCATCAGTTAAAGAGTAAATATAATTTTTTTTAAAAAGAAATAAATGATCAAATAAAGAATGTTGGGCTGGATGGATGGCTCAGGGTTCATAGCACTGTCTGCTCTTCCAGAGGTCCTGAGTTCAATTCCTAGCAACCACATGGTGGCTCATAACTATCTAAAATGAGATCTGGTGCCCTCTTCTGGTGTGCATGTATATATTCAGACAGGACACTGTATACATAATGAATAAATAAATCTTTAAAAAAAAAAAAAAGTCAAGCATGGTGGTTCATGCCTGTAATCCCAGCAGGAGGTAGAGGCAGGGGGAATCTCTGTGATTTCCAGGCCAGCCTGGTCTACAGAGTGACTTCCAGGACAGTCAAGACTCAAAAATAAATAAATAGGGGATGGAGTGATGGCTCAGGGGTTAAGAGCACTGACTGCTCCTCAGGAGGACCCAAGCTCAATTCCCAGTACCCACATGGCAGTTCACAACTGTCTATAACTCCATTTCCAGGGGATCAAACACTCTTACACAGACATATGTGCAGGCAAAACACCATGGCACAGAAAATAAAAATAAATAATTTTTTCAAAAGAAATTAAAAAATAACTAAGAGAGAGGAACTACAATTATACCATTTGGAACCGACTGAAGATGAAAATATCAGTAGGAAATGAGCTGGCAAAATGGGTGGAGAGGCTTTGAGCAGCCTGGTTCTGGAAAGTGAGCCGCTCCTAACAGTTCAAATATTAGGCTCCAAGTTCAATCCTCAGGACAGAAAGAAAGGAAAGAAGGAAAGAGAGAGAGAGAGACAGACTGACAGACAGACTGACTGACTGACTGGATACAAACAGGTTACTAGGTAAAGTGGGCAAGGACTTGATCAGAAACAAGCGGACTAGTGGAGACTGAGGTACAAAGTTCCACTCAGGGGCTGGCTTGACGGGGCACCAGGCAAAACTGACCCAGGAACACACCAGCATCCTCTGGTGAGTTGTCAAGACAAGCCAGCGCTCTCATTCGAGGACACAGCTCTCACTTTCACACGTAGGCTCAAAAGTTTGAGGGGCAATAATGGACGGCATCAGTGAAGAGCGGGAACCGAGTCCAGCCAGCTCTTTAACCTCAGGTTTTTGTTGTTTTCACAAGTGACTCTGAACACCTTACTTAACCTTTTCACGCCTCATTTTTCCTCTCTGGGAAAACAATCCTGTGTGTGTGTGTGGTGTGTGTGTGTCCAACAGTGACTGGCACACGAAGCACTTCATAAAAAGTTTTTAACTATTACCATCTGTGGCGTTTGGGTAAGAATAGCTCCCACAGGCTCAGAGATTTCAATGCTCAGTCCTTTGGGAATGGCACTACTTAAGAAGGATTAGGAGGTGTGGTCTTGTTGGAGTGGGTGTGGCTTTGCTGGAGGAAGTGTGTCACTGGGGGTGGGCTCTGAGGTTTCAAAAGCTCTCTTCCTGCTGCCTGCAGATCCTGATATAGAACTCATCTTCTTCAGGTCCATGTCTGCCTGCATGCCGCGACACTCACACCATGACAACAACACACTAAACCTCCGAAACCATAAGCCAGCACCAGTGCTTTCCTTCGGAAGAGTTGCTGTGGTCATGGTGTCCCTTCCCAGTAATTAAAAACAGACTAAGACACCATCATCGTTTGTAAGCACCATGCAATGGTTCTCAACCTGTGGGTCACATATCAGATATCCTGAATATCAGCGCTTTATTTACATTAAGATTCATAATAGTAGCGAAATTACAGCTATCAAGTAGCAACAAAATAATTTTATGGTTGGGGGGTTATCACAACATGAGGAAATTTATTAAAGGGTCAAAGCATTAGGAAGGTTGAAAAACACTGGTGTTGGAAAAAAAAAAAGTATCTTCTCATAGGGTCCTATAGAAAGTAACCCTGAAACGATATCAACCTGGATGCAGTCACTGAATGGAATATCTCAATCCCCATGGCTGTGAAGACTGGCTCGGAAATCTGTGTCCACCTTCCAGCAGCCAGGTCCAGGTGGGGTGCTAGGTATGACTACTCTCAAAGGCCTATCTATCCCTGTCTGTCTGTCTCAGTCTCTCTCTCTCTCTCTCTCTCTCTCACACACACACACACACACACACATACACACACACCCCACTGGGGATTTTCAGCCACTCAGGTGGGAAATCTCATCGTACCTTCTGGTCGGGGACCTCAGGAGGAAGTCTGACCCTGCTTAGGAATCCTAGGCCTCAGAACTATTGTGATAGACCTACCCACACCAGACTTCGGCTTTCTCAGTGGTGTTTTCATGCCGAGCAACGGCTCAGGGCTGAAGGGTTGTCTGAGAGGCCCTGGCTTCCTGAATTGATGTAGTTCTGCAGAGAACAACCTGGTCCCTTGTTCTGTTTCTCACCAGCCCATGCACGCTCCCTACCCTTCCACAGACTGCAGAGAACTGCCTCGGGCCCTTCCTACAATTCCTACTGAGCCACCACTTACGCATCTGCTAGCACTTAGCAACAGGAGGCTTAATTAAAAGGAAAATGGCGGGGGGAGACAGTGACTAGGAAGTGGAACTGTATCTCCAACCCTTATTAAACTCTTCCTTTCCTCATTTGACTTCCTTTAATGTATCCTAATTTCTTTCAGGTGCTGGGCTGTCCTTCCCCACAGAAGAAACAACAACAAAAACAAACAGTTATGAAGCACTGTCTTTGGGCCCTTCTTAGCCTCATCTCTCAACTCTTAGCATTTAGGCAGCCTGCTTCTGGGTTGCCTAGTAACCTATGATGTCATCATGCATCTCCGGCCAGGTAGCCACACCTGGCAGGCGTGGTTATGTTGCTCCTTAAAAGGATCAACCGGCCACTTTGACTCTTTAGGCTCTTGCCCTCTCCTCTCTTGCCCTCTCTCCTTTCTCTGTTGGGCACCCCCTGTCTTCCCCCTATCATGTCTCGCTCTCTCCTCTCTCTCTCTTCATCTCCACCTAATACACCTCTTTCATATAAAATCTGCTGTGCACATCATCATCATCATTTATTTGGTCCTAACATCAACAATCCTGTAATACAGACGAAAAGATCAATTCTGATGGTGATGATGAGCCCACAGTCAGAAAGGGAGGTGACAAGTCTCCCCAAGCCAGCTTGGGGTGGGGGAGTGGTAGCAGAGCACACCGTTGATTCCAGCATTTAGAAGGCAGAGGCAGGTGGATCTCTGAGTTTGAGACCAGTCTGGTCTATATAGTGAGTTCTAAGAGCCAGGGCTACTAGAATCAAGAGACACTGTCTCAAAAACAAACAAACATCTTGCCCACTTGCCCAAGAAAAGAAAGGAAGGAAGGGAGGGAGGGAGGGAGGGAGGGAGGGAGGGAGGGAGGGAGGGAGGGAGGGAGGGAGGGAAGGAAGGAAGGAAGGAAGGAAGGAAGGAAGGAAGGAAGGAAGGAAGGAAGGGAAAAAGAGAGAAAGAAAGAAAGAAAGAAAGGAAGGAAGGAAGGAAGGAAGGAAGGAAGGAAGGAAGGAAAGATGTCTTGCCCACAGCTTGTAGGTGGTAAAGCCAGGAGTCAAAAAGGAGCCTACACCTCAAAACTCAAGCTCGAAAGAATCAGCTACCTTTCCCGCCTGCCTGTACTTGGGCTTTCCTAGCATGCACGCTGAGCTGGAACCATGGCAATGAAAACCCAGCCTACTACGGCCTCTGACTCTGAGTGGACACTGCATCTTCCCTCCTTGCACTTCACCTTGAAAAGACCCCTGAAGGTAAAAAACAAGACCAGAAAGGTGAGAGTGACACATTCTAGGAAGATGCTACAAAAATCTACAATGGAGCCAGGTGTGGTGGCACACACCTTTGATCCCAGAACTTGGGGAGGCAGAGGTTGGCGAATCTCTGTGAGTTTGAGGCCAGCCTGGTATACAAAGCGAGTCCAGGACAGCCAAGGATACACAGGAAATCCCTGTCAAAAAAATGCATTTATACAGTAATGAATTTTTCCAGTCAGGTGTGTTTTCTTTATTTTCTACAGTGCTTTTTAAATTATAGAAGCAAAAACAAGTTCATAACAAACAGTAGCGAAGTTCACAAAATAAGAGTGAAAGAAGGTTTCTCTGGCTTGTTCCAATGCCCTGAGTCTCTCTGAGTCTAAGGGACTTTTTTTTTCTCCTCTTCTGTGGTGCTAAGGAATCAAAAAGCAGGCTTCAGTGTGTAGACAAGCACTCTACCGCTGACCTATACTCACAGCTACAAGCTTTTCTAAGAATATATCAACACTGTGTGTGTGTGTGCATGTTTGTGCATGTGTGTGCGTGTGTGTGTGTGTGTTTGTGTGGTTGTGAGTGCGTGCGTGTATGCACCAGGTGTGGTGTGCCCATTTGTAATAACCATACATAAGAGGTTGAGGCAAGAAGATGGTGGTTCAAGGCCACCCTGGACTTCATAGCAAGGCTCTTTCTCAAATACAAAACAAACAAACAACAACTCACAGAATATTTATTTCTGTATTGCTATAAAATTTTGTTTTTTGAAATCAGAATCTTATTTTGGAAAATTTTGTTATGGTTTTGGAGTTTGCCAAAACTGGGGACCAAATCCAGGGCCACACTCATTTAGGCAGACTCTTTTAAAACTTCTCATTTGGGGCTGGAGAGACGGCTCAGTGGTTAAGAGCACTGTCTGCTCTTCTAGAGGATTCTGGATTCAATTCCCAGCACCCACAAGACCACTGATAACTGCCTGTAACTCCATTTCTAAAGGACCTGATGCCCTCAGACAGACAGACATGCAAGCAAAACACCAATGCACAGAAAATTAAAAAGATCTTTGAAAAACACTTCTCATTTTGCTCAACCTTGCATTTATTTCTGTATCTCCACATCAGTCTCCCGAGAACCATATGTCTTCTAAATTAACACAAGCAACTGTGTTATGTGCCTGGATTGAGATCTACTTACCCAGTTTCCTGGGAAGAACATTTGCTTCATGGCCATGGACAATGTTAAGAATCGCTAAAGGCAGCCTATGCAGAAAAAGAGAAAGTATTTGTCACTTGTACCTGGTCAGTGGTTAATTTCCAAACATGTAAGGAACTTTAACAATACAATAACACCAACAACAAGAAAGTAATTAACCCAATTTAAAAGCAGACATTTCTCCAACAAAGAATAGCCTATGTTCTATATTATTTAATAGCAATAGCCAACAACTACATGAAAAAATGTTTGGCCAGGTGGGTGCTGTGGCACACACTTTCAACCCCAGCACATGGCAGGTGGAGGCAAGAGGAACCCAAATTTGAGAGCAGCTTGGGATACACATAAAGACTTTGTCAGAATGAGGAGAGGGAGGGGAAGAGAGAACAAGGAGGAGAAAAGGAGAAGTAGTAGTAGAAGAAGCAGCAGCCACTGCCTTAACAGAGAATATCAGCACAGCTATTATAAAGCAATAGAAAATAGCAATTTGGCAACTCACTGGTACACAGCTATTGAGATGGGAATCTCTGTGTGTTACCAGTGAGAATGGTGGTAGCCACAATGGAAAACGGCATGGGAGTGTCAAAACCTTAACTCTACGACCCTTCTATCCAACAACCCCACTGCTGGGTATAAATCCAAAAGCAATGAAAGGAGGATCTTGGCCTGGCAAGATGGCTCAATAGGAAAAGACACTTGCTTTGGAAGGCTGACCTGAGTTTGATCTTTAGAACCCACGTAGCTAAAGATGGAAGGAGAGAACCAACTCAACAAAATTGTATTCTGACCTCCATACATGCACTGTAGCATACAGACACATACACATACATACATACACACATCACATCATATACAGACACATAATGAATAAATGATCTCAAAGAGATCACACCACATGTTACTTTCAGCCCTATTCATTATAAGAAAAGTGTAGATATCCATACACCTACACACATAATTCCAGCACTCAGGAGGAAGGCAGAGGCAGGAGGATTAAGAGTTCAAGGTCAACCTGAAGTACATGAGTCCTGTGTCTCAAAAATCAAAATAAAAGATATCTGGGGACAACCTAAATATCTATTAGGAATGAATGGATTCTTCTGGACATACTACACAGATAAATGAAAGAAAGAAAGAAAGAGAGAGAGAGAGAGAGAGAGAGAGAGAGAGAGAAAGAAAGAAAGAAAGAAAGAAAGAAAGAAAAGGAAGGAAGGAAGAAGAAAGAAGGAAGGATCAGGCAGACACAGTGCTATACACTTGTAATTCCAGTAGCCACCTGTAATCCCAGCACTAGGAAGGCAGAAGCAAGAGACTCCTGAGTTTGAAGCTAGCCTGGGCTACATAGTAAGTCCCTGTCTCTAAAACAAAGAATAAAAAAAAAAAAAGAAGAAGCAGCACAAAACTCTAGCAAACAGTACATGTGATGATTAGTGTTAAGTCAACTTGATAGAATTTAGAATCACCTTGGAAGAGCAGGCTATGAGCATGCCTGGGGTGGGGTTACCTTCAGCTCAGTAACTGAGCTCTGACAACCCTCTCACTGTGAATGGTGCTGTTTCCTGGCTGGGATCCTGGACAGTGTGGAGAAGGAAAGCTGAGCAGAAATATCCATTCTTCGTTGTCTCCTGCCTACCTGTGGATGCAATGGGACCAGCTATTGCATCCAGGTATATTCTTGACAGTCTTCTATCATGGACCTGTGTGTGAGCCAAAGAGAATGGCTTCTCCCTGATGTTGGCTTTGCCCTTTATCTGTGACAGCAGCAGAAGTCACTCTGAGAGCAAGTTTCCAGTAACTCAGTCTGAGTTACAGCTGTTGGTATTGTTAACGAAATGGAGCATATGTTCAGCCTAATAAAAGAGCCAATTCATATGTCATAAACACTAAAAGATGCTACAGCCTCCATGGAAAGGAAGCTGAGATAACCACACCTCAGCAAGAACTTCTTAGGAAACAGAGCCATCACGGAGAGCATGAAGGCGTCCCGAAGGGCAAGAGCCATCAACCCCCTTCAGTTCCAAAGCAGGAGAGTTATACGTTTGTGTCATAGGCAGTGTGATGGGGCCCTGAAGGGAGAAAATCGCTTTAGATCCTGACCATCAGGCGATATAGTCACTGTGAATAGCACAGGAGTGGAGAAAGGATGCCTTCAGGTTCCAAGAAAAAGGGAAGGTGTCTAGGGGAGGGAGAAATTGCACCATGTGACCTGGCCTACGTAGCAGGAGTCACAAGGCAGAATACACCGGATAAAAGAAAAGTGGTAACTGAAAACTGTCTCAGGCCTGGGGACCGGGCTTGGGTGGAAAGATGCTGGATCTACTCACAGCTGCAAGGGGGGAGGGGGGCACTACAAGGCCATAGCAGGCTTTGCTCATCCACTCTGTCAGGATAGAGACTACAGGGAGATGTGGCTTGACTTGAGACTAACAGACAGACAGGTATACGCACACATGCCTGTGCGCGCGCGCGCGCGCACACACACACACACACACACACACACACACACACACACGGGGGGGGGAGGATCTGTAATCTTATGTATAAAAACCATTCCAGCTGCTGAAGTAACTAATTTTTTAATGGTGAAGCACAGAATTCAGAATGAATTCATTCCCTTATCTAATCAAGTACTTGTGGCCTATAAAGAGCGATGCTAAATCCCAAAGTTTTGAAAAAGAAGGGTTTGGCAAAATGGGTTTAGTGGGTAAAGGTGCTTGATCCCTGGAACCTATCTCTAAAGAGAGAACCAATTCCCAGAAGCTGTCCTTTGATCTCCACATATACATACATACACACATTCTCTCTCTCTCTCTCTCTCTCTCTATATATATATATATATATTAAAAAAATTTAAAGAAGCCAGGCAGTGACTGTGTATACCTTTAATCCCAGCACTAGAGAGACAGAAGCAACTGGATCTTTGTGAGTTCAAAACCAGCCCATTCTACACGGTATTCTAGGACAGCCAGGGCTACATAAGAGAACCTGTATTTTTTTTTTTATGTATATGAGTATTTGTCTGCATTTATCCCTGTGTGCCATGTTCGCGCAGTACCCATGGAAGTCAGAAGAAAGTATTGGATCCCCTGGAACTGGAGTTATAGATGCTTGTCAGCCGACATGTAGGTGCTGATAATACAACAGGGGTCCTCTATTAGAGCAGCCAGTGCTCTCTGCTCTTAACCTCAGAACTATCTCTCCTGCCCACACTTATAATGGCACTAAAAGAAGAGAGAGATTAAAATCCTTACATTAGAGGAAGGAAGGAAGGAAGGAAGGAAGGAAGGAAGGAAGGAAGGAAGGAAGGAAGGAAGTCCGAGCTAGTCATTTTAGCTAGCCAGGATCTGCCTATCTTTGCTCCTACCAATGATGGAGCTGCAAGCACACACATGCTTTTACATGGATCCTGGCGACTTGAACCTCAGGTATCCAGGCTCGGCCTTCACAGCAAGTGTGTCCATACAGCATACACACTGAGACCCTCAAGCTAAGAGAAAGTACTGAATATCTGTGTAAGTGAAGAGGTGGACCTGCTCATGGATTTAAAAGTGTATGTGAATGTGGTTTTAGGGCCCTTGGTGTGTTTTAGCATTTCCTGTGTGACAGGCACTTGCTATCTACAATGTCTGCAGGTGCTTTACCTGTGTGTATGTCTGTGTACCACATGTACACTGCCTCAGAAACCAGAAAAGGGCATCAGAGCCTCTGGAACTAAAATGTTTGTAAATTAGATTTATTCATTTTATTTTATGTGTGAGTGTCTTGCCCACATGTATGTATGTCTCTGGACTACATGTGCGCTCAGTGCCATGGAGACCAGAAGAGGGCATTGGATCCCCTGGAACTGAAGTTATAGATGGGCATGAACCCCTATATAGGCATTGGGAATCAAACCCAGATCCTCTGCAAGAGCAAGAAGTGCTTGTAACCACTGATCCATCTGTCCAAACCTGGACACTTTTTTGTTTGTTTGTTTGTTTTTGGGTTTGCTTTCAGATAGGTTTCTATGTGTAGCCTTGGCTGTCCTGGACCCTTTTTGTAGACTAGGCTGGCCTCAAACTCACAGACACCGGCCTGTCTCTGCCTTCCAAGTGCTGGGATTACAGGTGTGCACCACCATGCCAGACTCTGGGCGTTATTTTAAATGCCAGGAGTTTGGCAATGAAGAGGGAAATAATTCCAGGTGTGGTGTGTGGTGGCACCCACCTCTATTTCAGCCTTGGGAGACAGAGGCTAAAAGATCACCATGTGCTGGATGGAAGGAAGCCCGAGCCACCTAGGAAAATCCTGTCTCAAAAAAAAAAAAAAAAAAAAAAAAAAAAAAAGGGTTGGTCAAGATGGCTCAGTGGGCAAGAATACTTACACTGCAAGCCTGAAGACCTGAGTTCAAACCCCATTACCCCTGTAAAAGTCAAGCATGGCTGCCTGTGTTCATAACTCCAGCATCTTATGGAGCAGAGAGAGGCCGGTCCTGGGAGCTCCCTAGCAAGCTAGCCAAAATGGCAAGCTCCAGGTTCAGGGAGAAACCTAGTGTCAAGATAGTAAGGCACAAAACAATGGAAGATGTTACACACACATATCACATCACATCACATCACCACATAAAAGGAAGAGGAGGAGGAAGCTCTCCCAGAGCTTACCTTTTAATTGAGAAAGATTATCAAGGCAAACATTTGTGTGTCCCCTGGTGATAAGTTCAAGGGAAGAAGAAGAAAAAAAAAAAGGTAAGGAAGAATATCAGATGGCCTGGGGAAAGGAAGCAAAATGTAAGTGGAGATACTTCAACAAGACCTGATAAGGAAGTGGAAGCTATGCTTGCTGAGATGAGGATGGGGTGGGGTCCAGGATGAGGCCAATAACACATTCTTTGAGGTCTGACTGTGGGGTGTAGCTCCAGGAGAGCCCGATTAGATCCAAAGTAGCCTGTAATCAAATTCCTTAGAGCAGCAAGCCTGGAATGTTCTAGGAACAGGGAAGGCAGGAATGCTGGGGGGGCAGGGGCTCCTCGGGAGAGTGCTTTGTGTGAGGACTAGGTACTGATGAACCTAAGTGCATCAGAAAAAGTGAAAGAGAGAAGGAGAAGGGGACGGCAGGAGAAGGAGGAAGGGAGAACAAGAGAACGAGGGGGAGAGAGAGAAGATGAGGGCAAGAGGCAGTCCAAGGAAGGCCTTACGGCCCCTTACTGTAAAGACTGGCTTTGACTTTGAGTGACATGCGCACCCACCGAAACAGCAAGCACTGTACCAGCTGGGCCAGCCACCACTCCTGAAAGACCCTGAGCAGACAGACATAACCCAACGACATTTCAGAAGGTCTGTTTAGTCCGGCAAGTTGAAAAGGTCAGGATCAGCTGAGACAATACAGACAAGAAATAATGGTACCTGAGATCCTAACAGATGGGGTGAGATGTGAGAGGATTCCACACTGATATATGCTGGTGGCACTGAATGTGAGGACTTGGGGGACATTAGGAATGTGAGGACTTGGGGGACATTCGTCATGAAAGACTCCAAGGTTTGAGCCTTAAGTATCTGGTAGGGTCGTTCGGTTACCTCCTGAGCTGACCTTACTAATTTCGAGGTGCTGAGCTGACACGGGTAAGCAGTCAGGGTGGTTAGCCCCAGCGAGGAGCCTTCAAAGCTGGAGATGCAGAGTTGGGGAGGCAGCGTTTAGAGCTGTAAGATGGAGATCGTCAAGGGAATGGGAGCAGAGAGGAGAGGCTCTTCAACAGAAAAGGTTCGGAAGGGAGACAAAAAGGAAAGCAGAGAAAGTTGGAGAAGACGGGACGGGGGTAGCAGAAGAGAGCAAAGCCTAGAAGCCAAGTGAAGAAGTGAATGGTCAATTGTGCCAAATGCTGCTGACAGGTCAAATAAAGTGAGCCTGAGAAGTGGCTGTTGGATTTGGCAAGGACAGCTGAAGGGCTGGCAGCAGCTGGGCTGTTTACTTAGGGAGGTGTGAGGAGGGAAGAGTACAGGGCGCTCTCACCTCTCCCAGGGGGGCTTTCGTCCTTTTGCTCAAGGCTTGCTTTTTTCAAAAGCAAGAGTGTGGACTCCTCTGCTGAGAACACACCTTCCACCCCTCTTTACCAATGGATTGCCACACACTCCTGACGCTGGGAAACCTTACCATTCTGGCCACCTCCCCACATGGCAGACTCCACTCTTCCAGGGGCCTGTTCCCTTTCCAGAACAGGCAGAGCGATACTTCCCTTGGGTCTGAATGATGACACAGACAACACCTTTGTCTGTCTTTGGGTGGTGTGCAGGGGATGGGGGGCTGGCTGTGTCCTGTTAGCTGTGAGTGTATCACCCACTATGTGACCCGGTGTGTAACAGGCACACAGGAAACAAGAAAGAGGTTGGGAAAGGGCACTAGTGTGATGGGACATGGGACCTGAGCCTGAGGCTCAGTGATAAGATCCCAAGAGGAGACAGGAGGAGAGGAAATTAGTCCTCACTTCAAGGAGGGAGGGAAAAAGGGAAGGAAGGAGAGGGGAGGAAGACGGGAGGGCGGAAGGGAAAGGTGACTCAGACACACCTGAGGGCAAGGACCAGAGGACCAGGCTTGAGGCTCTGAAATCCTGTCTCTCTGTTTAGACTGTGGCTTCCAGCAAAGCACGGGTGGACTTTGTGACCGGAGATTGAGAAAGCCACAAGCCACGGGGCCAGGGTTGCAGGATGGCAAATGTTTGGCTCAAATGCTCGTTTCGGTGGTGGTGGTGGGGGGGTGTCACCTAAGGCTCATTTTAAAAAGTGATAGGGCCCGAGATAAAAAGGCAATGTCGAGGGAAGGCTACCAAGTCGATTTGTAGTAGCTGTTGTCTGGTGCTATCTCATTCCCATCACAGACTCCCTTATCTCGGGCCACTCCCTCCGGCCATTGTTTATTCCCTTCAAAGCACTGATCATCAAAGTTAGCTGTTTGTAAAATTCTCTTCTGCTTATCAACAGCTCTCCCCATTGTAATCTGAGTTCCCTGAGGACAGGAACTTTGTCGTTGTGTCACACCCCGAACTGGCAAAGCTTCCCAACGCTCATCAAAAAAGTGTCCCGATACCTGCCATTTCAGAGTGCAGTCCTCACTCAACTTCAGCTTCATCTGCCATAGTATTTAAAGATTTAAAGCACCACAAATTTTTATTTCAGTTCCTGTAATACTGGGATGTAAACCCAGGGGGCTCTTCCATACCCAGGAAGCACTTGACCACCGAGCCAGGACCGAAGCCTGGAAGACAGCGTTTGAACTGGAAGTGTGATCAATGTGTATGTGTGTGTTGTGGGGGGTTGCGCTCCTCAAAGGATCTGGGAGACAGTCTGTTCCAAGTCTCTCTCCTCTAGTGTTTGCTGACAATCTTCAACATACGCTGGCTCACAGCTACAGGGCTCCAACCTCAGCCTCTTTCACACAATACACACATGTAGCTCTTGGTGGCCTGGAACTCAGAGACCTCCTCCCTGCCCCCCCCCTTTCCTGGGGCTGAGTTTAAAGGTGTCCACCTCCATGCTGATGAGCGTTAGAATTAGCTGTAAGTTCTCTCCTGTTGTGACAAGAATGACAAAAGGACTTCATCTCTTGTGCCAACTTGTGTTCTTCTGGGTCACCGGCAGAAGAACAAGGCGGGCAGCATGGACTAGCCCATAGCTTCCCTACCCCAGTGTTCATACAAAGCCCTTGACACCGTCAACTGTCAACTCAGGTTTGGTGAGCTGAGGCTGGACCCTGACCGTGTATTTCTAACATGCTCCCAAGGGCTGCAGTCGGTGCTGGGCCAGGAACCATCCTTCTAGGTAAAAACAAAGTGAGTGACACGTTTGTGCCACATAGAGTCAAATGAAGTTACCAGAATAAATTGCAAAGACCTACTTAAGAAACAAACAAAACAGGACAATTGAAAAAATAACAACAACAAACAGTGGTGGCACATGCCTTTAAGCCCAGCACTTGGGAGGCAGAAGCAGGAAGATCTCTGTGAGTTCAAAGACAATCTTGTCTACACAACAAGTTCCAGGACAGAAGAAATCCTGGGGGGTTGCGGGGGGACAGTGACAAACAACAACAAAAGGCCCAGGGCAACTGAACTATTGGAATTTTCTCCCTTTGAAAAAAGACCCTCCATCAGGCCTGCCTGACTATCCATCCTTAGCCTAAAATTCCCTATCTATTGCTCACCTGTTTGTTTCAAGAGGGGAGCTGCTCACCCTCTGCATACCAGAGGTCTCAGCTTTGTGGAGTTAAGGAGGTAGGCCAGAGGAGGAAGCGGGTTAATCCTCCCCCCTCCCACTCCTGCTGGCCCAGGGGCTTCCTGTAAGGAAATGCATTCTCTCTGCATGCCTCAGAGGATAGCAGGGGACAGGGCCCTGCACGTAATGAGGTTGGAGGTAGGGATGCCACTCAGCAACCTTGGCTTCCTGGACGCCTTCTAATTAATCATCTCCAAGCCTTGACCTTCCCAGGCCCAGCCCCAGAGCCTGAAGTCAGCTCCCCCCCCCCCCCCCCCCGCAAGGGTACCATCGGGTTGAGGGAGTGAATGCTTGGCTCCAGCTGCTTTGGAGGCCCGTGCTGACAAGTCAAAGGATGCTGTCACATACATAAGCACAGGTACAGGGTCATCTGAGAAGGCCTTTTGTTGTTGTTTGTAATTTCTGAAGTGGGTGGTGGGAGGGTAGAACCCCACAGCCCGACATTCTCTCACTTTCTGCACACATAGCCCATGAAAAGCTGGGCACAGATACTTCGGAAACCCTGGTTTCTTAAAGAAACAGAAATACTGGGGTCAGGAGAAGTGTTCAGTGGTAGGGTGACTGCATAGTGTCCTTCAGGCCCTGAGTGTAGTCTCTAATATCTCTCTCTCCCTCTCTCTCTCTCTCTCCCATTCACCTGCTTTGCTCCAGCTGTTGTGTGGCAAGGAGAGCACATAGTTTTCAAAAAAGAGAGAAAGAGGAGGGTAACAGATACATCTGTGAAGGGAAGTCAGAGAGAAAGCAACAAGAGAGACAGGGCTGGCCAGGAAGAGACCAAAAAAAGAAAAGAAAAAAATGGCTGAGTGGAAGAAACACACCTTCTCCTCTGAGAACTTTGGAGAAATTTTATCTTCCAGATCTTCCCTACACAGAGGGGTTTTTCTCCTGGCCTTGGCAACCAGCCACAAGGCACAGGAATGGGAAGAAGAGACAAGTTCCAGAAACCAGAGAGGATGAAGTCCGAGGGACTTGGGCTAAGCTCACCACTGCCCTGATGCACACAGGCACATGAGTGAATGCAGAGCCAAGCGGCTGGGAGCTGCACAAAAAGACAACTGGAAGAGGAAGAGACAACCAAGAAGATGAGGCCAGGATTTATGGGAGAGCATGGCCCAGATCCACCCACCTCGGGGCGGGGGGAGGGGGGAGGGGGGTGCAGGCTGGGCCAACACAGGACAGAGCAGATGGCCTCTGAGCTGACCTAATTCTCCTCTGCTGAATGAAGAGTTGGGCTAAATGCCCAGCCCCTGAGGTCTGACTCCTGCAGGCTCCGGAGATGGAAGCCTAGAGTAGGGAAATGTTTGTGCACAGTCTGTGCATGCATCGATTCATACAAACATACACATTTCCACTTAGAGCCTCAGCCTATAAGGGTATGAGGTTCACAGAGGTGCTCTGAGGGACACAGGGTTGGTGAGTCCCAGCTGGGAAGCTTACAATAGCTGTAAGCATTTAGCAAATGACTTTCTTCTTTTCCCGGCTGCCTGGGCATAGAACCCAGGGTCTCCCATATCCTACGCAAGGTAGGCAAGTGCCATGCTGCTGAGCTGAGCTACAGCTCTGAGAGAATGATTTGCCCCCTAAGATACGCCTCCCATGCTGAACTGTGTTGAGGGGACCCAGGGAACCACCTCCGCTTACAGGCTCCTGTACACAAAACAAAAAAACACTGTATTTATGAAGTGTGATATCGTTAAAATATTTACTTAGAACATGTCTAACACACGCCTTCAATCCCAGAAGACTCAAGCAGATCTCTGTGAACTCCAGGCCACCCTGGTCTTTACAGCAAGTTCCAGAACAGCCAGGGCTAGATAGTGGGATCCTCTCTCAAAACAAAACAAAAATAAGGGCTACAGATATGACTCTGCAGTAAACAGTAGAGTACCTGCCTATCTTGTGCAAAGCCCTGGGTTTGACTGGACTCACATAATGAAAGGGTTAGGCTAACTTTGTAACCTATATGTCTTCTAAAACCTATAGTTTTGAGTTTTAGGTCCAGGTTAAACTAAAGCCTCTTAGTACCTTTCCAGAGAATGGAGGAATGTGACCCTATCTGTGAGGACAGATATAAAAAAAGGGCAAGCAAGCAATGACCTTCACTCAGCAAAAGAAGGACCAGACCCTTGTCTTTGAGATAGCGTTTCTTAGCAACAAACCTAGACTTCTGAGTAGCTTTTGACCTGCAGCCAAAAGTCTGTAGCCCCTAATCTTCAAGGATGAGCTAACCACCCCCACCTTAAATTGCAGCTGCATCCACACTTGGCATGACTGGCCAAGCTTGAACACCTAAGACTAACCAATTATCTTACTTTATAGCTTCCTCATCCAATCCTAAATTGTCAAGACTGCAACTTCAAATTTCCCGCAATTTTTCTTTTAAAAACCCAAAGGCCTTTGTCTCCCGGGCCACTCTTTGCTGACCGGCAGGGGTAACCCCATTGTGCAATGATTAATAAACCTCTTGCTTTTGCAATGAGTCTTGGTCTGGGGGAGTTTCTGGGAAGGGCACAATCTTGAACTCCTGAGCTGTGAGACCCCAGGTCTTACAGTACAAGCACACAAAGACGTTGTCTCTAGACAATATCTAGAGAGAAAAAAAAAAGAAGAATCTACCACTGATACAGTAGAACATTAACTCCTGCCCTCATCTAGGAGAGATGCTCTAAGCTCTGCTAATATCTTAAAGCAACTAGCTACCGCCTCCCTCCAATGTACAGCTCCACAAAACATTACACAATGTACCCACACAGGTCACTAATGTTCCAGATGTATATTCTTAACCATACACATAAGTCCATGTTCAAAAATACTTCCTATACAGATGGACACATTACCAAGGAGAAGAGAGCATTAGCACAGGCAGAAATCAGGTCACGGAAAATGTCCGGGCCAGGACAGCACAAGGCACAAAGACCTTTCTGTGGGTTTCTCACACTCAAGTTCCTATGTGTGTTGGACAGCACAGACCCGTGTCTTCCTTCCCAGAATGACTGCCTTTCCCACCGCTGCCTGCCGCCTCCTTCGTTGGCCCCTTAGGTTTCAGTACAGACAAGACAAGCTTGGAGAGGAGGCAGATAATTCTGCTCCTCTCCCTCCTTCTGGCTTACCCAGAGGTCACCAGGGCCATGTTGCTGTACATGGTTCAAGGCAAACGCCTCATTCCATGGGCAGGGCCCCAGGCAGACTGTGCTGGAGAACTGCCCCTGCTCCTTTAGGCCTTGTTACATGGAAATGGAAATGAAACACCAGCCTGTTCAGGGGCTGCCCAGCATATTATGAGGAGGAAGCTATAAAAGCTGCTAACATGGGTTAGTTTAAGCATTTTCCTCAGACACATGAGGAGTGAGGACCTGCCTTCCTTTTTTTCATTCTTTCTTTTTCAGAAATGGCTCTCTACAATCTGCCTGTGTTTACTGACATCCCAGTCTCGGCTACACTAACTTCACTTAAGTGATTCTCCCTTCTCACTCTTCAAAGTTCCAACTCACTGCTCCCACACCACCTGGCCCACTGTCTTCCTCTCAAGGTCTAAGAAACCAAATAAAAAGCTTTTCATTGATGCTCAAGTTTATGTGCAGCACCTCGAAAGCCTTATTTTCGTGTCTTACACAGCTTCTATCTGAATACACTCATTCTAAGTGCCACTTTCTACACTTCATGTAGAACAGGAAGCGGGGAGGAGGTGTGAGGGACAGCTTCTCTGATTCCTGATATCAGCTACAAAGCAGGCAGAGATGTAAGGTGATTTTAAGGGTGCTAAGAGCCCAAGGGAGTCAAAGAATGCAATGCTGAGCCTCTCCCAAGCAACTGGAGGCCACAAGGCCACAGTTCTATCTTTGTTGAAAGCAAGACCCTTAACATCCTGGATTCTAATCAGGCTCAGCAAGTTCCTGGTGCTGTGTTATTCTTGAAGTACAAGACAGGCTGAAAACCTGTTTCTTCATCCAAAAAATAGGAGCAAGAACTATTGAAGGGTGACTACCCGAAATGAGCTGATGAGATGTTTCCCACAATAATAGGTGTGCTGAAACCCCATCCCAATAGATGAGCTACATACCAGTCCATTCTGGGCTCGGAGAACAATCAAAATAGCCTTTCTTTCAGGCCCAAAGAATTTTCCATGTGACAGTAAAACAGACACACACACTTAACACAGCCATTTCAATCACCAAGATGTCTCCCATTTTGTTCCAGAACAACAGTGGGAATGCACAGCGGCGCAAACCACTCATCCTGGTGAACCAGGAAGCAGAAAGAGAGAGGAAAATACCCACTGCCCTGTTCCTCTCGAAGGACAAATCCCAGTGACCTAAAGATGACTCCCAAAGCTCTGTCTCCCAAAGGTCCTATTCCCTTCCAACTGTGCTGACTAACAAAAAATACATTTTTCAACTTTAAGTAAGAGAGATAGCTATTCCTATGTATCAGTGAGCAAGGTTCTAAAAATCCAGTAACGCCCAGAGTGCCTCACACACTTTCACACGCCACTAGCAAGAGGGCATATCAGAATTACTTCTCCCCCTGCACAGATGTAGCCCATGACTGTTCAGTGTCCAAGTGGGTTCCATAATAATGGGAAGAGGGACTGCCTCTGGCATAGTCTGATTGGCCTGCTCTTTGATCACCTCCCCCTGAGGGGAGAGCAGCCTTACCAGACCACAGAAGATGACAACGCAGCCACTACTGATGTGATCTGATAGACTAAGACCAGAAGGAAGGAGAAGAGAACCTCCCCTATCAGTGGACTGGGGGAGGGGCATGCGTGAAGAAGGGGAAGGGAGGGTGGGATCGGGAGGGGAGGAAGGAGGGGGTTATGGGGGATACAAAGTGAATAAAGTGTAATTAATAATAATAATAATAATAAAAAGAATTATTTCTCGGCTGGGTTTGGTAGCACACTCCTGCATTCCTAACACTACAAACTCAGAGGGAAGATCACTGCAAGTTCAAGGCCACCTTGGTCTACAAAGAGAGTACAAAGCCAGCTACAGGTACATAAGAAGACCTTATTTCAATCAATGAATCAACCAAATGGGAAAAAAAAAAAAAAAAAAAAAAAAAAGGACTACTCTTCTAGGACCATGTAATGAGCCTGTAAGACAGCAGAGCTGTCAGGAGTAACGTTAAGAGACATTTTTGGTGACAGTGACTGGACAACGCCCCTAAGACACTGAGAGCTTGTGAGACCGCAGAGCTGTCAAGGATAGAGAAGAAGATATTTTTAGTAATAGTAACTAAGTAATGTCCAGTCCAGATCACTGTTGGTGCCAATGGCTCCTTGGCCATCACCAGAGACCCCTTGCTGAGAGAGGACTGGGACCCTGCCCTGTAAGGCTAAAGCCCTGCCTGTGCATCCAGCCATCAGTTTCCCAAACTCATCCCCATCACTATCCTCTCCACCTGCTCCGGTTCCCATAATAAAAAACAAAACAAAACAAAAAAACAAACAAACAGGGAAATCCTGAGAGACTCACGGATTCAGCCATCTGTTCTTCCACCCCATCATCTCCTAAGTCAAGAAGCTCTCTTCTTTTTCAGTCACCACAGTATAGGTCAGAGGTTGCACCACTGAAAACCTCTGTAAGTGACAGAAGGCCAAGTCAATCTGGCTCAAGTGAGAAAATGGCAGAAATCATTAGCTCATGTCCCAGGAGAGTGCTGGGTCCAAAGCCAGATCACGCATGGTTGGTTGACTCTCAAGGCTGACACATCTGACCTAACTCTGACTGTACTCTGCATGATGAGCAGGTTCTTCATCAGAGCCTCACACTCATTCAACCAAGCAGAGCCAAAAATAGACCATCTTCCCAAAGAGCTCTGGCTTAAGAAAAAGAAAAAAAAAAAAGTACCATGGATAGCAGCGGCGGTGGGCACCTTTAATCCCATATTGAGGAAGAGACAGGCAGATCTCTGAGTTTGAGGCCAGCCTAGCCTAAGGAGCAAGTTTCAGGACAGCCACAGCTACATAGAGAAAAACCCTGTCTCAGGGGGAAAAAAGTATCACAAGAAATTCCCAGCTTCCAGTCATGAATGTTCATATACACACAGAGGTATACTTTATCCGGAGAAAGAGGAAGTTGTTGGAAAGAAAGCCAGCAACAGATCCCCTCTAAGCAAGTCTCTTCCACTTGAAAAACCAACAGGGCCAAGGGATTATATTCACTGTAATCTGAGGCTGAGGCAGAACGATTGCTAGGGCTGTATAGAAACAGCAGTGAAAGAGAGGGGCTGGGAAGAAAAGAAGAGAAAGAAAAAGGAAGGAAGGAAGGGAGGGAGGGAGAGGGAAAGGGAGTGAGGGAGAAAGGGAAGACAGGAGGAAGGAAAGAGAAGCAAGCTGAGTATGTAGGAGACATACATGATGATAAGGAATTTAAAGTAGCCTTGAACTCTAGGTGACACAGAGTTCAAGGCTAGCCTGGGCTATAAGACATTGTCTCAAAAAACAAAAACAAAATCATATTTTGGGCACATGTCTTTAATGGCAGTATTTTTGTCTCTTGTTTTGAGCCAGGATTTCTCTGTATAGAGCTGGTTGTCCCGGAACTTGCTCTGTAGACCAGGCCCGCCTCACAAGCTGGTCTCCACCTCCAGAGTGCTAGGATTAAAGCTGTGCATCACCACCGCCTGGCTTTCACTGGCAATAGTAAGCATGACACAACAGGCTTTATCACTTTGTTACTCAGGGACTTGTTATCAGTTTTTTGTTTGTTTATTCCCCCCCCAAAAAAAATGGCCAAATACGCTAGGCATAATGGCACAAAGCTTTAATTTCAGCAGTAAGGAGGCAGAAGCAGGTACTTGTCTGTGACTATGAGGCCAGCCTGGTCACAGAAGAGTTGTTCCAGGCCGGGCAGGGCTACATAGTGAGATTGCATCTCAAAATCTAAAACAGACAAATAAGAAATGTCAAAATACGACTCCAGCAACCTAATAGGAAAAGTTTATTGTGGTAAGATTTATAAACAATAAAATTCACATGTTTTAGTGAAATGTCCAATGAATTTTAATAAATACTTACTAAACCACAGTCAGGGTAAAGACTGATGTCCTTTGGGCTGGGTGGTGGTAGCACATGCCTTCAATCCCAGTAGTTGGGGGGCAGAGGCAGGCGAATCTGTGTGAGTTTGAGGCCAGCCTGGTCTACAGAGTGACTTCCAGAACAGCCAGAGCTACACAGAGAAACCTTGTCTCGAAATACACGGGAGAACGAAGTTTAAAAAATATTTTCTCTCTTCAAGGAGGCAGAGGCAGGAAATCAGGAGTTAGGCTACAGATCAAAGTCAAGGCCAGCCTGAGCTAGAGAATAGGATTTTGTCTCAAAAAGAATTTTTCCCCTTTGTGCCCTTTGTCATTAACCCTTCTCCTCCAACTCCCAACCCCTGGAAAGGACTGGGGTGCTCCCTCTGCAGAACATGGCCGAGTCACTGAGTGTGGAGCCCCTCACTTCTTACACTGAGCCCCTGCAATCCATCTGTGTTTATGCACACACACAGATTGCTCCTTTCACCACTAGGCAGCACGGATGTGATCCCAGGCTTTACAAATGCACCTACTGGAGGGCGCAGTGGTGCATGCCAGTAATCCAGCACTCAGGAAGCTTTGGCAGGAGCATCTGCCTGGACAGCAGGCTGGCCTCAAACTCACAGAGTTCGACCTGCCTGTTTGAGACCAGCATGGGCCAATGGTGAGTTCCAGGCCAGCCTGGACAGTTTACTGAAACTCTGTCTCAAAACAAACAAGGATCCAGACATGGTGGCCTACATTTTAATTCTAATACTTAGGAGGCAAAGGCAAGTGGATCTCTTCATGTTCCAAGCCAATTGAAGTTACACAATGAGACCTATCAAAACACAAACAAACAAACAAACAAACAAAAAACCCTCGGAAACTAAAAAGACAGAATTTGCCTTGGGAGTGCAGGGAGTCAGAGCTCCAGAATTCCTGGGGCTCACTGGCCAGCCAGTCTAACCTACTTGGTAAGTCCTAGGCCAATAAGAGACCATCTCAAAATAAGGTAATACTATCTATTCCTGAGAAATGACATCTGAGGTTGATTTCTCAACCTCAGATAAAATACACATAAAATAACTTTGTCTGTTTGTTTTTTAGTTTTTGAGACAGGCTCTCCTCCTGTAGCCCAGGCTGGCCTCAAACTCACTATGTAGCTGAGGTTAATGTTAAACTTCTGATTCTCCTTTCTATGGCTCCCAAGTGCTGGGATTACTTGTATGTACCACCACACCGGGCCCAAACCCTGTCCTGAGGCAATTTCATTTTAACAGGAAGAAACAGGAGGGGAAAAGTAATACAGAAAGGATTAGGGCAGAAGATGGGGAAGGGTAATGCTTGGAGGAAGAGTGTCCTAGGCTAAACAGACTGCAAGAGTTTCTAGTACCCAAAGGGACAAGGAACATGTGAGGGGCAGCTGCAGGGCATGGGGCTGCCACAAGATGTCATGGTGGGATGGAAGCCACTTCCTGTCTCAAATTATATATAGGGGAAAAACATGACTCAGGCATGATGGCACACTGGATCATAAGGAGCAGGATCTCAAGTTCAAAGCCAGGCTGTTGCTCTGAGATATGAAAATACACACACACACATATATATGTACATATATGTATGTATGTGTAGATACATATGTGTATGTGTGTGTTTATGTAAAAGGAACTTTTATTCTCCTGTTACAAGTATTTTCTCTGGGGCTTACTACCTTCTGCTAACCTAGGCCTAGTCCTGGAAGCTTCCAGCCTCCATACCAGCTAACCTAGGCCTAGAATGTTTTCGGCCAGTGATACTTACTGTGGAATAGGCTCACCCTTTCTATTTATACTGAGCTCTGGGCTGGCTGGTTCAATTCAACTGTTCTGGCTCAAACTCCTCTCCCAACTGACTTACTCCATCTGGCTTGTCTCTTGGCCCCTGAATTGCTCTGCTTGGCTTCAAACTGACTCCAGCAATCTGCTCTAATCTCAGGGTTCATTTGGTCTTCACCTGAGTTCTCCTTCTACAACCTGTCCCGGTAAAACTCCTCTCTCTCCCTCTCCTTCCTTCTGTTTTGCCTCTTAAGTAGCTTCCCTTTCCTCTCTCTTCTCGTGAGAGTTGGGTGTATCCTATTCTGTCAAGCCTTTTTCTGATTCATCAGTGGTTCTGCCACTCAATGAGATATCACTTTCAAACATGAGTGCTCCCTTCCTCAACCTATCTTTACCTTCACTGTTTGGGATTAAAGGCATGTACCACCATGCCTACATCTAAGCTTTTCTTTACCTGAAATCTGCTCTATACCAGGTGGCCTTGAGCTCACATCTGCTTGTCTCTGTCTCCTGGATTAAAGGTGCGTTGTATTCTAGCAGTATCACAGACCTAGAAGATCTTTGGATACGATCTCTTGCCAGCTGGATCACACAGACCTAGAAGGTCTTTTTGGATGTGATCTCTTGCCAGAACAGCCATGTTCTGAATTAAAACTCCTCTACGTGTGTACATGCACACACACACATATTGCAGAAGTACATACTTCATGGCACAAGAAGGTGAGTGCATTAGGTTTTGTTCCCCTCACAAATCTCTGCGTATCTCAACTGGGAATCCTAGCACAGAGCCACGGAGTACCTTTCTCCTCTCTCCTTTGTAGAGCAGGATAGACTGCCTCAGTGTAACACTCCACGCTGTGCAGCACGCCCCCACAGAGCCAGAGATGTAACTAGCCATCTGGACTCCAGAACTTAATATCATCACCTTCAAGCAGGAAAAGCCCTAGCCCAAGTTGCCAAAAGAAAAAAAAGGACAAGAAAGAGGGAAGTCACCACTTTCCTTCCTTCTGTCCCCTTTATCGCATTGAGTTGGCCACAGGGCAATGAGGGGAGCTGGAGAGATGTCTCGGTGGTTAAGAGCCCTTAAGAGCTAGGTGGTGGTAGAGCACACATTTAATCCCAGCACGTGGGAGGCAGAGGCAGGCAGATCTGTGAGTCTGAGGCCAGCCTGGTCTACAGAGTGAGTTCCAGGACAGCCAGGGCTACGCAGAGCAACCCTGTCTGGGGAAAAAGGAAAGCGTTTACTCTTCCTGCAGAACTGGAGTTCAGTTCACAGCACCCACAGTAACTCCTAACTACCAGTAACTCCCATTCCAGAGGATCCAACACCTCCTTCTGACATCTAGCGGCGAGCACCCATGTAGTACATATACCAACACTCAGGCATACACACACACACACACACACACAATACAATAAAGTAAATAAATCAAATACAAAGTCAAGCAGCCCGACACCTCCGGTGCCTGGGCGATTTTGGGTTCTGGGGTCGGCAGCTCACACTCTGGATATTCCCCAGGAAATCTGACTAGTTATGGCTTGGGGGTCAACCTCACGCTGCTAACTGGTGACATAGCTCCACCTTAGACAGTACTGAAGTCATGTGACTACTCTATGATCCCTTCATAGCATTGCCTTGGGTTTTGTTGTTGTTGTTATTTTTTGCTTTCTCTTTTTACCAGGCTCATCATATCCTTGGTTGATCTCAAAAACTCTATCCTTCTGCCTCAGCTTCCTGGGTGCTGGGGATCACAGGTGTGTTCCCCCAGACCTGGCTGTTATACCCTACTATGATAGCCTTTGATAGCCTTCTATGGCTTACCCAAGCTGGGGTACAAAGCCTACACCCTCAAACTGAGATGGGACACTGTTTTTCTTCCACATGTGGTGCTTTAAAAATTTCAGTCAGCCTCTTCTCACCTGTCTGGGGTCCCTCCTCTCCACCCCCTTAGCATAGATAACACTGAGAAGTCAAAAATTAAATCCATCTTCAAGTTAGGTTCTATCTTTGGACCCAGAGAAATGCCTACAATAAAAACTTGACTCAAGCTTTTTTGGAGGTAGGCATGTGTGTGTGTGTGTGTGTGTTTTACTTTCCTCTAACTTTGTGGCTGGGTCTCACTAATGTAGTCCCAGCTGTCTTAGAACTCCCTATACAGACAAGGTTGGTCCTGAACTCACAGAAATCTGCAAAACTGTGTCTCCGGGGTGATGACATTAAAGGTGTGCACTGTCACATCCAGCAAGAATTTCTTTTTCAAATCTGTGTGATGGGGAGTTGGGGACTACGCATGTGTACATGTCTGTATGTGAGGCGAGCATGTGGACCTATCTGTACAAGTGCATACGGAGGTGAGAGGTTGATGCCAGTGTGCCTTCCTCTTCCTCTAGCTCTCTACCCTATTTCTGAAGATAATGCTGAAACAGGAGCCCTCAGATTCAGCATGAGCAGGCCAGGAAGCACCAGAGATCAGATCCTCCTGTCTCAGCCTCCCCTGCACCGGCTCCCATTGCCATGCCTGACTTTTTATGAGTACTTGGGACCCACACTTAGGTCCAGAGGAGCAAGCACTCTACCGACTGAGCCACAGAGCCTATCCATAAGATCTTTTTACTCCTTTGTCTTTTGTAACTTCACTAAATGGGTGGGGTGGGAGGTGCATTTCTGGCTGTAGGAAAGGGGATAATTGTGGTGAAACAAGCAAATCCAGCGAAGCTCCCCTGGTCCCCATCTGTTCTAAATCTTCCCCTCACAGGATGTCATGTCTAAAAAGCAAGAAAAATGTTCCTTCCTCTTCCAACATTCGGCAGGAGCTTGCATGCAAGGAAGAATGTCTGGTTACTCTGTGGGTTTTCATCTGCTGTTTAACTCACGTGTTGCCAAATTATACTCGCTCCTCATCCGCTTCTCACTCTCCCCTTAAAACTACAGTGGTGGCATGGCTCACCAACAACAGGAGACCATCTCTGCTCTGGCAGGGAGCTGACTTCCCCTCTGTTTCAACAGCCCTCTCACAAAGGATTAGTTCTCCTAAATCAGGCCAATGACTTTTGCAGATTTCTCTCCTGAAGACCCGCCAGAGAGCTGCCTCCCCACCCCACCCCTCCTGAGGAAGTGAAGGCATCCCAGCAGGGTAAAGAGCGTGATCTCAGAATGACCACCTTCTGGTACCTCTGGTACCGTGCTTGCTTGCTTCTGGGCACTTGCCTGCAACTCTGTGCCGACAGTCAACTCTCGGACACTGGGACCAGGAAGGATGTTCCCCAAGAGCTTCCAACGGCCCTGACCGTTGTGTTTCCAGGATATTTATAGGAAGGGCAACCAGCCAAGCAAGGCCTGTTCCAAGTTTATTTGAGCTAACTCTTCCCGTCTTCTGTAGTTCTTCAAGTTAAACGGTGAGGCATTCTTCCCTTTATGGTTTGATTTTTCACGCAGGGGCAAAGGCCTTGAGAATCCCTGCCTGAAAAGATAGAAAGGACCAGTGTGCCCGTCCCACCCCCTCTTTGACAAGAGCTCCTGTCCTTTGCTCAACTACATGGTCACATCTTCTTTGCATCCCCTGGGACACAGATCCTCTGTAAGTGGGCAAAGATCTCTGTTACCCAAGTCTAGACTGTCTTACTCCCTGTCTACTCACCTCCTTCTCACAGCCCCCTGCAAGGCCTTCACCCTCACACATGCACACCCTACCCCGGCTACCTCACTCGGCCCTTCCTCTACAAACTACCTCCTGCTTACGGCTGTTCCAACACATTCTCAGCAACCCTGCACAGGAACCTCAAACAGCCACCTCCTGGAGTATTTGGAAGTTTAGGTCTGCCCCCTCACTGGGCTTCTGTCCCTCAGAGACTTTGCTAACACATTCTATCAAAAAGCATCCCTGGGGTCGGGGACATGGCTCAGCAGATGGAGGCAGCTGCTGCAGAGCTTGACCACCTGAGTTCCGTCCCGGGGACCCACACAGTGAGAGAAGAAAATCCACTCCTATGTGGTGTCTTCAGACCTCCACATGCATGCCACAATATATGTACATGAGTGCTCAGGCACATCTGTACGCACAAGCACACATGAACAAAGCAAATCAATCTTTCTCTTTTAAAGAAAAGCACCCCAAAGTTGGATGTGGTGTGCCACTACTATAACCCCGGTACTTGGGAGGCTGAAGCTGACTGGACACAAGTTCTAGTCCAACAAGAGCTACTATACACATCGTTTTGGGCCAGACTGGGTTACAGTGTGAGCCCTATCTTAAAAACAAATAAAACAAGCACCCTTCTAGCCATGTTAATGATACTCTTTTCAGTTTGTTTTGTTTTGTTTTGTTTTTTGAGACATGGTTTCTCTGTGTAGCTCTGGCTGTCCTGGAACTCACTCTACAGATCAGGTTAGCCTCAAACTCAGACATTTGCCTGTCTCTGCTTCTGGAGTGCTGAGATTAAAAGCATACACCACCACTGGGCAGTATGTATTCTTAATCACTCAGAAGGAGATCTCAAGTTCAAGGTCAGCCTGGGCTACATAGTAAGATTCTGTCCACTGCCCCTTTCCCAACAAAGGACTGAAGATGTAGCTCAGGATAGACAGCTTGCCTAGCATGTATAGGTCTTAGTTCAATCCCCAGTGCCACTCAAAAAGCACCCTTTTCATTCTGGGCCCTCGCTGGGTTTCTCCCTATAGCACCCACAGATTTATTTCTTAGACAAACTGTTGTCTGTGTGTGTGTGTATTTGTGTATTGGGAGGGCGTCACAGAGGCTCCGCCACGGTGCTCTACCCTCTAGCTCCACACACTGTTTTCTTTCCCTTTTTCCTTCCATTGGGCTGGGCTGAAGTTCTACAAGAGGAGGATCTTATGTTCTACTAGATCCCTAAGCGCTTCTCTTTTGGTCTCAATGTAGCCCAGGCTGGCCTCGAACTCACCGTGTAGCTGAGGATAACCTTGTGCTTCTGATCCTCCAGCTGTGTACCACCACAGCCAGTTCTGGCTGATGCTGGGATTAAACTCAGGACCTCACGCAGGTCAGACCAACACTCTCTCAGAGTAACTACATCTCTAACCCAGCAAATAGTTACTCAGTGAATAAAGCTACCCTCTGCTCGTCCGTGGGTCTCCGGCTTACCTGGGAAGTCACGTGGCCACGATCATCTAATCTTAGGGTAATTCGGTGGTTTCATATGTAATCTGAGTTACCTGACTATAGAATACCTAGCTGGGTGCGGTCCGTGCATTCTTTTTAACCCCAGTACTTGGGATCCATTAGCAGGAAGATCTCTGTGAGTTTGAAGCCAGTATGATCTACAAAGAGAGTTCTAGGACAGACGGCGCTACATACTGAGACTCTGCCTGGGCAAAAGCAAAGGTAATAAATTGGAAATACGCTCATAAGCTGAACACACCACAGACCGTCTGGCCTCTCCCCTTCGTTAACTGTGCAATACATCCAGCTCTTGCCACGTCTACACCATCCCATTCCTACATCTTCATATACGACACCACCACACATGCACACATTACCTAGCTCCTTCTGGGGCTTAAAGGGAGAGAAAGAACCACACTCCAGCAATTGAGAGCAGTTCCATGCTACTCAAAACCGGGTCCTTGAGCATAGAGCGCTGCTCAAAGGTAGAACTGGGCCTGCCTAGCATGCATGAGGTCCTGGGTTTGTCCCAGGACAAGGCTGGTGGCAAGTGCAATTTTGCCCTCTCTCCCTGCCTCTTTCCACACTTGGGGAGGGAAGAAAGTGCATATGCCGACATGCGAACAAGACACAGGTACCCTGCTCATCCAGTCCAGCGTGCATTAGCTAATCCTGAGCCTTCAAAGAGTGCTTCCAGGCAGCAAAAAGGTCCACTGAAACCCCAATACCACTGTGGGCCAATGGCTAGTGAATTCAGACCACCCAGGCCTAGGTGCAGGCATCAGGCCAGGGGAGGGGTGACTGGTTATAGAAACAGCCCAGGGACGTTCCATATAAAAGATAAGTAAACAGACACCGGCTTTTCCTCAGCCTTTGAGCCTCTCAGAGGAGGGCAAACCTTCCAGTGTTTTTCGGAACACTAATCCTATTTTCCAAAATGCTCTGACAGAACTAGCAGAGGAAAAACCAGCTACCCCCTGGGCTGCAGGTTAAGAATAGTCCCTCTCCAGCACTGGTTCCTCCCCAAGTAAGATATTAAACACAGGGACCCAAGGGACAGGAAGGTTCTGGGGGCAGAGGAAGGAACCAATCTCCTCACTCCCAATCCCCAGAACCATACAGCAAGCTGGTTGGAACAGGCAGTTGCCTGCACTGATCTTCATGCCAGGCGCTGGCACTTTACACCCTAGGAATATGAGGCAAACTAAAACCTCTTTGCCCGTCCTCTAGAAGGTACTTTACTAACTCCTGCCCACCTCACCCAGGTGTGCCAGAATCTTGCAGCTGATCTGTTCCCTGAGAAAGCAGTACAAACGGCTTCCACGGAGCTCTGCTACACAACGAAAGGGAAAACAAGCCCTCCCTTCTCTCCCTTGGATCTTTTCCCCAGATCCTACCATACACCATATACCGTCACCATGCTATGGGTGACTGAACACCCGGGTATGCCAGGAACTGTCTGGGCTCTCGCCTTTAATCCTAGCATTGGGAACCCAGAGATAGGCGGGTCTCTGTCAATTCAAGGCCAGGCTGGTCTACACAGTGAGTTCGTCCCCAGGCTTGGGAGTGATCACCTTTTTAGAAAGGTGGCCTAGCTCCTAGAAATGGCTCTTCCCATTGCTTCTCTTTGCATGGCTTGCTCCCCACATTGGTTTAAGAGGGATGGAGTTCCCTTCAAGGTTCAATTGGTTTCTTTGAAACAGAAGCTTTCCCTTTAAAAGCCACTGATAAGCATAAGAACATCTCTGTGGGTGTGCCGATGCCACACCGGTGAGCCTGAAGTAGCAGTTCAAGGCCAGTCGCTGCTACGTGAGACATCCTACAAAAACAACCACACAGTAGTGCTGAGTAGCCAGGGGTTGTCAACCTGTAGGGGGTCAAAGGTCCCTTTCGCAGGGGGTCACCTAATATCATCCGCATTATCAGATATTTATATTAAAATTCATGACAGTAGCAAGCTTAGAGTTATGAAGGAGCAACGAAAATAATTTTATGGTTGGGGGATCACCACAGCAGGAGGAACTGTATTAAAAAGGGTCGCAGCATTAGGAAGATTTTAAAAACCACTGCACTTAGCTTTTTGTTTTATTTTAATTAACTAATTTTTGAGACAGGGTCTCTATTGTGTAGCTCTGGCCGTCCTGGAGCTCTGTAGACAAGGCTGGCCTTGAACTCACAGAGATTCACCTGTCTCTGCTTCCCAAGTGCTGAGGTTAAAGGCGTGGGCCACAACGGGTGGCCCCCACTTAGCAATTAAATGCTTGGGGCTGCGCTGCGGTTGAGGGTACATTTGCCTGACGTGGTGTTAGAGGCCAGGGCTTCCGCTCTCAGCACTTAAAAGAACAACAGCAACAAAAACCTGAAGCTTCAAGAGGTTAACTAGAACTGCCCGTTGCCTATGCCCGCTGTCTCTAAAGGGAAGGGTGAGAACTCCGAATTTCGGGAACCACCAGGCACCATGCCCACACGCAGACGGCGGCATCCGACTTAGTATGACTGCTGGCCGTGTTTACGGCGGGCGTCCTACATTTCCAATTCCGTCAACACGGTTTTACCTCACTGGTGTTCCTGGTTGGTAACAGGGTCTCACTCTCTAACTTAGGCTGATCTTAAACTGTATAGCCCATCACAATCCTCCTGCCTCAGCCTTGCACCACCACACCCTGCTTCCCTTCTTCTGAAACAGGGTCTCCAGGGTTGGCAGGCACCTCCTGCACTCAAAGCTCTGCTCCTGATCCAGCCTCTTGAGTAGCAGGGGTAAGTCACCGGGCCCAGCTTGAGCCCCCACCCCACCCCCAATGCTGAATGGGGAAACAGTAAACAAGGAAAAACACCTTGGAAGGTGCTCCTTCTTATCTGAATTCAAAGCCCTCCAGTTTGGCCGCCGCTGCCCTTCTGGGAACCTCTCCTTTCCCACGGTTGTAAAGGCACCAAGAAACCAATTAGGTGACATGACCACATCTGTTTGACCACATCTGCCCGGGAGAGGATTGCTGCTGATGGTGTGGGGAGGCACAGGAACAGATGTAGAGAGAGACCACCATAGGGCTGTACCTTGCTGGCTGCTGCAGGGCCTGGCAAATGGGTCCTGCTTATCCACTGGGGGGGAGGTGTGAGGGGAGGTGGGTGTGGTTGGCAGGCAGCATTCAACGAAAGCAGCAGTGGGAGAACCTAGAGCCCAAAGCTGGGCGTGCCCTGGGATGCCAGGCATGGTGACTCACACCTCTGATCGTAGCATTCGGGAGGCAGAGGCCGGGGGATCTCTGTGAGTTCAAGGCCAGCCTGGTCTACAAAGGGAGTCTAGGACAGCCAGGGCTAGCTACACAAAGAAACTCTGTCTTGAAACAACCCCCCTCCAAAAGAAGAGTGTCAGATGGGCAGCCAGCCTTTCTGGGCCTGGCCTCTTCTGTGGTGGCAGGAGAGTCTTCCCCAGTGAAGGGAGACAGGCATTTTGGAAACACTGTAAAGGGCGGCAGCACCGAGTGTGAAAAGTTGTAACAAAGCCTCTCCAATTTCCCCACTTCCCACCTCTCTGCACACTGGAGCCCTTTCAGAGTACACTGGATAAAGCTAGCTGACTGTGACTCTCAGCCCTGACCTTGGCCTTGGGAACATGTCCAAGTGAGGCTGGGTTAAAACACAGGTCTTCAAACCCACCCTCAAAAATTCTGACTCAATAGATCCTGCTAGGACTTAAGCATCTATATTTTTAATATACTCCCCTAGGTTACTCTTATTTTGGGGTTTGTTGGTTTGTTTGTTTGTTTTTGTCTTTGAGACAGAGTTTCACTGTGTAGCCCTGGCTGTCCTGGAACCCATGCTGGCCTCAAACTCACAGAGCTCCGCCTGCTTCTGCCTAGCTGGGATTAAAGGCCTGCACCACCCCAGCCCAGGGCCACCCAGACTGCTGTCTCTCTCCAGTGGTAATCTATTGAAGAAATTCTCATTTACAAACTGGGATGGTGATTTAACCCTGTAATCCAGTGCTTGGGAGGCTGAAGCAAGGGAAATGTCAAGAGTCTGAGGCCAACCTGGGCTACAGAGTAAGACCCAGGGTCTCCCTACCACATGCCAGGTGTACTTCGTATGGCTGAACTA
This sequence comes from Meriones unguiculatus, assembly GCF_030254825.1. Taxonomy (NCBI): domain Eukaryota; kingdom Metazoa; phylum Chordata; class Mammalia; order Rodentia; family Muridae; genus Meriones; species Meriones unguiculatus. The sequence continues at coordinate 49,317,926 of NC_083350.1, forward strand.
CAGCCTCAGCTCACTCAATCACTTCACCTTTAAAATAAAGGTGCTATGGGGGCTGTGGAGACCAGGCTCCGAGGAGTAAAGTACTCACTGTGCAAACATGAGGACCCAAGTTTGAATTCCTGACACTCATGTAAAACATGGACATGGCAGCACACGCCTATAACCTCAGGGCAGGGATGGAGGTGAGGCAGGCAAGTCTTGGTGGCTCACTGGTCAGCCATGCTGGCCAAAAATATCAAACTCAATGTTTAGTAAGAGATCTTTTACTACTACTACTACTAATAATAATAATAATAACAAATAATAATAATATGGTGGGGCAATAAGTAAGGAAAACCTGACATCAAACGTGGACTCCCAGAACACCACAAGTCTGCAGCTACCTTTAGGAGTCATGAAAATGTCTCGGAACTAGACAGAGGTGATGGTTGCACCACTTAATAAAGATAGAAAATGCCACCGTCAAGATGGTTCAGTGGTTAACAGCACTGGCTGCTCTTTCAGAGGATTGGGTTCAATCCCCATCACCCACATGATGGCTCATAACCACCCAGTTCCAGGCAATCTGATGCCCTCCTCAGGCTTCCTTGGGCACCAAGCATGCACGCACGCACGCACATACATACACACACACACACACACACACACACACACACCATCACACATACAGACGTACACATAAGCCAAACACCTATATACCTAAAACAGTATTTTTTAAAATTAAAACTAAAGTACTACAGATAGGTGTTGTGGTATTCTCCTGTAATTCCATCACAGCTACAGGATCTTAAGCTTGAGGCCAACTTGGGTTACATCCAGTGAGCTCCTGCCCCAGTACACACACAGTGACGCACACGGTGAGGCCTTGCCTTCGAACACACACAGTGGTGTACACGACACTCTCAAAATGATTCATTTCAAGTCAACTTAGCACAGCTCCTGTCATGCCAGCCCTTAGGAGGCAGAGAGAGGCGGGAGGATTTAAAGCTCAAGGTCACCCTACACAGTGAGTTCCAGGACAGCACAGCACACAAGAGACAACTTCTCGTAAAAGAAAATAAATAAATAAAACTGAAGGGGAAAAAAAATCCACAGTTCTTTTAGCAAGCAGGACGAGCCGACAAACAGAAACATCAGCAGTGAGGGACGCTCTTGCATCTACTCAATTCCATGTCTAACTCGCCCCAAGGACACCACCACGTTCCTGAAATGGTGTGTGATCACTTAAAATGACGGCAAGAAACACCAAGAAAGACGGTTACCGTAATGGCAGTGATGACATCAGAGAAACAATCAAAATAGGATCCAAACATTTCATTGACTCTCCGATACTCAGTTTTGTTCTTCTGGGTTTAACTTTCACAAAGCAAAGGAAATAAAGCTGAACTGCTAATACTATGACCTCCTCCCTGTTTTTTCTATTTTTCCCTCTGTGGAAAGGCTCAATACTTGGGACTTAGCACACACAGAGAGACAAATAAGGCTGAGAAGAAAATCCACCTCCTACCTCTCCATGAAACACTGAGGATAGTTCCCACAGCCTTAGCTTCCTTACAGTGATAATAGATCTTTTTAAAGTGGCCCCTAAATTTAAAAGTATTAAAGAAACAAACAAAATAATAATAAAGACTCGCCTTGAGAATTTAAAAAGTTAAAAAAAAAAAAAACAGAAATATGGATGCTTTCTTATCTGACACAATAAGCAAGAGTTGTTATTGTCTATCTATCTGCCTATCTATTTATTTAATGTGTATAAATGTTTTCCCAAATGTATGTTGTGTACCACATGTAAAGGACAATGGATCCCTTGGACCTGGAGTTATGGATGGTTATAAATCACTATGTGGTTGCCCATGATCTATAAGGTAAGGCTAGCTCCTTAAGCAGGAAGGTAAATAAATAAACAAATAAATAAACTCAAAATAGCTTCAGGAAGTCCCTGAAACTGACCAGATTCACTAGGCCCCTTCCTGCCAGAATAATCAATGAAAGCTAAGAGTCATCCTCAGACCCAGCGAAGCCAAGCTGTAAAGGGCAAAGAAGACTCTGAGAAAAGACCAGCTGCCTGGAAGAGGTTTAGACACACTGGGGCACCTGGAGAGGGCACTCTGGGGCACCTGGAGAGGGCACTCTGGGGCACCTGGAGAGGGCACTCTGGGGCACCTGGAGAGGGCACTCTGGGGCACCTGGAGAGGATACTCTGGGGCACCTGGAGAGGGCACTCTGGGGCACCTGGAAAGGGTACTCTGGGGCACCTGGAGAGGGCACTCTGGGGCACCTGGAAAGGGCACTCTCCAGCCTGTTGGGCAGCCTGCAGGCTGTGCTATGTGCTCCAGGTCACCAATGAGTCAGGGAGCCTTGATAATGTAGCAGTCTTTGAGTCATTTCAGCTCCTATAAGTGACCCCTAACCCATGGTCATGTAGGTAACCCCAATAACACTCATTGGTTTAACCAAACTAGATTTGGTGGTATCTGTATTTTCTTCCATCACGGAATTCCTATCTGGGGTGAGTAGACTTGTGTGTTGTGTCTTCCAAGGAAAAAATTTCATCACCCAGCAACCATGCTTGAGGCCCAGGGGTTTTATACCCAACACTGCATAAGGAAAAAGGAGTAGACTACAAAAGTATAAATGTCTAGCTAAAAAAAAAAAAAAAAAAATCTTTTAAAATCCTCTGCACAGCTGGGAGGTGGTGGCGCAAGCCTTTAAGCCCAGCACTGAGGAGGCAGAGGCAGGCAGATCTTTGTGAATTCGGGCCAGCCTGGTCTATAGGGCGAGTTCTAGGGCAGCCAGGATTACACAGAGAAACAAAAGAACAGAACAAAAAACAGATGTTCTGCATACAGCTCACTTTGCCTCTCTTTCTGCAAAGAATTGTTAAGTCAATGTGTGTTCTTTCAGACTGCTCCTTTTACAAATAAGCGTACATGTTGGCAGTTTCTTTTTTACATGCCCTATTTTTCTGCTACCCGCATCTTTCACTTCATAGCAAATCAAAATTGCATGTCTGCACCGGCATTGTATGGAGGTCAGTGTCTCTGAGGAGGAAAAGTTTGAGCCTTGTCCTCTACTCAGTGGTGATGGAGCCTTCGCCTAGTTACAAAATATCCCTTTTCCCCATAAGAATAAAAAAAAAAGTTCTAATAACAGAAACAGAGTATTATTGGGAAGGCTCAGTTGGGAACAGCAGGTTGGCCTAAGCATCATCCGAATGCTACCCACTGTTTTTATTTCCTTTTTCCTTCTTTAATTCCCATACAGTAGTCCAATGCTTAGACAAACTGTAATCCATCGAACCTGTCCCTTCCTCATAAACTCAGTTGTGTCTCTTGTTTTTTTTTTTTACTGCAGTGAGTACTATTTTTCCAGCACTAAGGACTGAAGCCAAGGCCTTGCACACGCTAAGTAAGCAAGCACTCTACTGCTGAGCTACCCCTCCAGCCTTGCAGGAAGCCCTTCCGAACACAGGTCCTTGCGCATACACGTTGCGATCACAGTAGGACGGGTTCCAGTGTGTGAACTGCTCTGCTCATCCAGGGTAGGCTCGTTTGTTATGAAACATGCTGCCTGTGTTTCCCCCCAAAAGGCCACACTGATTTATATTCCTGCCAACACCTCATGTGTGCCGCTTTCTTAACATCTCCGAGACACTGGCAGCCCGGATCTCTGGCATCTTTCTGCACTTGCCTTCCCTAAAGGAAACCTAAATCAAAACCACCAACAATGCTCTGGTTAAAGTCCCAGGGACACCTAATCCCTTTGTCTCTTCTAAACAAAATTAGGCTTTTCGGCTCTTTGTCAGGCCCTTCAGTTGCCTGGACACGGTTCTGGGATGACTTTGAAAAATATAAATAAAACACCACTTGCTGTTTCCTAACACCCTCCAGAGAAGCCTGAGCAGGCCTGCATGAGGCCCCACTGTCCTGCTTTCTATCACACGCAAAAAGATTTGCAATAGCAGCTGGTGTTTTCCTGGGTGGAGATCAGAGCCAACATTTGTATATAAACATTATCCCAGGGCTTAGGAGAGGAAGGGGGAGAGGTGCTGAAGGCAGAGGCTGCAACATCCCACTGTGTCTTTAAAGGACAGCACAGGCATGAACATCCCCAGACTGTCCAACCAGAGGCCTCATGAGAAGAGGAGGCATTGCAGACCCAGGCCAGCCCTATCCAGGCACACTCAACAAAGGAAGAACCAAGTGGAAGCTGGTGCAGAGTTCAGCTGGAACCCAGACAAAGGAGAACCCGGGCAGAGGTCTGTGAGACCAAGCTGGAATCATATCACCTGCTTTGCAAGGTTACACCTGCTCTGTCCGTAGCATCACAGTTCCCATCATATAGTGATAACGCTCATTCTGACTTCGTCTTCTGGGTTCAGAGACACAGGGTACCACTCCATAATTTGTGGTCCCTTTGGAATAGAGGGGAACTGTGGGGGACGGCCTCTGAGGGGGTGGGCCTCTGGAACTCCCAGGCAGGAATGTCAATAATTCTCAGGGCTATTCCAGCTAAGCCCCACAGACTCAAAGCCATTCATCTCCCAAACTTGTTTTTCAGGCTATTTTATGGCTCAAAATCATTCACCTTTGATCTTACTGCTGTCTCCTAACCTCCAAGTAGCTTAGGAACTCAGGCTGGGAGGGGAAGGGCACAGAGTCTCTGGAAGGGATGATCAGAACCAAGTCCAGAGGCAATACCCAGGGACCTCCCTTCATAACCCTGACTGCCGGGTAACTCAGACAATCAGTGCAGCTTAAACTCTTCCTTACATTTGGAAGGACAGCGGCCACCTTCACCTTTGTCTCTGGCTAGAATACAGCCAGTCCCCAGTGGGCTCTGAGTCATGACAGTCCTTTTCTCTGAGACCTTGGAGCTAGCTTACTGATACATCCAAAGTCGTCCAAAGTCACGCACTGGAGTTAAGAATTTCCATCTCATTAAGCAGAGAGTGAACAGTCACACACCTGCTCTTGAAGGGCTTATCCTCCCAGTGAGGGACGCACTGTTCCTGTGTCCTGGTCAACGCGCTGAGTAACCCACAAAAATGCCATGCCACTCTAAGTGGGCCCCACAGCTCTCTCAAAAGCACAGCACTGGCGAAGTAGAACAGTCCATACCTGTCATCCAGCACTCCACAGGCTGAGGCAGAAACATGGCTCAGCTTGGGGTACACATTAAGACCCTGACTCAATAAGCAACAAACAAAAAATAAAAGTCACTTCTCTTGTTTGTTTGAGACAGGATCTTACTAAGTGGCTCTGGCTGTCCTAGAACTCACAGAGATCTATCTGCCACTGCCTTCAGAGTGCTGGGATCAAAGGTGTGTGCCACCACACCAGAAAAGGATGTTAAGAAAAGATACCCGGGAACTGGGAGCCATGGTGCATGCCTGTGATCCCAACACTCGGGAGGCAGAGGCGAGAGGATCTCTGTGAGTTTGAGGCCAGCCTGGTCTACAAACTGAGTCCAGGACAGCCAGGGCTACACAGAAAAACCCTGTCTCAAGAAAACAAACAAAACAACCACAAAACAAATGAAAAGAACAGGTAATCAGGTCCACTACACACAGCTATGACAGTGGAGCGCATGGCCCATTCTTTCATTAGCCCTCCCCAAGGCCCTGGGAAGAACCTGGGGGAAAAATGTGTACCTACAGTTTTGGGCTTCACAAAGCAATCACTACTGCCTCTCTCCACTGTGTTTTGTCATCTGTTACTCCTACCTCGCTGCTCTACAGCAGTGGAACAGCCACAGGCATTCTGGGAATGAATGCACATGAGAGCTGTCCCAGAGATAAAGTCAGAGTTTAGCAGGGTATATCTAGTAGTTCACAGTCACCTCCACAGAGAACAGACATTACCAGTCACCACCCAGTACAGCCACAGCTCCCAGAAATAAAAAGTATTAGTGGTTCTGACACCACCTCAGCTCTTACATTATTGTGTGTGGTGGTTTGAAAAAAAAAAAATGGCTACCACAGACTCATAGGAAGTGGCATTATGGGTGTAGCTTTGTTGGAGGAAGTGTGTCACTAGGGGTCTCAGGTTCCCATGCCAGGCCAGTAGCTCCTCGTCTCTTCCTGCTGCCTGCTGATCAAGATGTAGAATGCTCAGCTCTTTCTTCAGTACAACGTCTGCCTGTGTGCCCCCATGCTTCCTGCCATGAAGATAATGGACTAAACTTCTGAACTGTAAGCCACAACTAATTAAATGTTTTCCTTTATAAGAGCTGCCATCTTTATGGTGTCTCTTCACAGCAATAGAAACCCTATGGGTCTATGTAACCAAACAGGTAGTGAGGGAGAGTGAGGAAGTGAAAAACAGACGTTTCCTTTGAGAAGTGTTTCCACTCATCAGTCCTGCAGAATTGTTCATGAGAGGACTGATGTTCCCTAGTCAAAAGAGAAAAACCTCATCTGGCAGAAATACGTTCAGTAGCCCCTACATTCCATTATACAGCACCATAGGTTCTTTTTTCATTTTCAGTGGGAACTGCACAAAAGAGAATTTGCCAAAACTCTGTTAAGACACAAACGTAGTAACACTACACATAACGATTGGTTCCACATGTCAGTTTGCCCATTTTATCTATCCAAACTGTCTTAATTAGCAATTTCTATTGCTGTAGTTAGGTTTGCATCGCTGTGATAAAACACCACAACCATAAGAAACCTGGGAAGGAAAAGGTTTATTTACAACTTACATCTCTCAAGCCACTCTCTGTCAGTGAGGGCTGTTCATAGCAGGAACTGAAGCAGAGGTCACAGAGGAACACTGCTTATTGGCTTGCCCAGCCTGCTTTCCTATACAACTCAAAACCACCTGCCAGTGGGGGGGGGGGGGGGAAGCCATCACCTGGAAGAGGCTGGGCCATTCCAGATGATCACTAAAATGTCCCACAGGATTGCCTCTAAACCAATCTGGTGGAGGCGTTTCCTCAAATGAAATTCCTCTTCAAATGAATCTAGCTGTGTCAGGTTTACAAACAAACAAATAAATAAATAATCAAGACAACTGACCCATTGCCAACTTGACACACTAATCCATTACTATTAAACCATAACCTTCCCTTTATTGCTTACCCCCAAGATATCATATTAGTATGAATTATCTCAAAATAAAACATTCCAACCTCCAAAAGTCCCACAGTTTTTAAACATTCAAACACTTTAAAAGATCAGTATCCTTAAAACGTTCAAGGTCTCTCTAAAATATCCCCAGTTTCTCCAAAATTTCAAAGTCTCTTAACTGTAGGATCCTGTAAATTAAAGATTAAGTTATACACTTATTTCAGGGATGGCCAGGCCACAACTGCAATCAGATCAAGGCAAAACCAAAGTCCAACAATGTGAAAAGTTCAGGGTTAGATGCCTGGGGTTCAGTCATGGTCTGCTGGTTTCCAAAGGCTCTAAGCAGCTCCACCTCTCTGTTCCTGCCCTGAACAGGATGTGATGATGGTCTCCTAGGCTCAGACCAGTAGCTGCCGCTGTCCTTGGTGGCCCCTCCAAAACGCCAGGACCCCTGCTGTAACTGCACTGGACTTTCACCAACAGCTTCTCTCAGGCTGTCGTCAGGGACTCTGATCCGGCCCTACAATGCAACCTTTAGCTCCTCTCCGTGACTCCCTCAACCCTGGGGTTTCTACTGTAGCTGGGGCTGCACCTTCACCAATGGCCTCTCCTGGTGCCAAGCCGTCACTACGTAGTCAGCAGTCACCCAGGTCCTCTGTACCTTACACATCATTGGCTTCAGTCGACAGCATGAGGAATGCTAACCTTGAATACTAACAAGAAGATCGCACCTCAATGATGCTGTGCTTTTTTTTTTCTCTCTCTCTTTTTGGTGGGTTGGGGTGAGTGCATTGTTTTGAGACAGGGTCTCTCTACGTAGTCCTGGCTGTCCTGGAACTCATTATGTGGACCAGGCTGGACTCCCAACTCACAAAAACCCTTCTGTCTCTACCTCCTGGGTGCTGGGATTAAAGACACACACTACAGTGTCCCAGCACTGATCTCTTCATTACAGCTGATTCTTCAGCTCCCGCTTAACTGCATCAATTATATGAGCAAAGGAAAGGTTTGCCTTTTCTGGCTCTGGCCTTTTGTTAGTCGCAGTCAATTCTTCAGCTCCAACTGACCAGAACCACAGAGCCTTTTCTTTCTCTTTCTCCCTTTCTTTCTCCCTTTCTTTCTTTCTTTCTTTCTTTCTTTCTTTCTTTCTTCCTTCCTTTCTTTCTGGTTTTTTTTTTGAAACAGGGTTTCTCTGTGTAGCCCTGGCTGTCCTGGAACTTGATTTGTAGACCAGGTTAGCCTTGAACTCACAGAGATCCACCTGCCTCTGCCTCCCAAGTGTTGGGATCAAAGGCGTGTGTTACCACCACCTTTAAAAATAAAGGTTTTGAAAACTACATGATAGCTCCTGAGGAACAATGCTGAGGTTGCCCTCAGGCCACAAGCACACACGTGCACACATGTAATACCCCCCACACTGAACCAGACAAGGCAGTACCTGCCTCTAATCCTAGCAGTTGGTACAGATAGGAAGATAAGAAATTCAAGGCCATCTACTGCTTCACAGCAAGTCTATGATCAGACTGGACTGTGTGAGATTTTATTTCAGGGACTGGAGAGATGGTTCAACAGTTAAGAGCTCTTCCTGCTCTTACAGAGGACCTGGGTTTGAATCCCAGTACCCACGCAGTAATTGGTAATTTCAGTTCCAGAGGACCTAATGCTCTCTCTTGTCCTCCGAGGGGACCAGGAATGTATGTGTTGCATGTACGTACATGAGAGCAAACATAATAATCATAATAAATAAAAATGTTTAAGCTGGGTGTGGTAGTGCAAACCTTCAATTCCAGCACTCTGGAGACAGAGGCAGGCAGGTCTCTATGAAGTTCAAGGCCAGCCTGGTCTACAAAGTGAGTCCAGAACAGCCAAAGCGACACAGAAAAACCCTGTCTCAAAACAAAACAAAAACAAAACCTAAATAAATAAATGTCTGAAATACCCTTCAAATAATAAAACAACAGTAAATAATAATAATAATTAATAATAATAATAATAGCAGCAGTGAGCCAGGCAGTGGTTGTGCATATCTTAAGTCCCAGCACTCAGGAGGCAAAGGCATGAGGCCAGTCTGGTCTATTTAAGGATATCCAGGACAGCCAGGGCTACACAGAGAAACCTTGTCTCAAAATAAAGACTGACGTAAAATAAAAATAACAGCAGTGGAATACTACAAGAGGGAAAGCTTTAAAATGTTGCTAACTTGTGACAGTATTAACACAAACTAGTGTTTCGGGGTCTGCTTCCTTTTCTGGTTGTCCCAGGAAGGGTTTCATGAGCCTCCATTTTTATTTTTTCATTGCAAAAATAGAAATGGTTGCATTAGCAAAGATATATGGGTTTAACAACCTCTCTTCCTAAAATGATCTGCTCACATCCATGAAGCCTAGCCTTCCCTCTGCACCTATGCGCTCAATGATATTTTCCACACAGAACATGGTAGGCCTGCAATCCCAGCAAGTGAGAGGCAGTGGTAGGATGATTCACTGTTAGTTCAAGGCCAGCTTAGTCTACTTATCAAATTCTAGACCAGCCAAGGCTATACAGAGAGAATCTATCTCAAAACTAAACAAAGCAAAAACAATTCACTAAATAAGAAACAAGCAAACAAACAGTGATAGTGACTACTGGCATTTTTGTTTTCGTTTTAATGACACATCTTCCAGGAAAGTAGGAGACTCTTGCCTGGGGTGTCTGCCTCCTCAGAGAGTTCTTTTCATTTGTACTGTGTATATACAGCCTTCAGGCTTTCGCTGCCCGTGAAGCCAGGCTCCTGCTCACCCATCTGCAATGGCCTGAATGCACGGTCAGAAGCAGGGCACACTGACAGGTCATCCTTTTCTGGACGGTGATGAGAGGAGGCAAGCTTAATTATTTTCATCATAAGGAGGAAACAAAAGCAAGAAGCTTTTGATGAGTCTCATCAAGAGAGGCCGACATCAAGATGAGAGGGAGAAGGGAAACTGAGGAGGGCCCCTCCCCGGCCTGCAGGGTCCACAACCATGGTGCCAAGGGCGGAGCAAGCTTGTAGAAGATGCTCTGCCCTGTGGGTCTTAGAGAACAAGGCTGCATCTCCTGTGTGTCTGACTCTAGAAGTTCACGTGGGCAGAGTTCCATCAATCCCTTATCTAAGTGGTCCGGCATCAGGAAGACTCCAGAGTGACTGGAAGCCCTCCCACAGCCTGTTCAGCCCAGCCTAGGCCTCTTCCACTCCAATGGAAACAGAATAGGAAAGGGTCTCCTCTGCACCAGGAACTGTGTTCAATACATGGCATACATCCTTCATCCTCCCAACAGCACTTACTTGGGCACTGTTAGTATCCCAAAGGAGAAAAATGAGACTCGGAGAGATATGTCTTGCCCAAGTAACAGATGTCAATAAACCAATAAACCATGGTCTGTCTTGCACCAGGGCCCAAACTCCCTTCCTTCCTTCCTTCCTTCCTTCCTTCCTTCCTTCCTTCCTTCCTTCCTTCCTTCCTTCCTGCTGTTGTGGACCTGCTATGCAGTTAGGATTAACTACATTAAAATTCTAATCCTCCTGCCTACACTATGCCTGCAATATGCAGGGCTGGGGAGCAAGTGCAGGCTTTGTGCATGCTAGGCCAGCATCCTTCTAACTGAACTACACCCCCAGCACCCCATCCAACAGTCTTTTTTCTTTTCCTGTCTTCCATGCTTCTCCCCCGAACGCTTAATGATCCCCGCCCCTTTATCCCAAAGCAGGTCCAGGACCTTTGAGGGGATCATGGGCCACTGGGGAGGCTGAGCCCTGCAGGTGGAGGAGGTCCTGCTTCTGAGATTCCTGGGGAACAGGAAACCTCCCTGTTGTGTCTGCCTGTAATCAGTCCAAGCCTCCTTCCTTTGTGATTTCTCATCACTGGCCGCTGGCCACTGGCCGGCAGGAGACCTCATCAGGAGACTGGAGGTGACCTTGGCAGGGCACACACACATCCAGTGCCTGTTTTTCTGTGTGACAAGTGGGCAGCCCCAGCCTCTTTCGGGGTTTGCTGTGGACTATCTGGATAAACCCAAAACATGTGGAAAATAATCTGGGAGAACGAACTCAAAGCACTGACAGTTCTCTACTCCATCCTGTAGCTCACATCCCACACCAGCACCTAAAGCCACTCCCATCTGAGCTCTGGATGAGAATCCCTAGCACTTCTGCTGCCTTCTTGGTGTATGGTCAAACCAGAATACGAGGGGAGGGGCTCAGGTAGCAGGGATCCTAGCTCCTTTTCCACCTGTAACCAGCCCCTCCTCCAGCACCTCAGTCACCCCATTATTAGCACTTCCTGGGTATATCAGCTTAACATTCCACCCAGTCCTGATTAGGTGTGTGCTTTATTAAAACTCTTTTTCCCCTCCACTTTAATCCTTTATGAGGGGAAGAAAGGTTCAGACTAGTCAATTACCGAAAGGTAAGAGCCACACGGCTAGGACCTCAGTCTGGCCCACACTAGATGTCTTTATAACGGGCTCATAGGAGCTGCTTTTGCTGAGCAACAACAACACTACACGTGCACTTGGGTCCTCATGGAACTAAAAGCTAGATAAAGAGCCCGCCATCTCTGTCTTCCTTTTGTATCTGTGTCCTTCACTTTGGGTCAGTCCTCTGCTCAGTATCACGAGTAGGTGTATGACTCACTCAGGAGTGTCTATTTAAAACACAATGGTTATCTAACTCAGCCCCCTCCAATGCTGAAGGCAGAAAGAGAGGAAGCAACTGAGGAATCTGTCTGTGTTTCAAGTCCTGCACCAGAAGCCCCAAAAGGCAGCCAGAGGTCTCTAGTCATTGTTGGTAGTAACCCTGGATTCCAGGAATTGCACATCTCCGTGTGATGAGATCAGCCCTAGGGAAGGAATGGTCATCTTCTGAGGCCCAGCTCGAACCCTCAAGCAATAAGGACTTGCTTTAACAAGTCTGCAGAACCAGAACTCAGACGACACTTTGGCCAAGGCTGTTTAACTATGCCTTCCTTTTTGCACCCTATAGCACACTGCCTGTCACATCCTCCCTTATCCAAGAAAGAGAGGGAAACCCGTAAGACGGATGCATTCATTTCTTTCTACAACTTCATTTCTGCCATGTGTGGGCACTTAGAACATCTGCCCTATAATAATCACTCAGTAACTATCTCGGCATCCAAACAACTTGACAAAAATTTCTCACTAGTCATTTTCAATGATCCCTTACCCCAGAGTCTAGAACAAGTTCTAGAGTTCTAGAATCCAGACTGTAAATTTGGTACCCCTGCCCCATTTCTGTTGCCTTATTCCTCAAATCCACAGTTGAAAACAACACTATGAACCTAGTACAGTAGGATAGCACTTGATCTGGAAAGAGGCTTTGGGTGGGTTGCTTTTTTTTAGGTTTTTTTTTTTTTAACTTATGTGCATTAGTATGAAGGTGTCAGCTCCCTTGGAACTGGGGGTTACAGGCAGTTGTGAGCTGTCATGTGGGTGCTGGGAATTGAACCTGGGTCCATTTGGAAGAGCAGACAGTACTCTTAACCACTGAGCCATCTCTCCAGCCCCAGTGGGCTGCTTTTGAAAGAGATTACTCTCTCTCCCTTTTCCCACTGCAAACATGTGGGCATCTGTCTAGGGAGGGCGGAAAGGCTTGGCCCTTGCCTGCCCTGGGCTCAGCTCCTGGCCTCTGCTCTCTGCCACTCACGTGCATGCAGCCTGCTGGATTCTGACTCACATCTCCCTGGGCTGTTGGATAAGGGAGTACAGGTCTGCAGCTACACAAACCAGCGGCTCAGCAGACAGAGCAGGCACTAGAAAATAATGAGGGACAAGAGGAGGGTGTCTAAGCAGAGTAGGCGACGGTGTCAGGAAGAAAACTCAAGCAAGTGGCAATTTGGAGACCCGCCTGCGAATAAAAGAGAGGCTGTCGTTTTCTCCTCCGGCTCCTGTTGGTCCTATAAATCTCAGTTCCTTAATCCAAGTGGTTTAATTACCCCTGTATAATACGGCCCGCTGTGTTGGGCCTATCATGGAAAAATTAAAATGAACGTGAGGGGGCTTGTGGATCCAGGCTAACCCAAGTCTCCCACTTCTCGCTTACAGTAATCCAAAGGTGTTTCTCTCCCTTCTGCCATAAATGCACCATGGGATTTTCCAGAGTCAAACATACTACTTCCCTCCCATTTACAAAAAAGGAACCCTGTCTTAAGCTGGGATCAATCATGCTTCTCCTGGGCCAGCCATCTCCTTCGTCAGTCTGATACTTAATCCTCTTGAAACCAGAAGAACCAAATCATGAATTAAACACCAGCTGGTTTGTTAAAGAAGAGTCCCCAGTGTGAAGAAGCTAGCTGATTCAGAATGACATTTGAGAGAGCCAGGAACATGACCGTAAACTACACTCAGGAGGTGACACTAAGACTGCCATTTAAATATCCCCTCTTCTCTCTAGCTGGGTGGTCATGAGGAATCACACAACCTTCCTTTTTTTATACAGAATGTATTTATTTTTATTTTATGTGCATTGGTGTTTAGCCTGCATGTATGTCAGTGTGAGGGTGTCAAATCTTGGAGTTACAGACAGTTGTGAGCTGCCGTGGGGTGCTGGGAATTAAATGAGGGTCCTCTGGAAGAGCAGCCAGTGGTCCTAACGGCTAAGCCATTTCTCCAGCCCCTCACACCTTTCTGAGCTTCATTCTTCATAAAGCTCAGTGACTGCAGCAGTGTGCAGCACAATACAGCCCCAGCCCAGCCTGTTCCCGTTGCCATCCCAACTGCCTACTGAAAGCTCCTTCCCAACATCTGTTCACTGTTCACTCATGTGATCACTGAAGCTTCCTGAGCACCCTACACACACACACACACACACACACACACACTGCAGCCCCCTTCACTCTCCGTTTCTATCATAACCCCAAAGTCCGGCCTGCTGCTTCACAGAGACACCTGTACATAACTGTATGTATAGTGTATAGATACGTAATCTGGGGATCTTGTTAACCTCCGAGCAGGCATGTGTTTTGTTGACTGCTGTTATTTCTAAGACTTGTGACGGTGGTGCCTGGCATGCAATGGGCGTTTAATAAATATTAACTCGGGGCTTTTGCAGAGGACTCAGGTTTGATTCCGCAGCACCCAAATCATGCAACTCACAGATGCCTGTAGTTCTAGTTCCGGGGTATTTGAAGCCATCTGAGCCACATACATGGGATGCAGGTAAGCTTGTATGGGGGTGTGTGCAAGCAGGCACAACATACTTATTAAAAATTAAAAAATAAACATTAACTCTGTGAGTACATAGGATCTACTTTTCTCATACTGGCTGGAAAGGTTGTCTAAGACCCAAAGTTATTCATAAGCCAGGAAACTGATGCAGGAGGATGGGATAACCTGCCTTATAGTTCCCACTTCCCTAGCAGTGCAGGGTGAGGACAGACTCCTGGTCGCCTTGCTCAAGTTTGGGCCTACCTACTCAGTGTCCCGACAGTATTGGTGGCACTGGCTGGTACCCTGTCAGGCTGCATCTCAGGAATGCAACAATCTGATAGCTCTCTGTGAGCACTCAGAACTTCTGTGCCTCTGTGACTGGCACTCTATAAAAGGACAGGTGGAAACACTGAGACCCACTCTGGAAATCCAGCAACAAATGTGCTCCGAGCTGAAGAATGACAGACATCTGCAGCACACAGGAGCCAAAGTGGCTGCAAATCTCTCTGCAACTCTACCAGCACCAAGGACCCTCTTGTCTTTCTGCAGTGATTGAAGGCAAGCAACTGCAGTCCAGGGCGCCTGGGTGACTTCCTTATGCACAGGGCATCCACGGAGGACAAGGCTCACTCCCACTTCTCAACTGTTAGCCATATAACTTCACCCAGTCCCGAGTGCCAACTGCTCATCTCTTAGGATCAAAAGGAAAAAACAAACAATCAAACAGCATTCCACACAGGGCAAGCCCATGGCAAATACCTAAAATTAACTTCTTTATGTGACGCCATTGGTACCAAAGTCACATCCCCATCCACCTCAGAAACTCATCATTGTCTTTGGAGTTGGGAATCTCAGCAGTATGCTGAGTTCTGGGGCTATTTAACCTTACAAGTGTAAGACTAGTATCTTTATTTTTTCATTTAAGTAGAACGGAAGATTGGGTTGTAGAGTTACGGAGCACTGCCTTGGCATACAGAGGACGAGGGTCCAATTCCTAACATCAGTACACACACAGTCAAGCCAAGTACAGGCAATTGCTCAGATTCCACACCAGGTCCCATGCCACTCAAGACCCTTCTATGACCACTCAGGAGACTTTATAACGCTGGAAAATGATAGTTCCAGCCTGAAAACCTCAACCACTCACACTCAGGTTTCAGAGACACACAAGGACTCGACCAGGTCCCCCTGGAAGTTGAAAAGACAAAAGACCCAACGAATAATTCCCCTATAATCACTTCAGCATCGATTTTAACAAATTCAATCTGTTAAATTAAAAAAAAAACCCAAATTTGTTAAATTTGTAAATTTAAATAATTTATATTTAACAAGTATTAAACAAGGATCCCACCAGTATTGAGAATGATAACAGAAATGGGTCTGGGCTGGGAGAGCTGATCCAGTCAGTTCCTCTGAGAACCATCCTCACTAGCCCACATAAACAGCATCATCTACTAGCCTCTTGGTTTTAATGCAAAGCTTACGGGGAACAATTTGGATTAGCACAGTCCCTAGGGAATAGGCTGCTGCTTTTAATATTCTAGAAGCCCAGGGAAGACAATTCCAGAAGCAGCAGTAATTGCTCCACAAGAGCACTGTGTATACTTAAGGCCCCTACACCATAGGAAGACTAACTTAACGGAGAATCCCAAATACCTTAAACCGAAGGCAACAGTGCCAAGGACCGGCGGAGCTGAAGTGGCAGACAAGCACAGCCGCGCTGAGACCTAAATAAGAACATGCCAGCTGCACAGGCAGGTGTGTTGCCCATGAAGTAACTGGGATTATTTATCCCTATTTTGGCTTAGCCACGGAGACTGCCACCAATGCTAGGGACCACATTTCTGGAATGTTTCCCCGGCACTGTATCTCACTGATAAGACATATAACCTCTGGGTGACATAAACCAGTTGTGGGGAGAAATGAACTGGTGACTCAAGTCATCTCCGCGTGCCTCGGTTTCCCTCAATATTAAAGTCAAGGTCGCGGCCCCTGCTTAGACTGCGAGGCGAGGGTGATGCTTCCGGGGCAGGGTGCACAGCAACAACGCATCATCGACCAGCCTGTGCGCCCGCGTGCTGAGGACCATCCATGGCTGCAGCTGCTTAAAAAAAAAAAAAAAATCTGCTCTTCAGCAATCAGAGGACTGGGATGCTCCCTCCTGAGCTCCCAGGAGCCTGAGCCTGGAGGCCGGGCCGGAGAGCCGGAGCCGGAGCTGAAGCGGCCCCGCTGTGCTGGGCCGGGCGGGGGCGGCGGAGGCGGAAGCGGGGGCGGCCGGAGCGCGGTGGGGATGTTTAAAGGAAATTTACAATCATTTCCTCTCTGTGGTTTGGTGACAAATCAACAACATCCTGTTCTTTTGTGAGACTCCGGGCGCCTGCGAGGCGGGGGCAGCGCTCGGCTCTTAAAGAGACAAACACAGGCCCCTCCCCCCCAGCCCTTCCGCGTTTGCTCCCCATCCCACCCCAGATCTATTATACATCCAGCCTCTCCTAGGCGCCGCCTCCAAACAAGAGTGTCCAAGCTGCTGCTCTTGGGGTTCAGGCCACGATCTGGACTGTGACCCCTCTTCTGCAGTGTGCCCCCTTCTCCGAGGTCCCGGGAAAACAGTGGCCAACCCTACTGATGGTTGTTGCAAACAGGGAGTTCTAGGGTCGCCCTTCCCCAACTGGAGAGCTGTGCCTCCCCGGGCTTGGACCTCTGGGTACTTCCTTATCCCCTTCTACCAATGCCCTTTCCTCAAAATTTCCAGCCCCCAAACTGGATTTATGGTTAAGATGTGTGCACACGAGGTTTATAAAGCGGCAAGGCAGAGAGAGACTTCCCGAGCTGTAGAAGTAATGAGAATCAGATGCTCAGGACTGGGGGGGGGGGGGGAGATAAAAAAAAAAAAAAACACAGAACACTCAACTGCCCTCCCGGGATTTCGTTAATTCGGTCACTTAATGATTATTTTTCTCTAAGTGCCGGTCAACACTCTGGTCCACTGTACAATAGTAATGGCGCAGACAGTGTCCTTGGCCCCAAGATGCTTACATCTTTTTTTTTTCTTTCATCTAAAGATGGGTGATGGGTGGGTGTGTGGAGCGTTTCACACCTTCAGACTAACATCAGAACAGCTGTTCTGTGTAAGACCTGAGGAGATGGTCAGTTTACCCACTGGAGACTAAGGCCCTACCCCTGAAGAACAGAGTTAAATGGTCCAAGCGGTATTGCAGTTGGGAAAGAGCAGGAAGCGTCCTTGGACGTCCCCATGGTTTCCCGGGCCTCTCAGTGTCCCCTCTGGATGCAAATTAGAATTCTCAACGAATGATATCCAAACCCCTGGTCCTCTTGGACTGAGAACTTGCTTCACATAGGTTTGATCTCTGTCTACTGAACTTAATTCTTGGGGTATATACTGTGATCAAGGGGGTCACTGGATCCCTTTGCTTTTTTTTTTTTCCCAAGGTGGCCACAATGAATAAGTCTTTAAAAAATAATAATAATAACTTAATTTGGTGGTTTTAAGGACAACTCACCTAATTTGATTTCTTGTGACCCCAAGTTCAACAGTGCCTCAAAAACCAAAACCACTAAGCCACTTGTTATTTAAGGGGTCAGAGTCCTGGTGAGGAGGCAATATAGGAAGGCTCAGAGGACATGTTTTAGTGAACAGCCAAGACCCAGAGTAGTGACGGTGCACTCCTTTAGTCCAACAACCAGGAGGCAGAGGCAGGTGGGTCCCCATGAGTTCAAGGCCAGTCTGTTCGACATAGCAAATTCCAGCTTAGCCAGGGACATGCAGTGAGACACTGTCTCAACCAAGAAAAAAAATAAATAAATCAAGGATGCAGAAAATCTGAAGTTTTGGTATCAAGGCAGCCAGGCCCTGAGTGCTTTCACCTAATTTAACTTACAGGAAAAAAGCTGCCCAAAAGGGTGGGTATAATGACCATTCCCACTTCTCTGATAAGGAAACAGGTAGAGGGAGAAAGCAGAACTTGGTCAAGGGCGGGTGGTAATAAGGCCTCGAGGAGGTGAGTTTCAAGAGACAGGGATGAGTCTCGGCCATTCCTACATGACGGTGGCCAGAGCTGCCTCAGATGCTCAGGGTGGTCCTCCCAAGTGACAGAGTGCAGCCCCAAGTAAACAGTTTTGTTTTTTTGGGGATTCTCTGGGTCCTTCGGAGATGATTCCCATAAACCCCGAGGTTCTGCTTCCGTCAGAGAAACCATTTGGCAGAACACAGAGAGGAAACAGCTGCCTAGGTGCTGCAGCTATACACCCCTTCCTGGCCCTTTACTTCTCCCACGTGAGGCCACCACTGCCCTTTTCACCTTGTCACCACCTTCCCATTTGTGCAGCTGCCCGAGGCAGGACCCAGAGGAGGGTGTGGTGTGTGGGCCAGGGGAAGTTCCCTAGGGAAGGAAATGTTCCATTAAAGCAGAGGCTGGAAGAGAGGAAGCCATCTGAATTTACGGTGCTGGTAAGAGCTGAGGAGAGGCCGGGTGGGGGCTGCACACCTTTGATTCCAACACTGTGGAGTCTGGGTCCAGCCTGGTCACGAAATGAGTTCCAGGCTAGCCAGATTTAAGTGGTAAGAGCCTGTCTACAAACAAAAATAATTAGATAGATAGAAAGAGTTTTACTAAGCAGAAGGAACCCAGGGAGGCTGAAACAAGAGGATCACAAGTTTGCAAGGAGGCAAGGAGTCTCAGCTACCTCGGGGAGGGGAGGGAGGGAGGCCAAAGAAACACAAGTACAGGAAAGGATCTTCCTGCAGTGTTTAGGAAGCACTCACTGCAGTGCGTGAAGACAGGAGAATATAAACCCACAAACATCAAAATCTCCAGAAAGACGGGGTTGGCTTCAAACTCACGGAGATCCACACCCCGACCACTGTATACTTTGACTCTCCACTTTAGTCTCCATATTATTTCAAATGTAGTGATAGGTGTGTATCAGTTTTTAAGGACAATGCTGGGCCAGAATGACAGCTTTTCATAAAAGCACTTGCTTTGCCAACCTGAGGGCCTGAGCTCCATCTGAGGAACCTACCACAAATTGGACTGGGGAGGCATTCCTCCTCAATCCCAGCACTCAAAGAGAGACAGGAAGCAGGAGGCAGGGGCCTGAGGAGCTACGGAGCTGGAGTAGGCAGAACAGAACTGCAGGAGCAGGAAACCCTGTTGAAAACCAGTGGAAGGAGAGAACAGACCTCCGAACGCTTGCCATGGCATACACAATAGTTTCTTTCTTTTACTTCTTCTTTTTAATGCTTGTTTTTGTTTTGTTCAAAACCAGTCTCTTGTAGCCTAGGCTGCCTATGAACACCTACATAACGGGCCCTTCTGCTTCTACAGGGTGCTAACATTACAAGTGCGCACCACACCCCTGGCCGTGTGTGGAAATGGTGCCACTTCCCATCCCCACCTGTAGGGCATCCTCAGGGCCTCTCCAGAAAATGTAAACAAAATCTAGTACTTCTCAAATCTGGATGCAAATTACACTCACAAGGAAGTGTCCAAAGCCACTGGGGACCAAACCCAGGGCTTTCTGCGCGCCAAGCAAGCAGTCTATTAGGATGAAATAAAGCTTTTTAAAAAGTTGTTTCAATTTTCATTTTCTGTTTAAGGGTTTTGCCTGCATGTGTTGCTGTGCACCACTCGTGAGACCAGAAGAGGACATCAGATCCCGTGATCTGGAGTTACGGAGGCTGATCTGCTGCCATATGGGCTGGGAATTGAACCTGGGTCCTCTGGGAGAGTAGCCAGTGCTTTAACCACCAAGCCATCTCCCCAGCCCCATGTACTATGATCAATAATCAAATCATCAAAACTGAGGCTGGGCCCCGGGACCATCATGTAGAGATGACCGTTTACAGCCCATTTCTCAAGGTCTGTACAGCTGAGAATGGCCTCGCAAAGCCTGCCGTGGTTGCTTCTCAGTCATTGTTCCTACAGATAATCTCTCACCTTCACAGCCCAAGAAGAGATTCCAGAAGGCAGATTTGAGAGCTTCTGACTTCAACAGATGGGAGAGGACAGCATTTATGTGAGAGGGGGAAATGACTCAGATGGTCAGAACCTGAGCCAGAAATGCAAACAGCTGTGTGTTGGGGGTTAGTGCTCATAACTTCACAAGAAGTCTCCTTTGATAAGGAACAACCGACTCAGCAAGTACGTGACCCGGGCCAACAGCAAAAGCTGCCATGTTTGGCTCTGTAAGAGGACTGTCTTACAACTCTTGTGATTTCTCGTATTTATGTTTTCTTATATATTTGATTTAGAAACAGCAAAACATCAGAGCAAAGGCTAGGGAGACAGAGAACTCAGTGAGACAGCTAGTTCTCCCGCCTTCTCTAGGCCTCCCTTCCTTCTTCTTGAAAGCAGAGTTGATGGTGAGAATTAAATGCACTAATAAAGCCAAGTCCTCAGCCACATACCTGGCACACACAGTACATGGTAATTGCCAGCTTCAGAACTACAAGTACAAGACCCCAGGCAGTCATTAACCTCACCTAACAGCTGACGGAGGAAAGTGAGTGAGCTAACCAGCTTATCAGCGCTCACGCACTGACTTGGTCTCTGGAAGGAAGAGTCATCCAGGGGCCTGAGCTCACCCAAATCCAATAGTGCTTTGGGCTCTTACTTGTTCAAAAGTTATCACCTTTGGGCTGGTTAGAACACTTGTCCAGCCTGCAAGAGGTCCTGGGCGTGCTAACTGATGCCACACACAGACACACACACGCACACACTTTGCACACCTTTAATCCCAACACCCAGAGGCAGAGCAGAGGCAGATGGGTCTCTGAGTTTGCCACCAGCCTGGTCTACATAGTAAGTTCCAGGGCAGCCAGGGCCACGCAGTGTGCATTGCTACTACATGGTAGTTTATATGCTGAGCCTGGCTGGTACAGACTGACAGACAGACAAAACCCCTTCCCTGCTCCTCTAAGGTCTGACCAGCTTTGAGTCCTCCCTCCCCAAATGCTTCAAATATTGTTTGGCTTGCTTGCTTTTCTTTCTCCCTTCCTCCTTTCTTTCTTAAAAGCAAATGAGCAAACAAACAAAACTAAACAACAAACAAAAAACAAACAAAAACTGCTACTACCTTTCCAATTTGGTTTGGAGAAAGTCTCTGAGAATGGGAGTTTTAAACTGATGGACCATTAACAGCATAACATAACAAAGCAAAAGCGATTTTCCAGTTCTCCCGCCAACTCTGGAGCACCACTATTTAAAACTCTGCTCTGGGGGAAGGACGGACGAGAAGGGTTTGCTCCTGGCTGGTGGTAACTTGGAGAGAACGCCCATTTTTATGGCCAGCAAAACCAGTAAACATCACAGCACAGCCTGGCCTGTGTAGAGCCATTTTTAATGGTTTTGTGTGAAATGAAGACTTGGGAGAAGAAAATTCCTAACTGCAGAAAGCATAGCGGAAAGGTTCTCTTTGGCTTCAGATTTAGGGAACCTGGATCCGTGCTCTGCTAAAATACAACATGCTCTTAAATACTGTCTAAAGGCACTGAGCATGTGGACAACACACACACACATACAGGGAGAGAGAGCGCCTCTTTCCAGCTATGGCATACAGCTTTACTGATTCCCATCATTCCTGATGATCAGAGTCCAGAGTGCCTGGGCAAAGGCAGCTTGAAAGAGGCCTTTCTAGTACAGATGTTCTCTGGGATCACCTGTGCTGTGAGGGAGCTGGGACAATGAAGTGTTGCTGAACTCTTGTGGGGAGAGAGGCTTCCTTACCTCTCCACATCATCATCATCACCATCATCATCATTATCATCTTCATCGACAGGGTCTCTCTACATAGCCCTGGCTACCCTAAAGCTCACTATCAGGCCAGGCTGGCATGAGAGGATCGGCCTGCCTCTGCTTCCCGAGGGCTGGAATTAAAGGTGTCTGCCACCACACCAGACTCCACCTCACTCTCCAGTACACTGAGCTCCTGGGGTTCCCACATCACAGCCTCAAAAGCCCTATAAAGTCTTTGCTCTTATTCATTTTCTTTCTTTCTGCTTTGTTTTTCTCAAGAGTCTCACTACAAAGCTCTGATACTCTGTGACTCAGGGTAGCTGCTAACTTTCAGCAATCCTCCTGTCTCTGCTGCTGCTTGAGTGTTGGATTTAGACGTGCAGTGGCCAGGCCAGCTAATTTTTCTGGTTTGCTTATTTGATTTCTTTGTTATTATGGCCAGGATGGCCTTGAGAGTACAGTAATCCTCCTGCCTCTGCTTCTTTAATGCTGAGATTTCAGGTATGAACCACCCCAAGTCCAGTAAAGTTCCTTTAAACTACTGACTCGGCATCTCCCAGGGCCAAATTACACAGAGCTGCTTAAAGAACACAGATGGCTCAGCTTATGATGGTTTGTTTCAAACTTCAAGACAGTCCAAAGTAATATAATATTTCCACCAAATCAGTAGAAAACGTATTTCCTCTTTTCTAATTTAAATCCTTCCTGGGCTATCAAAATACAGGCACTGGGAAGCTAGCAGTATGCCAGGGAGATGGTACTGCTCCGATGTTCAGAAAAGTGTGTTTAATGTGCTTTCAGTGTCCAGTGGGTTTTCGGGGAATAGAAACCCCACCATAAACTGGGAGTCTACATGGTTTGCAGTTTTTCCAACCCTGGTTTCCAGACTTAAAAAAAAAAAATAAAAGGCAGCAGAATGCTTTAAAACGTAATAAACATTTAATTTCTTTTCTTTCTTTCTTCTTTTTCTCTGTGTTGGTTTTTTTTTTTTTCCTTGTTTGTTCGTTCATTTTTGTTATTTGTTTTTCAAGACAAGGTTTCTCTCTGTAGCCCTGGTTGTTGTGGAGCTCAATCTGCAGACCAGGCTGGCTTTGAACTCAGATCTACCTGCCTCTGCTGCCCAAGTGCTGGGATTAGAGACTCAGTCTTTAAAACGAACAAACAAAAGTTTAAAGAAATAAACAAAAAAAAAATGCTCAAGATTTCAAAATTAAAGTGAAAGAAATCTCTGTTTCAGAACACCATTCTATTATTTTTATAAAAAGTAATTCTGACTTGCCAAGTAGGAATGTAGCTCAACAGCACTGGCCTTGTATGCCAAGACCTTGGTCTGATCCCCGGCGCCCCCAGAAAGAAAGGGGAGAAAGACAACCCAGTGAAGTCCAGACACCTTACCATGCTAACGCTTCTGCTGGGTCCTGCCTGCCTAGGGCCAACCATTTTCTGGATTTTCTTGCAGGTTTTCCTGGGCTAAGTCCTCCAATAGGTTCCTAGAAAGAGAAATACAGGTGGTAAATTTCTTGTACCTTCATATAGGAAAATGACTTTATTTTTATTTATTTCTTAATCGGCATGTTTTTTGTTTTGGTTTGGTTTTTATTATTTATTTATATGTTATTTATTTATTTATCAAGGCGGATTCAAGCAATCTGCCCACCTCAGCCTCCAGCAGCTGAAGGCACTCGGCTCGTTCTACCGCACCTGGAATTCTTCATATTTCGGTTGATAGTTTCACCAGGTACAAAGTTCCAAACCTTATTTTCCTGGCTTAACCACCTCTAGCCCTAAGAAGTATGAGAGTCTCCTCCAGTGTCCGGGTCTTTGGATAACAAGTTTCTTTTGTGAGCCACCACGAGGTGGCTGGGAATTGAACCAGAGTTTCCTGAAACAGCAGCATGTGAACTTAACTGCTGAGCCATCTCTCCAGTCCCTCCTTTTGTACAAAAGAAATTCATTCATACTGTGCCCTGCATACCTGTAAAGACAATGGGGTCCCTATTCTCTTCAGGGAGAGTTCCCTGCCAGCCATTTACCCTTGAGCACACACCAAGAGTGAGTGGCTTTGCCTCTTAGGAGGCCGCACAAAACCTAGTTAGTGTGTATCACACATGTACTCCACATTATCACTATCTGTTTACAATGCTGGCTCTTCTGATAGGTTCTGAGCATGAGGGATTCATATGCCATATTGAGTGCCACACCCTGAATATGTGTAGAAAAACAAGAATGAATGGTCATTGGGGATGTTTTGTTTTGTTTTTGACACAGGGTTTTTCTGTGTAGCCTTGGCTGTCCTGGACTCACTTTGTGGGGCAGGCTGTCCTTGAACTCACAGCATTCCACCTGCATCAGCCTCCCCAAGTGCTGGGATTACCGGCGTGCGCCACCTCGCCTGGTGAGGTTTGTTTTTTTTTTTTTTTTAATGTGTACATACGTTAACTAGGGTTACTATTGCGGTACTGAAAAACCATGACCAGAAGCAACTTGGGGAGAAAAGATTTTATTTCACTCACGGTTCCATTTAACAGTTCATCGTCAGAAGCAGTGAAGGCAGGAACTCATGCAGGGCAGGAACCTGGAGGCAGGAGCTGATGCTGAGGCCATTCAGGAGTGTGGCTTACTGGCTTACTCTCCATAGCTTGCTCAGCCTGCTTCCTTACAGAACCCAGGACCAGCAGTCCAAGAAAAGGACCACCCACAATGGGCTGGGCCCAACCCACCAATCACTAATTAAATTCTCTACAGGCTTGCTTACGGCCTAGTCTTATGAAGACAATCAATTGAGGCTCCCTCCTCTCAGGTGACTATAGCTTGTGTCAAGATGACATAAAATTAGCCTGAACAAGCTGGGCATGGTGGTGCACGCCTTTAATCCTAGCGCTCGGGAGACAGAGACAGGTGAATCTCTGTGAGTTCAAAGCCAGCCTGGTCTACAGAGTGAGTTCAGGACAGCTAGGGCTACACAGAGAGACCCTGTCTCAATAAACAAACATACAAAAGTTAGCCTGCACAGTATGTCATGTGCATAGATGTGCGGGTGAGTGTTGGCATGTGCCTGAGCTGACCATCTGTAGTCTTCCTCAACATCGTCCATCTTATTTATTTAGGACAGTATCTCAGCTGAGCCCAAAGCTTTCTGATAGCTTCTCTGGCTAGCCAGATTGCTCTGGGTTTCCCATCTTCACCTTTCAGGAGCTGGAATTCCAGGCAGGCCACCATGGCTACCCAGTACCCTGTGGGTTCTGCCTCTGAGATCTATGGTCCTCACACTGGTCATCTCAAGTGCTGGGTCCACCGAGCTACTTCTCTAGCATGTGCATGTATATATGTATTTTGCATGTATAAATGTTTTGCCTGCATGTATGTCAATGCACCACACACATGCCTAGTGCCTTCAGAGCCAGAAGAAGGTGTTGGATTCCCCGGAACTGGAGCTAAAAACAGTTGTGAGCTGCCATGTGGCTGCTGGAACCAAACCCATGTCCTCAATGAGAACAGCCAGTGCTCTTAACCTCTGAGTCATCACTCCACCCCACCCCACCCCACCCTGGTTGTTTTTTATTGGCATATATTCATTATATATTGACGGTTTCATAAAGACACATTCATAAAGTATATCATGTACTGTGAAGTTATTTTTTTTTTCAATTAAGTGATATAATCTAGTGCAAGGCATGATGGCACATGCTCAAAGATTGACGCAAAAACACTGTGAATTTAAAGCCAGCCTGGGCTACACCTCTCAAAAACAAAACAAAACAAAACCCTGAAGATACAATCAACGATAAAGTGTTTGATAAATGTCCTTACCAGTTGGTACATGGTCCTTCCAAATTCGGTGGTAGGGAAAAGGATTGCTCGGGAATATCCGAAGCACAGACAAAGCTCTTGCTGGTTTTCTTCCATTTCTGTCTTCTGTGAGGACAGGGTCCAACTCTGTTCTGTTCACTGCTGTTTTCACTGGACAGCAAAGGAGGCAGAGGAAGGCCTGCCTGATCTACAGAAAGAGATCCAGGCCAGTGTTACACAGGGAGTTCCAGGGAGGGAGGGAGGGAGGGAGGGAGGGAGGGGGGGGGGAGGGAGGGAGGGAGGGAGGGAGGGAGGGAGGGAGGGGGGGAGGGAGGGAGGGAGGGAGGAAGGAAGATAGGAATAGAGGTTGTTAGTAAGTTCGTAAAGGGGTGTATATCTCAGTGGTAGAGCACTTGCCTAACTTGCATTCCAGGTACTAGGCTGGATTCATGGGACCATCCTCCTGGCCCCAACCAAAAAAGCTGAATGAGTACTTATCCAAACAAATCTAATGCATTCTATCAGTAAGAAAGCTAACAGCAGGTTGAGGAGATAGCTTACTGTGAAAGCATAGGACCTAAGTTAAGAGTCAGGTGTGGCATATGCACCTGTAACCCTGTACACCTGTGCTGGGAGGCCGAGTCAGGCCACTTTCTGGAGCCAGCCAGTCTACCTGAGCCAAAAAGCTCAGGTTCAGAGATCCTGTCTCAAAAGACACACGACGAGTGAGTGATAAAGGAAGACACCTCATGTCAAACTCTAGGTTCCACACATGAGCACAGATACACAAACATGCACCGGCATATATAGGAACACACAAGAAAACACACACACACACACACACACACAGAATACTTAACAGACAAAAACAAAAAAATCCCTACAACGTTTTGCCATCCTGGGAAGAAGAGGGGTTCAAAATGAAAACCCAGCTAGCTCATCATCTCTTCCCTCCCCATCCCTATCTCCAACAGCCAGCCAGACCTGTCTCTCAATTCCTTATTCCAGGCTCAGGCAGTTTCCTCTGATTTCCCTGGAATCACCTAACTCTGATCTCCTTCAGGGTCTTGGCTTTTTTGAAGGTAGCTGCTAAGGATGGAACCAGGGTCTCCTACATGCTGGGCTAATGCCTGGCCACTCCACTGAGCTCCAGCTCCAGCTGCAACCTGAGCCTCCACTCCGGCCTGTCTCTGTCACCTGGTCCTCCTGCCTCCACTCGCTCTGCAACAGATGTCAGACTGGCTGACCTTCTCCTTCCTCCTTCTGTTTCTCCACGGGACCTGCAAATCACCCCATATCTTGCTTTATGTAACACGTTCTCCTTTGCTGCAAATCACCTTGATATCCATTTTCTCTTTGAACTATTATTTTTATACTTTTCATTACCCAAAATTACCTTCTAAGGCTTCTAATTTTTATTCATCTTAAATTATAGCTCCTCTGCCGCCTTTTAATTCCAGAATTATTATTAGTTATTACTAATCATTTTACAGTGTTGTGAATTGAACCCACGGTCTTTGGCTTGCTAGGCTATATCCCAAGGTTGGTTTCTTTTAAGAAAAGATATTGTAACATCGCCTAGACTGATCTAAAAGTTGCTATGTAGCCCAGGCTGCCACTGCCTCTCAAATGCTGAGATTGTAGGCAAAGCCCACCATTCCCAGTAAAAACTACCACAGGTGCTGTCTAGGTCCCTTCATGGACAGATCAGCTCACTTACAGCTCTCATTCTGCTGAAGTAAGCTGCCTCAGTGTCTCACTTCAACGGAGCTAGTTAGCTAGTGAGTATACCAAAAGCACTTTCCCCGCATGTCCTCTCCACTGCCTGCTTAACCAGTCCACCACTACAGAACTAGCGTTTTTACATTTACTTATTTACTTACTTATTCTTGGCTTTTTTTATGAGATGGAGTCCTTTGGCCTCTGACTCCCCAGTGCTGTTATAAGGGTGTATTGCTATGCCAGGCCCAGATCCACAGCTGAAATCTTTCCTCCTCTGGGGCTACCTTATTAGCAACATCAGGACTTGCTGATCTTCCCAGCTTTAAAATCTAAGTAGTATGTACTTACCGCAGCCAATTAAACCATGATGGGTGCCTTTCGCAAGTCACCACCAAGCTTTTCTTAGGCTGATGTGGCCTTACTCCAACCAACCTTGGTATTTCTTGATGGCAAGGAGCTTAAGCTGTCTTCTTATATTATTCATCTGTTTGTGTGACAGCGTCTTGATAGGTGGACCCTGATGGCCTTGAACTCATTGTTTGGTCCTAGCTATCCCTGAACTTGAAGTTAAATTCTTAGACTACAGGTATGTGTTACCATCAGGCCTGACCTTTATTGATTGACTGATTGAGATTTAATGCGTACCCAGGTTGGCCTTGAACTAGTGGCAATTTTCCCGATTCAGCTTTCTAAGTACTGGAATTAGGACATGGCTAACATGTCCTAGTCTGGCATGTTAAAATTTATGAGAGAGAGGGATGAGAGCTGCCTTGAGGAACAGACAGGGGAGACTCTCCAATCCCTTGTGCACACAGTTCAGTCCTCACAACCCGTCAGAGGTATTTACCTCTGAGGTTAATTGGGAGACACATTCCAATCCCTGATCTTGGATTTGAACTCTGCCTTGACACTCTTTTACTCTTTCAGTTGCTGAGTCAATTTTATGAAGGAATAGAGACTTCCCAACAAGCCCTAGCCCTGTATCCACCCTTGGCTACTCAAAGCATACCTCTGCAGGCAACAGCGGGAGCCCGGCTCTGCCATTCTGGTCCATCTGAGATCCCACTCCGCTGACCTCCTTCCTCAGCACTTCTGGATGCAATGCCGTGTAGCCTGAAATGTTTGTTCTGGGAGCCTCTCCGAGCCTTTATTTATTGTTGCCATGACAGTACAAAGGCAGCACATGCTCATTGTTTTTAAGATGCGCTGGAGTACAATGGTGTGGAATAAAGAACAAAAGTCTTACGCCCCATACAAATCACTAGTTCTACGCTGTGTATTTTCATAATAAATCTACAGTTTTAGAAACACACGCTGTTCAATGCCTTGCTTTTAATTTCCTAAACAATTAGTCAGTCTCTCTGTGTGTGTGTGTGTACGCATGTATAATGTAGTCCAGGGTTTGAACTCCTGATGCTCTTAGGATTACAAATGTGAACCATTACAACCCTGCCCTACACAATTATCCCTGAGCACTTTTCTATATCCAGATCTCACTGGTCCTCCACCTACTGCTTAATGGCCACTGATGTCATCAGTCCCCTCCAGATGAACACCTATTAACAGGTTGCTAACACTAGAACATTCTAATGAGAACCCTTCTACACATAGCTCTGGGGACTCTAAGTCTTCAGTGCTTCTGACTGCTACATTAGACCAGACAGGAGGATCTTCCTATCTGGTTCTACTTTCAGGTTCTGTCACGTGGAGACAGAGTTCCATAATGTTCCCACTGACTCACTCACTGGCCCGCAGTGGGCCCACCTCCCTCCTCAACTCAAAATAGAAGAAATCAGTCTCTGGGCTGCTTCCTCCTGATCCTGCTCTGTGTGATATCACAGAGGCAGGCTTCTCCCTTTCTCTGGAAGCACAGGGGGAAATCCTGGACATGTGAGAAGAGCACTTCAGAAACCAGCTGTGTTCTTGGGTGACCCTGAGGAAGGCCCTGAGAAGGAAGGAAGACCGTTTTTGGTTCATGAGACACAATCCCAGCTGTCCTGTTGTCAATGGGGCCAGAGGGATATAAATGTGACGAGACAGAAGCTGTGACGAGCTTCAGACAGTGGCTGATACCAACACACAGTCATCAGTGACGTGGCACTATTGTCCCAGCCCACATCTGTCCACTACAACGTGTCCTTTCTCAGGCCAAGGACAGGATGGGCTACAGGAAGTAGGACTGTGATACTCAGTTCAGCCCGACTCACCATGCCCACCACAACCTCCGCCCACCAGCTCAGACTGAACCCAGAGAAGCTAGCAGGGGGGTGAGGCGATAGCAGGAACACAGGCTAGATCTCAGGAGCTCACTGACCACCCTGGGACCTTCACTGAGTCATCAAACTATCCCTGTCAAGAAAAGGCCACGCCAGCAGTCCTTGAGAGCAGGATGTGCACTAAGTGGTCAACACAGGACAAGGCGTTGCATAAGCAGTCAGTAAATACTTCACGGTCGCTGCAATACTGCTTCCTTCTGACCTTACGCCGTACTCGCTCAGGAGGGGTGCTCGGCAAGACACTTGTCACTGAGTCACTCACGAGTCGTCAGTCCTAGAGCTCGGACCAGGGCCTTCTGCACGTCAGCTGGGTGCTCTACACTGGAGCTATCCTCCCAGTCTTTCTCTTTCTTTTATTTTCAGGCACTATCTTTCGAAGTTGCCTTAGCTGGCCTTCAATCTCTGCACTCAAGGGATCCTCTTGCCTCAGCCCCCAGCACTGCTAGAACCCCAGGGTCCTGCTCCCGTGTGGCTTAGTTTTTGTTTTGTTTGTTTGAGACAGGGTCTCACTAGGTATTCCTGGCTGGACTGGAAAACACGTAGACCAGGCTAGTCTTGAACGCACAGATACCCTTCTCCCTCTGCCTCCCAAGTGCTGGGATTAAAGACATTTATTACAACATCCAGAAATGTGGGTTTTTTTTGGGGGGAGAGAGAGTAAGGGTGCACATGTGTGAGAAATAGTCACACATAGTCCAGATGGACTTTGAACTTGGTATATAATTGAGGATGGCCTTGAACTTCTGATCTTCCCACCTCCCCTTATCAAGTGTTAGGCTCACAGGTTCCACCATTGCTAGTTTATACACTGCTGGGGATCAAACTCAAAGCTTCGTATGTGGCAGACAAGCACTCTACCAAATGAGCCACATCCTAGCTCAGCCCAGTTCATGTTTCTTGCCCCAGCCCTTCCTCCTCCATTTCCTTCTTCCTCTCCCTTTTCCCCAGAACATTCTAGAAAAAAAAAATATTCTAAATATCTCTTTCCTGTCCTGACTTATTCTCAGCACTGAGTCACATAAGGTAAGTATGATTCAGGGTCCGAGAACACAGACCTTTCCTCAGAGAGTCTAAAAAGAAACCCAAGGCCTTGGCATACCAGAGGAATGGGGAAAAGGAATTAATGTATTCTCTTATAACTATATATAGAGAAGCCAATATCAGAAAGGGAGAGCAGAGGCCAGGTCCCACTCTTTCCTCTGCTCCTCACCTCACCGACCTATGCTCAGTCCCACAAAGCATGCCTCCGGCTCTGCTGAAGTAGCCACCACATCCACTGTTCAGGGACACCACTGGCATGCACGTGTCCACCAGCGTTCTTGCCCTCAACAGTCTACACTGAACACTTCCGCCCACTCTGTACCCGTGTCCTTAGCCTTTTCTGGATTTTGGCACTCTTCTGTTACCCTCTTCTCGCCCGTCTGTCCTAATGGCCTTAATTTCATCTTCAAAATCCACGTGTTGGGTGGCTAGAGAGACGGCACAGGGGTTAAGAACGCAGCCTGCTCTTCCAGAGGACTCAGGTCCAATTTCCAGCACCCACATGGCAGTGCACAACCATCCGTAGCTCCAGGTACAGGGGATCTGACACCCTTTCCTGGCCTCTGTGGACACCAGGCACACACATGATATAGAGACATACATGCAGACAAAAGCCTCGTGTGCATAACACATAAGAATACATTTTTTAAAAATCCATGCGTTGAATTCATCTGTAGAAGTCCTAGTCATCTGTGATTCAGAATGTGACCACACATACACACCATATATACAGACCATATGTAACTATGTTAGTATGAGGCCACCAGGGTAGGCCCTCAACCAATATGACTGGTGCTTTTACCACAAGAACTAATCACGACACAGACAGAGATGAAGCCAACCATGTAACACTCAAGGAAGGGTCTCAGAAGAAAGCAATCTGGCCAATACCCTGTCCATGGACTGCTAGTCTCCAGATATGTGAGTCAGTAAGTTCCTGGGTTTTGAGCCTCTCCGTCTGCAATATTTCGTTATGGCAAATCCTGGCAGAGTCACTCATCCCCAGAATATAGTTAGTGCTCCCAAGATTCACCCATGTCCACCAACATCCAAAGCTTTAGCTACCATCCTCTCTGTGACTGTTGCCTCAGGTCAGTGTGTCCACACAGAAACCTGGGCGCAGTACCCACACTCAGATGAACTGATAATTGGACAATGCCTCCCCCATCCTGCCCCACCCCCACCCCCAACTGCCTTGCTAATTCTTAAACCTGAAGAATAGAATGCCAGAATCATGGAACGTTGGGCTAGCTCCTTCGCTTTGCACACACAGCACCTTTATCAAAAGGCAGACCAAGGAGAAACCCGGCCTCTTCTTGGTTCCTTGCCCCTTATCAGAACCATCCCTGTGGCCACTGTCAAGACTGTGGCCATCATCTATGGTTGCTTTGGGACAGGGTCTTCCTACGCAGCCTAGCCTGGCCTCAAATTTGCAAGCTTTCTGGCTCAGTTTCCCAAGTGCTGTAGATTATACACCAGCACAACCAATATGAGCTCACTTTTTTTTTGTTTTGTTTTGTTTTTAGAGACAGGGTTTCTCTGCCCTGGCTGTTTCGAAACTCACTCTGCAGATCAGGCTGGTCTCAAACTCACAGTGATCCCCTTGCCTCTGCCTCCCAAGTGCTGGGATTAAAGGCATGTACCACCACTGCCCAGCTGAGCCCATCTTTTTCTTCAGCCCTCTCTCCTCCCTCAGAGCCAACAAAGGGACGACAGCACGTTCCAAAATCACCCTTTCTGTTGCCCAGTGATTTTTAACTTGCATTTATTTTTGATAAATATTGTTGTCAGATTTCATTTTTTTTCTTCCTTTCTTTCTTCTTTCCTTTCTTTTTCTGAGAAAGCTTCTCACATGTATCTCTGGCTGTCCTGGAACTCACTTATGTAGATCAGGTGGTCTGAGCTCACAGAGATCCACCTGCCTCTGCTTCCTGAAGGCTGAGACTGGAGTTAAAAATACCCCTTGAATATGCCTAACAAGGGCTCTAACGCCATTAGAGTTCTCGCCTACCATACATGAAGCCCTAGGTTCCATCCCTGGGCCACACAAACCCAGCACGGTGTTACACGCCCGTGAGCCCACCACTGAGGAAACAGAGACAGAAGTTGAAGGCCATCGTCAACTACATATGAAGTTCAAGGACAGCCTGGGTCACATGAGAGCCTCTGTAACAAAAAGAGGTAAAATAAGATAAAACCACACACACACACACAAAAAAATCCCCAACTATAAGCTTGTAACTTGATTCATAGCAGCTGCATCCCACATAGGTCAAAAATCCTCAAGCAGAAAAAAATAAATTAAAAAAAATTATATATATATATATATATATGTATGTATGTATTGGTTCTGTGTTTGAGATAGTTTTCCTATGTTTTCTAGCCTAGCCTTAGGCTCAAGACCTATGTGCCTTGCCTTCAGAATGCTGGGTTTACAGGTGTAGACCACATTACACCAGAAACTGAAAAAAAAAAAAATTTTTTTTTTTTCTTTTTTGAGACAGGGTTTCTCTGTGTAGCCTTGGCTGTCCTGGACTCACTTTGTAGACCAGGCTGGCCTCCAACTCTGCCTACCTGATTGCTGGGACTGCAGACATGTGCCACCACGCCCAGTGAAATTTTAATGAGGTCCTCCTAGGAAAAAAACTTCACTAACTTGTAAAAGTTAATACATCTGAAGGGCTGCAAATCCAACCCAAGCATCAGGGACCCCGAAATTCACAGAAACAAGCTTAGAACTAAAAATCATTGAGCTGGGCCTGGTGGTACAGGTCTGTGATCTCAGCTATATAGGAGGGGGCAAGAGGCAAGAGGATTCAAAGTTCAAGTCCTGCCTAGGCTACGAAACAAGTTCAAGACCCGCCTGGGCAATTTCCTGAGACTGTCTCAAGACTGAAAGGTAAAGAGGACTGGGCACTGGAGAGATGGCTCAGTGGTCACGAGCATTTGCTGCTTTTCCAGAGGAGCAGAGTTCAGTTCCCAGCACCCGTATCAGCAGCTCAGTGCCTTCTAAGATTTCAGCTCCATGGGCTCCAACGCCTCCGGCCTCAACAAGCACCTTCACTCACAGTATTTAAGCTGAAGTGTGCTGCTGTGAACTGAAATGATAAAGTTTACCAGACTTTCAGGAAGCAGATCCAGCAATACACGAGCCTAACAGAGAGGCTAACCTTCCCTCCTGATGTGTCCGGCCTGTGATCTCTCCACAGTCACAACCGATTTTGGTTGTTCTAGGGGTGTCTGCTAGCTGTAGACAGGTGGGCAGAAGGTGCGGAAAGGACCGTGGCTGGGTTGGTACAGTGCTGGCCTATAATCCCAGAGGTGAAGAAGGCAGGAGGATCACATAGCCAAGGTTGCCTTTGGCCATACCGTGGGTATGGGGCTAGCCTGGGCTACACGAGACCCTATCTGGAAACAGAAGAAAGGAGGGAGGAAAGGATCGGAAAAGAGGATGAGGGGAAAGAGAAAAGCTGAATCCAATCAGCCTGAACTAGGAATTTAGCTCCATTATCACCCCTGGAATTCCAGGGCCAAGGTGTGTGTGTGTGTGTGTGTGTGTCGGGGGGGGGGGGAACTTACCAAGTTCCCAGAACCCCTTTTGGCCCCTTTCAATCTACTTCTTACACTGGTCCAGGTAAATTTTATTTTTCAAGATAAGGTTTCACTATGTAGCCTGTTTGTCCTAAAAGTCTTGCTGTAGACCAAGCTGGCCTTGAACTCACAAGGATCAAAGGTGTTCGTCAACACAATGTTTTTTAACCTGGGGATGGTATGGCTCTTAGCTTCCTCTTCCTTCAAAAGTGTGAAAACCTAGCTGGGTGCAATGGCACAGGCCTGTAATCCCAGCACTCGGGGAGGCAGAGGCACGTGGATCTCTGTGAGTTCAAGGCCATCTTAGCTTACAAACTGAGTCCAGGACAGCCAAGGCTACACAGAGAAACCCTGTCTCAAAAAGGAAAAAAAAAAAGTGAAAACCTTCAGAATCTTCAGGGACAGAAGGGGTAAATCTTGGTATTTAGGATGCTTTAAGCTTCCAAACAAAACAAAACTTTCCACAGACCTTAAAAGGAAATTCAAACTACCAGAGCCTTCAAGATCCTCTGTGTCGGGCATCCGCCTATTCTATGCTTTCTCAGAGAGTCAGCCTCCGAAGGTCTTTAAGTCCTTTTCCGTTTCTTCCACTTCTTCCACAGGACAAGCTCACCCTCCCTCAGCCCCAAGCATTCCTCCTACAGGTCCAGCCATTACTGTGGTCTCTATCACTTGGGTGTCCTCTGAGTCATCAATGCCCCCACTCCCCACCCCCAGTTCAGTCTCTGCCATGTTTTACTGGCCGAAGAGCATGTGTCACGATGAACAAACCTCGTTGGCAAACCGCATCCCCTAACCAGGGTGTGCTGAGCACCAGAACAAAGCCAGGGCTGTCCCAGGCTTGACCCTCTGGCCTCCACCACCCCCAACTGCTAGGATAGCAGGCACGTGTGGCCGCACGGAGTCTTCCCACATTTGCTCCTTGTGTGGGAGCTCACTCAGAATTCTCAGTCCCAGGATGGAGTCCGCAGGCATCCACAGCGCTGCTCAAATGTCTGCCTGGGTGACAGTGAGGTTAAGAATTATTACACTGAGGCGAGGCTATTATTGGCTAACTTGCCAATGTGGAGTAGGGTATGGCGAGCTATCAGGTCCAAACCCCACCCTAGCTGGCTCCCAGAAGGCAGCTCTCTCCCTTACTAAGCTGGGGATTGAACCCAGCCTCGCTTGTGCTAAGTCAGCCCTGTGTTATGGAGCTGCATCCACAGGCTTTAGGTTTTGAGGCAGGGTCTCACTATAGGTTGCACAGGCTGTCCCAGACTTCCCCATGTAGCCTGTCAGCCTAGATTTATGCTGCTAATCCCAATACACACTGAGGTTCACTTCCTGTCAGAGGCCTTCCGTGTCCTCTATCCACACTGTCTGCTTATTTGCTGTTCTGTTATCTTTTTACTAGGCCTGCACTGAGCAAGTTGCCCTCCCCCCGAACCCAGAAAACAAACAAACAAAAAACAAACAAACGCCAACAAAACAAAACACCTCTGGAGTTACCCAGAGGGGCAGGCAACACTCAGTTTTACGTTGGTGTCAGGATTTGAACTCAGGTCTTCCCCGTTTCTCAGCAAGTGCTCTTAACCTGAGCTGTCCCTCCAGATCCTTGGCTTAAACTTTGTATATAGACAAGGCTGGTTTCGAACTCTTGCTCCTCCTACTTCCACCTCTCAACTGCTAGGACAACAGACCGAGTCTTCTCATGTTCATCCTTGGCATAGGACCTCACTAACGCATCAGGCAGTGAA
This sequence comes from Meriones unguiculatus, assembly GCF_030254825.1. Taxonomy (NCBI): domain Eukaryota; kingdom Metazoa; phylum Chordata; class Mammalia; order Rodentia; family Muridae; genus Meriones; species Meriones unguiculatus. The sequence continues at coordinate 49,354,089 of NC_083350.1, forward strand.
TCAGCGACGCAAGTGTTGCGCAACTCAGCTTTGGAAAGCTGGATCTGCACTCAACATTCAGCTACGGACGCATAAACACGTTTAAGGCAGATTTCTGAGGGTGCTTCGGATCAAACCCAGGGCTTTACACATGAGACAATGCTTTCCCACTGAGCCACTGCCTACTTCAGATGCAGCAGGTTTGGTTTTGTTTTTTAATTTATTTATTTCATGTGTAGGAGTGATGTGCCTGTGTGTAAGCATGCCTGGTACCCACAGGGGTCAGATGACTGCATGGGCTCCCCTGAACTGGAGTTACAGACGGTTGAGAGTCATCATGTGGGTGCTGAGAATTGAACCCAGGTCTTCTGGAAAAACAGCAAACGGACTTAACCACTGAGCCATCTCTCTTTTCTTTTCTTTTCTTTCTTTTTTTTTTAAACCAATGGTTGGGATGCTTTGAGAGTTGAAGGAGCTTTGTGCAGTTTTGGTCTGAGACAGGGAATCACGTTGCCAAGGCTGGCCTCGAACTGCCTGTGTAGCTGCATATGCCAGCCTATCTGGTTTTCTGTGATTCTGGCTCAAACCCAGGGTTTCTTGTATGCTGGCCAAGCCCTCTACCCACTGAGCCACATCTCAAGCCCAGAGAAAGCTGTTTCATAATTGGAACTGGTTATACAGCTATGCTCATTTAGTGAAAATTCCCAGGGCTGTACACTTCTGAGTGTGCCCTATTCTGAATGTGCTTATGTTGAATCACACGAAACTGGCATTTTTATACATGAAAAGTGGGTGGATACTGGCAGTCACATATGGTCCAACTTACACTTTATACTTCAATAAAAAGATTACTTATGAAAAAAAAACAACAAAAAACAACAAAAAAAAAACCACCCAACTCCTGCCCAGTTTAACCGCCTCCAATAAGGTTGTGTAAAAAGTGATTTTGAGTAAATCAGGTTTGGTCTCCCTGGGGCTCCTTGGCAGGTGGCCAGCAGGCTAAGGGTCGGTAAAATCTTCCCCGAGACCCAAGGCTTCTGACTCTAAAGCCCCACAACAAGGCCCAAGTCCATTTCCTCCTAAATGACTAACTTGTACCCTGGGCCGAGATGTCCAAGGACATACAGTGTGACTGCTTGGGGTCACTAAACAGACTCCTTGTTTGGCACTGTGAGGTTCCTGCTCTCCAGAATGTCCCCTGGCCTTGAGAACACTCATCTCCTTCCACTACATCTGTGACTTTTTTTTTTTAATCTCCAGTGTTTAACCCCTTCTGCAGTCATCAGCAGAATGCCAGCTCTGCTCTTCATACTAGACTAACCCAGATGAAAGTGGGGCATCCTCAGGATCTGACATGGTGCCTGGCTAAGTGATGTGGCACCGATAGAAGCCAGGTTAGAAAGAGGGTCCAAAGCACCACCGACCAGTCAAAAAGAAGCCAGCCCCCACTTCTCCCACGGAAAGTGAAAGTTGAGTCTAAGCCTGCTGAGAGTTGCTGACTCCTGGCCAGGCAGGCAGGCAGGCAGGCAGTCTGGTCCTTCCAGAAGCCCTAGCTTCTCCTGAAGGTCCTATTCCACTGTGGGAGGAGTCTGCTAGGAAGTGGATGCTGATGAAGAAGCCTGTGGGGTGGGGCTCATCAAGCACACCAAAAGCATCACAATAGGCCTGCTGTGAATAGCTCTAGTAAGAGGAGGCCACAGTGAGGAGTGCTCACTGTGAGCACTGTGAGCACTGTGAGGTGGCTCACTCCCTTAATCCCAGCACTCAGGAGGCAGGCCCGTCTCTGTGAGGCCAGCCTGGTCTCAGAGTTTCAGAACAGCTTAGGCTACACAGAGAAACCCTGTCTTAAACACACACACACACACACACACACAAAACCAAAAAACTTTTTAGCCAGGTGCAGTGGCACACGTCTTTAATCCCCGCACTCAGGATGCAGAAGCAGATGGATCTTTGAGTTTGAGGCCAGCCTAGTGTACACAGTGAGTTCGAAGACAGGCAGAGCTACGCACAGGAATCCTGTCTCAAAAAACTAAAACAAACAAAAAACCAAACCAAACAAAAAACTACTCAAACAACTAAGAAGCATACCTCAGGTGAGCACCCAGAAGGCTGAGGTAGGAGTTCCTGGAAGCCCATTCTAGATTGGCTTGACCGTACTCTGCAGCCCAAACAAGTCTCAGGAATCCTCCTATCTCAGCCTCCCCAGTAGCTATGATTCCAGGCCTGCATCACAAGCACCAGCCAAAAAGAATGCCTCTTTAACACAGCATGCCACTGCCCCGTTTGGCAGACTGAAAATAAAAGTTCTTAGCTGATTCTGGGGAAAATAAAAATGAAATGGAAGCTGTACTTAAAAAAAAAGAATGTTCTTGGGGCTCAGCAATGAAGAGTGGATACTGTTCTTCCTAAAAACTTGGACTTGGTTCCCAGCACCCACATCAGGCAGCTCACAACCACCTCCAACTCCAATTCCAGGGTATTCATTGACTCCTAAGGTACCAGGCATGCACAGGGTACAGACACAAACACACACACACCACACAAACACACACAATATCATGTTCTTAAAGAAAGAGCCAGAAAGGGGAAACTAATAAACTAAACTGTCATAACCAAGTTCAATACCTTCAAACGTTCCCCGGTACAAAGGACAACCAGAATACCACAGACGCAGGGTAGCTGGCTCCAAGCCATGTTACCTAAAAAGCAGCAGGCCATTTAGCACTCATGTGGCATTAAACAAGTCAGAGTGGGAGTCAAAGAGACTAACAAGCAGCAGGCATGGCGGCACATCCTAGAATACCCATGCTGAGGAGGTTGAGGCAGGAAATTTTCTCATTTGAGACCAGCCAAGGCTACCTAACAAGCTCTTTTTCAAACACACCCACTCCGAAAAGAATGCAGGGCTAGGAGTGCACAGAACTTGCCTACTGTGTGTAGCAGTGGGCTCCATTGGTTGGAGAGGGGTATTTAAAGTAACTCATACTGGTCTTGAACTCCATCTTGATCTACCACTATCCCAACAGGCCATTCACTAACTCTCAACCCACCTGCCTCAACATCCCAAGCTTTGGGATTACAGATAATGTACTGTATCTCAGCCTAGCCTGCATTCTGGGGTGCTGGACAAAAGGCACATTTTCCCAGAGCCCCAGGCTGTACCCCCTCATCTGTATTCTGTACTGTGTATGCATAGCTGGTATTAACTGTAATTACATGACTCTTTGGTCAATGACTTGTTCAATGTCTCTCTCCCATTTCACTATTCCAGAATGTTTACATAGGTGCAGGCACAAATGCTGTTTGCTCAGGGGGCTGGAGAAATATTCACAGAGCAGAATAATGTTCATTCCTTTATCCTGTAACCTTAACACCTGGTAGAATGCTTGCCCTAAAGGAAACATGTAATAACATATAATATATATACATATATATATGTGTGTGCGTGTGTGTGTGTGTGTGTGTGTGTGTATGGAGACAGGATTTCTCTGTATAGCCATGGCTGTCCTGGAACTTTCTCTGTAGGCAAGGCTGGCCTCAAACTCAGAGATCCATCTGCCTCTGCCTCCAGAGTGCTGGATCAAAGGTGTGTGCCACCACCCAGCTGACCCTTTGGGCTTCTTAGCTGTAAAGCAAAGACAGTAAGACTAAAGTAAGTCTTTCCTCTCCTCTTTCTCCTTCTTTTTGAGACAGGTTCTCACTGTAGCCCAGGCTGCCTTCTACCTCACTACCTAATTATATTGCTCAGACTAACCTAGAACGCATGGTCATTCTCCTGCCTCAGCCTACGAAGGGCTAAGATTTATAGATGGTCTATAAACCATCATAGTTCTCTCTTTCTCTGTCTGCAGGGCCTCACTATGTAGCCTTGGTTGGCCTGGAAACTGTTATGCAGACCAGGCTGGCCTTGAACTCAAGAATTCTGCCTCCTAAGTGCCAGGACTAAAGGGGTATGTCACAACGGCAAGCCTTTCCCAACCCCACCCCTTTTCCTTTCAGCACTAGGAGCTGAATCTAGAGCTCTGGGCATGCTAAGCAAGTGCTCTATCGGTAAACCATACCTCAGTTCTGTTTCAATGTTTATCTGGAAATAGTATTCTCTAAGTTGCCCAAGCTAGCTTTGAATTCACCTCAGCTCAAGCAGGACTTCAATTTGCAATCTTTCCACTTTTAGCCTCCTTTCTAGTTGAAAGAACAAGCCCTAACTTTGGCCAGGATATAGTTTTCCAAAGAAACATTACAGACCCTCAGGATGTAGATCAGTGGTAGAGCTCTTGCTGACTATATCAAGCCCAGGGCTTGATCCTCAGCATACCACTTACACACACACAAATGTTTTAAAAAAACACAGCTGAAGCCAGGCAGTGGTAGAACATGTTGCTCATCCCAGAGGCAGAGACAGGTGGAGCTCTGAGTTCAAGTCCACCCTAGTCTACAGAAGTGAGTTCCAGGAGAGCCAGTACAGAGAAACCATACCTCAAAAAGAAATAATGAATAGACGAATGGTTAACCATAACTGAGCATGGTTGTACACGGAGATGGGTTGAGGGAGGAGGATCCAAAGTTGGATACTAACCTGAACTACATAATAAAAGACTCCCAAAAGCCAGGTGCAGTGGCACATGCCTGTAATCCCAGCACTCTGGGAGGCAGAGACAGGTAGATCTCTGTGAGTGTGTGGTCAGCCTGGTCTCCAAAGCAAGTCCAGCACAGCCAAGGCTTCACAGAGAAAACAAATGCCAAAGAAACAAGAAAGTCCAAGGCTGAAAACACACTGAGCAAAGGATCAGCAAACAGTAAGTGCTCCATAAATGTCTGACACTGACTTGGAATGGCTGCCTCTCTTCCCTCCTCAAACATTATCCCCTGGATTCTTGATAAAAGGGCAAAGCCCAGAACTGAAGCTACTCCACTGCCTTGTCCACCATCTGCAGGGGATGAATGAACTATGTTTGTACTGGCGATGAGTAGAAAGACTGTCACCATCACAGGCAGGCTGAAGGGCTGTTAGAATCTGCCTCTAGGAAAAAACAAAAACAAACAAACAAAAAGCCCACGGAGACCACAGGGCAGTTTGGAAGGCATGTGCACAGCTGCCCAACTGTAATAGTTAATATGCGATCTTCTACCTTCTGAGGAACGAATGTTTTGATTTCCCCCACCATCTTTCATTCTGTCTTCTCACTCCCCGAAACACCAGCCCCAGGGCTGCTGCTGAGCTAAATCTGGGTGTTACACCTGCTTGGGACTTGCTCATCCTTGCTCATCAAGTTGTGGCGAAAGACTTTTCTGTTCAAACTGCCCACCTGCCAGGCATTTGCCCATGTGTGGCGGAGCCTCCGCCCATGACGCTCTGCTTAACACGTGCTCTAACGTTCCTTAGACGCACCTTTCAGCCCTCAGATTCAATTCAAAACCACAGGCTCCTCTCTGAGACACTTCCCAACGCCCAAATTAAAACCTGCCTTCGCCATGGGGCTAAGGAAGATGGCTCAGCTGGTGAAGTACTTGCTTTGTGTTGGCTAGTTTTATGTCAACTTGACACAGGCAACAGTCGCTGGAGAGGAAGGAGCCTCAGCTGATAAAAGGACTCCACAATAACAGCAGTCTGTGGGGCACTTTCTTAACTAAGAAATTGATTGATAGGGGAGGGCCCAGCCCCCACTGTGGGTGGTGCCACACCTGGGCTGAGCAAGTCAGCTGGCTGAGCAAGCCATAAAGAGCAAGCCAGTAAGCAGCACCCCTCCATGGCCTCTGCACCAGCTCCTGACTCCAGGTTCCTCCCCTGACTGAGTTTCTACGTTGGCTTCACTCAGTGGACTGTGACTCAGGACAAGTAAGCCAAATAGACCCTGTCCTCCCCAAACTGCTTCTGTCATGGTGTTTCATCACAATTGTAATCCTAACTAAGACACTCTGCAAGCATGAGGATGAAAGGCTGGATACCCAGAATCCACATAAAAAAGCTACACACGCGCACACACACACACACACACACACTGGTTATACCAGTGCTGGGAGATGTAAAGAGCAGGACCGTGAGGCTTGCTATCCACCCATATTAGCCGAGCAGTGGGTTCCAGGTTTATTTCAGTGAGAGACTGCCTTTCAAAAACCAAGGTGAGAGGCTGGAGAGCTGGCTCAGTGGTTAAGAGCACTTGCTGCTCTTGAAGGGGACCCAGGTCTGATTCCCATCAATCACGTGACAATTCACAACCAGCAATCCAGCACCCTATCATGACAGGCACCAGGCACGCCCGTGGTTTATGTACACACACACAGGCAAAACATCACACATTAACAACAACAACAAAAAAACTCTTCTCAGGATCCACTGACTTCTGTTCTACACATATGTGCACATCCCTTCCACATAAATACACACAAACATACTCCCCCTTTACATGCCTCAGTTCCGTGACCTCAGCGGGCTGACTTCTTTGCGCAGCTTGCCAGAGCTCAAGGTGCACTCACTCGTTTCCTAAAAGACTGAGCTTTCTAACAGCAAGGGGCAAGGGGGCATGTCTGTCCTCCACCACAGAGGCCCTGATCACGGTGGGCAGCAGCGCACTGACAAGCAAATGGATTCCTCGGAAGTGCTGCCAGACTGTGTCTCTCAGGCACTGCGATGGGGCTTGAAGCTCCTCTCCCTCCCCACCCTGGGCACTGTCCTCCATCAAGACAGGATCATAAAGTAGAACCCTGTTTTGGGCTAATTCTTTTAAGGAAGGGAACAAACAGGGCGACCAATTCCTTCCTCCACAGTTTAAAAAAAAAAAAAAAAAGGAGTTATTTATTTGTAACTGAGCAAGGGCCATGGGTGAAGACCAGCTGGAAAAAATGTCATTGTTTAACTGTCTAAATGACAAGAAACAGGTTTTCTCGGACCCTGATGGTGGAGAGGGGTTTAGACTCAATGTAGAGAGAATTGGGTTGCAAACCCTGAAATTCAGCACTGTTTACTAGCCCTGATGTTCACCAGATGCAGGGCTTTCGGCCTCAATTTCCAGATCTGACAAATGGGAACACTGATAACTATACGCGCAAGTCCTGACGTTCTCCCTCCCCTCCCCCTTGGCTGTGGATGGAGGTTCTGTACCCGGAAGGAAGCTGAGGCTCCGCGGGAGACTGTTCTGGTCCCAGGAACTGAGTAAGTAATCACTGAGACGTGAGTGAGCCTGAGTGTTGCAAAGGCATTTTCAGCTAGGACGCAGTGACCTTGGGTTCCGGTCTGAACAGCCTGTGATGGAGCCTAAGCCCCAGCCCCAAGCCAGACCTCAGCCGTGGGCTGAGTCTTTTAGTTGGTTCCTCTAACAGCCAGGCGCGGTCCTATGATGGCGTAGGAGGAAAAAGACAGCCACATAACCCAGGAAGGCCAAACACCATCAAGATACACACACCTTGCCGGGAATCCAGACTCTTAAGCTACATCAAAGCCAAACCTACCCCAGGCTCCTAAAGACTACAGGCTTCCCAGTTACTGGGCGGAGCTGGGCCTCATGCTGGAGCGCCCAGGCTTCAGGAGTCAGGCCTAATGGAGGGGCTTTTCTATTCACCCGCTTGGGCTGCCAACCCCCACTCCTCATCCCCCAGCAAAGAAAGGCTCCCCGGCCATTTCTATTCCTTCTGTGGCTCAAGAGCCCTGTTATTTAATACCGTGGCCACCCCGGCAGCATCCTGCCGTGGCCTGCTCCACCCATTCACCTGGCCAGTTCACCACTTCTCTTCATTTACGGGGGCGAGGTGGGGGAGCCTTAGGGAAAACTGCCTTCTACCACAAAGGGCGGGGGGCCACAAGACTACAAAGGCCAGCGTCTTCCGAGGACTGAAAGACAAGGACGCGAGTAGTGAAAGGGGCACCTAGCCAGGGCAGCAGAGGGCGGGCGGAAGCCCGGGGCACTGCGGACATTACACTGGGGCGGGGGAGAGGCGGGGCGCTGAGAGGTGAGGGCCAGGCCTCTGGCTGAGTGGACAGAATCGCCCCGGGGGGTACTGCAGCCGGAAGAGGCCTCGGCCCAGATACTGTCCACACCCAAGAAATGGGGGGGGGAGTGGTCTGCACTTAGAAAGGGAGCCAGATTCTCTCAGCAACCCCCACCCAGTCCTTCTTTGAAATAGACAAAGGACATTTTCTTAATTTTTGGCAAACGCAGCTGGAAGGTCCCTGCCCCCGACGTCCCCAGGCGCCACTGATCTTGAAAAGAAGGTCCCCAGTAGGGGTCCTCTCGCTTCCCCAACTCCCCATCGCCTGCGGCGACAAGAGATACGCTGAACGAGGTGTGTCCTCCCCCACCCTGCTCCGAGCCCAGGATCCGGAGGCCGCAGCGCCCCCCACCCTCTAGTCACACTGACGGTTCCTGCCCAAGCCCGCAGTGGCGTGAAGGTGGCCTTTACCTCCTCTCGCAGGCTGGGAGGAGGGTACAACCCACGCAGCTGAGCCAGCTGCAGCAGTCGCCGCCGCCCTCCATTCATTAAAAAGAAAAAAAAAAAAAAAAGAAGGAACAACCTCCACCCCTTTTTGTAAAAGAACGACGGCCCCTGAAGGAGCAACAGCCGGCCCCAGCAATCACGGGTTAAGCTCTTTTCCGGCCCCCCATTCATAAAAAAGGAGCGCAGCGCATGCGCGCACAGGGTCGCTTGTGCCCACCCATTCATAGAATCGCGGGCGGCGCGCGTGCGCACTGGAGCTCTCTGCCCTCCCATTCATAAAAAAGCCATTTTCCCAGGCAAGGGTTGCAACATCGCCGCCGCGGCAGCGAGCAGAGCTGACAGCCCCGAGCTGGTGCTGCAGGACTCGAGGAGCCTTACCGGCTCCTCTGACTGGCGTCTGCGAGTACAACTGCGACTGACCCACAAGGGTTTCGGGGATTTACACAGACTTAGGAGCGATGCTTGTGACTCTGCAGCTCCTCAAAGTAAGTCCACAGCCGGTTTGGGGATCCAAAAGTATCCCCTCGATGCCGTGACGAGGCTCCCCTCGGGCTGGGGCCGGTGGTGCGCTATTTAGAGCCGCTTTGGTGTCCCTTCCCTCGGTTTGCGCCTCCTCGAGTCCCTGCGGTTCGCCGCAGCTACCAGGCGCGCCCGGCCGGCACGGCGCTGGGGGTGTTCGCAGCCTGGCACTGCCGCTGTCGACCCCGGGCATTGCCAAGCCGCCTTCCGAGCCCTGTGCGACTGTGGAAGCCCTGTGCGCGTCCGGGGAGTTTGCCTGTGGCCTGGCCTCTTCTGCCACTGCTCTCCTGGAGCGTTGCAACCCCTCAGCCCCGGGCTAGCTCTGGAGCGACCGCTTGGGACTGGGGGGGCGCCCGAGGTTTGGGCGGCTCGCCCACCCCGGGGCTCCGTGCCCACGGTGCCAACTCTGCCGTGGGTCTTCCCGGGCCGCCTCAGCGGCCTATGCTCGACGTAGCTTTTTCTTTCCCGGTTCCGAGCAAGGGAGGACTAGGATTCCTTTCCTTACGCTTCCCTACCGGGTGGTTAGCGTGGGGCAGGCCAAGGACCGGGCTTTTCTGCTCCCACTCCTTGGCGAGGCGGTTCCAGGCCGTCTGACCTTTGCTCGGCTGTCTCATTTTATGCTGTACCACTGCCTTGCCTCTTCCTTCCCTAGCCTCTTCTGGGCCCGAGGCTCCTTGGCCAGTCGGTGCTCCCCTGTCCTCAGACCTCGATCTTTGCCAAGCCCCAGGGCCCCTGGGCCTCTCGTTAAGGCTGTGGTGGGGGCTGAAGGTGCGTTTACATAACGCCGGGCGTGTGGGAGCCGGAGGAAGAGGTTGCGTGCGTAGGAGAGATAAGGTGCCCACTTTCCCTCCTCGTTGGTACCAGACTTGACAACACCGAGAATAGAGGATAAAGACGGTATGTTCTAAAAAATTTGAAGTCGCCAGGGCCACGGGGCCATTGAGGGGGGTAAGGGGGAGGACGGGCTTGGCCAAGCCGGGCAGCTGGAGCTTGGCTTCATCACTGGGGCCACGGCTGTGCCCAGTTCCCTCTCCAAGCAGACGATCAAAAAGCATTTACAGTAGCTGCTCTTGGGCAAGAAGACGGTTTCTCAATTCTTTTGATTGGGAGCTGGAGGTTGTGGGCAGAGGAGGGGAGAGGCAGAAAGATGGTTGCATGACCTGAAGGGCTGAGGGATGGATGGCCTGGAGGGGACTGCATGCAGAGTAGAGGGAAAAGCTGCTGCTGGCTGGGCATCCATATTGTCAGGCCTGGCTTGGGGCAGAAGGCCTCCTACTGCGCAGGGAGGCTCCCTGGAACCCTGCGATGCTGCAAAGAAAAGATAGATTCTTGGGGTTCTCAGACCTCAGTCCCCAGTGGTAGTCTTCTCAAGATCAGTGGTGTGATCTCCCACCTACCACCCCCCTTTTTCAGGAGAGGCAAGGGAACCTGGGGAGGGCAGGAACCCAAGCAAATCCTTCTGTAGCTGACCAGTGCTGCAACCTTTCTGACAGGCCTGTAGGCGGTAGGAAGATTGGAAGGTGAGACCTAGAGCAGTTGGGAAACAGGGGTTTATCAATCCCTTAATATATTCCGTCTGGCCTAAGGCCCTACCCAATATTGCACTGCTGGATTTCACAATATTCAGAGTTCTCTGGATCTTCGCACAAATGGAGCATAAACATCTGAATTTTTCTGGTTCTAACCCTGGTTTAGTGCCTTCCTATGCGTCTGGGAAGGAAAGGATTTCAGTTGCTCAGGCTTTTTCTCTGAAAGAAAGACGTTGTAGGGTTGGCATCCCTGGAGTTGAATTTCCTCTATTGCCATTTCTTGGAGGGTCTCTTGGCTCCAGGAAAATCCTCGCCTGGCAAGAGCAGTTGTACTGGACTGGTGGTCCTTCAGATTGCTGAAATCAGGATGGACAAGTTAGGTTGAGGGAGCTTTAATGACCTCCCTTGGTTATACTCCATCTGAAATTTTAGACTTGAGCTCAGGAGTCACTTTCCTTCTGGGATGTCTACGCCCTCCTGCTGAATCCCACAACCCTTTCCATATTTCCCTCTCCACACAGCTTTGGTGGGAAGAGACAATACATAGACCCATTCTGGGCAGGTGGGAGGCTGGGCTTTGTGCCTGTGTCGCGGTCCAGAATTTAGAAATCACCCTTTGCCCAGTTCATACCTCTTTTTCACTATCTTGCAAACTTAGCACTATATGTGCCCAGAGTTTTGGCTGACTTTCTAAAACAACAGAAAACAGATGAAGGCAAATAAGCGATCCAAAATTAAGGGAGACACAAAACCCATTAACACTTTATTAAGTGGCTTTTGAAATGTGTTACTATGGGGTTTTAACACCTTTGGATCATGCAAAAGGGCTTTAAATTACACTTTCTGATGTCAAATGTCCCTAGATGTGGTATCTTTCTGCCCCGTTTTGGACTCCTAGAACATTATTTTTAATTTGTTTTCGAGGCATGAGCTCCTTATGTAGGCTTAGTTTGTCAGGGGGAATATACTGAGTGGAGTTGGCTCTTTGCTAGCTGGCTTGCTTGCTCTGAAACAGGGCTTTATCCTATAGGCACAGGCTAATTCTGAATTTAAAAAAAAAAAGATTAAGAAAAAAGTTAATCATGTGTATGTGTACCTCCGTGTGAACGCACAGACACCAGAGGTCATGGGTACCCCTGCAGGTAGAGTTACTGGGGCAGTTACATGCTGCTTGATGTTGGTGCTAAGAAACCAAACTCAGATCTTCTGAAAATCCAGGGCTTAACCACTAAGCCCTCTCTCCAGACCCATAACCATGAGTTCTTAATTTTTCTGCCTCCTGTAATCCTGGGTGCTAGTTTTACAGATGTGCTACCTTGCTGAGCTGTGACAGGGCTTTTTGTTTTGTTTTTTGAGACAGGGTTTTGGCTGGCCTGGAACTCATCATGTAAACATGCTGATTTCCAACTTGGAGCAATCCTCCTGCCTCCGGGAGTGTCGGCATGACAGGCAGGAAGGCTCCACCATTCCCAGTTCAGAACAGGGTTTTTGAACAAGAAGGATGGTAAACGTGGAGAAAAACAACACAGTGACCAGATTTTTTGCAAGGAAACAATGACTAACTCAGGGGAAATTGTATTATTGATTCTTTCAGACCAGGCTACAACCTGCCAGGCATGGGCCTTCGTGGAGAACAAACTCTTAAGAGCCAGAGGGACCAGGGTTAGCCAATAGGGCTGCTAGTGAGTGGCTAGCACAGGGACACTGTTAATCCTTTACTGCTAGTAGGAGGGTTTAGTCTTAAGGACATTTTGAATAAAAGGCACAGGAAGTACAAGGTACTGTGTGATGTGAAAGGTTGGGGTTATTGGCTCCCAGGGAACTGGGGCTACCCTGCAGACCCTGACAGCTGACTGGATTGGGGAATGTGTGCACGATATGTGGTCAGGCTTAAGAGGCCCTGCTGTTCAGCTGTGATGGGGTTGTTCTTTCCAAGGAAGGGCCTCCAGTCAGTGAAGGAAGCGAGGAAGAGAGCACAGATGTTCTAGGCCTAGTGGAGGAAGGGAAGGGGCCCTGGGGCAGGTGGCCACTTGCAGAAGAGCGGGTTTCCCTTGTCAGTCTGTTTCTGGCTGAGAAGGGGGTGGGGGGAGACTCATTTCCTGTTCAATCCCAAGAGTAGGCTAAGAGTCTATTGTCAGTTCTGTTTCTTGGTGGAGGTTAGGGAGACAATAAGACCATCTTGATGACATGTAAGAAGCCTTTCAAGCGAGCGGGTGTCTGCAGCTTTGGGTCACATCCTACACTTTGGTCTAGCAGCTCAGAGCTTCGTGTAGTTCAAGGATGTTGCTGGTTGGTTAGCGGGCTCCCATCCATTGCCCTTCCTTTGTGACATGGCTTCTGATTCACCTTAATGGGGTATTGTACAGATAACAAGAATAGGGCTGTATACATACAGCAAAATGAAACCTTGAAGCTGGTTTAAACTGTTCAAAATACAACAAGGACAGGGAAGAGGGCTGAAAACTGATGATGGGACAAAGGATGAAGGGCCGTGTATCCTTTTGTGATCCCTAACATGGCCAGCCGTGAGCTCTTGTGCTAGTAAAGTAGGGAGTGTGTGAAGGTGTGTCTTCAGACAAATTCAGCTGCCCAGAAGCTTTCTGCTTCTTCTGCTGGGCTATTCTTCACAAACTGACTTCCCTCATAAGACCCAGAGAGGGAAGTCCCTGGCTTTCCCTAGCCCCCCCCCCCCACCCCAGTCTTTTTAAAAGCAATGTCATCGTCTGGCTGTAGCTTAATTAACTAAACCGGGATAGTGGCACAATGGACTCAGCAGTGGTGTTGCTGCAGAGGGGTGGGCAGGCTCTCCGCAGCCTGAAGACCTTTATTCTGAGTTGTTTAAAGGGTTAAACAACCCTCTGTGGGAGAACCCCCTGAGACTGAATGGGCAGCACAGAAATTGCCCATTCATTCAGAACGCCCTGCCAGTTTGTCATTAACCGACCTGTAGAATTTTAAAGTATAGGCAGCAGGTTTTCCACATATTTCCCAGCTCCCCTTGCTAGGGTAAATCAAGGGAAAGATTGTGTGTTGTGTGGACATTTGACATGCCTCTTGGTGCTTTTCATGCAGCCTGTGTCCAGTTCTCTCCCCACAGGTACAACTGGCAGTGATGGTCAAGACAGGCAGCTCTGAGCTGCAAGAAAGACCAAGCCCAGATCAAGGGACCGTGAGGGGGAAGGGGGAGGGTTGAGCAGCTTGCTGACTCATCAGCAGGCCTCTCTTCTAGTTTCCTTGTGCCCGGCTGGCTCTCCCTTTCCCTTCCCTCCGCTCACTTCTACACCTGCACTGGAAGCTCAAGAGATGCCCCAGGAACCCCCAAAGCTTAACTTGATAGGTGAGGGAAGAGTCCCTTTTCACAGCAGTATTTCCTTTTCTTTGGAGGGCTGGTTTTACAGGGAAACCCTCCCTGTAAGGGAGATAGATACATACGAGTAAAGATGCAAACCATAAAGGAAGGATGAAGTGACAGAAAGAACCGGCCAACAAAACAAAACCAAAAAACTAACTGGCAATTTTTAACTGGGGGTCTGGGACAAAAGCCCTATTCTGAGTCATTTATCTGCTGATTAGGCTCCTGAACCTTTCCTCATCCCTGTGACACCCCAGGGCTGGTGGCTAATGGGCGGGCTACAGAAGGGTCCATGACTAGGAAAATGATGCTTGTATACTTGGGTCCCCAGAGGTACGGAAGTCATTGTCAGCTGGGGCTGCAGGGCTGTTTCTTGGCCATAGGGTCACCAGACTGTGGAGATGAATCCCGTCCTGATCCCTTGCTCTACCCTTGTGACCTTTTTTTGCTTTGAAGTGTGTTCTTCCTTCTCCCTCAGTGGCTCTCTATCTTAGTTTTACTTATGTGTGTGAGGGTTGATATACATGCCTGTATTTATACCACAGGCATGCTTGGCAGTTTTTGGAGGCCAGAATAGGGTATCAGATTTTCCTAGAAGGAGAAATATACATGACTGTGAGCCATCATGTGGGTGCAAGAGACTAACTCAGGTCCCTCTGCAAGAACAGTAAGTGCTCTTAATTAGCAAACTGTTTCTCCAGTCCCTCTGCCTTATCAGGGGAGATGAGGATGGGGTCTCTGAATTCAGTGGTATGACTGACCAGTGAGCTGTGGAGATTCTCCTGTCTTCACTTTCCCTACACTAAGGCTACAGAGGTGACAAAACTGTTTTGGGGACCAGAACTTAGGGCCTTCTGCTTGTGCAAGCACTCAGCTGACCAGCTGTCCCCCCGGCCCTGCGCCTTTTATTTCTAACTCCAGAATGGGTGCTATCCATTAAGGTGATAAGATTAAATGAGAAAATTAATGACTGTGGGTGCAGGGTGCAGCAGAAAGCGTGGCACCAAGAAGTGTGCCATAAATGTTAGCCCCTTCTAGTAATTCACATTTTTTAATTATTACTATTATTATTATTTTGAGGGGAGGTTACACATGAGAGTTCCTAATCATATGGCTGTGAGGCACTTCCTTGGCTAAGTGCAGGGTTGGTGTCTTTTCCGTCTGGAACCTTCCAAATTGACCATCAAGCCTTTCCCAACAGCTTAGAGAGGCAAAGCCTTCTGTCCCATTTATATTATATGAATCTCTTCTTTCCTTGGAAGAGAAGCAGAGGTGCTTATTAAACTTAACACCTGCAGGAATGCGCTAACTGAGGGGCAGAGACTGATCTTGGGAACAGAACTCAGACCTGGGGATTTTGGGGGGCCAAGGAGTAGAGCTCTGGTTGTGCTGAGGGGTTGTCAGACAGGCAGTTTAGGCTCTCGGAGGCTGGGGTGAGCAAGGTTGAGAGCAGCGGCTCTCGGAGCCAGCCATTGGGTTTTGCTGAGAGGGTTGTGTGGTAAGAGAGGGTTATGGTAGGGAGATGCCTTTTTAAGAAATGCCTTCTGGAACCAAGTGTCAGAAGCTACATGTCCTGAAAGAGCTGAGTCATAGGGGGCCAAGATCCCACACTCTCAAAGCTGGCCTCAACTGTCAGTGCAGATGTTGACAGCTGCCTCTTGAGGGTGATGGGAGCAGGGTAGATAACAGAATCCTCACTGCCTCCAGTGGCTGCTCCAAATTAGTCTGCTGGTGGGGCTTTTGCATGACATGGAGAATCTGTGCTCCACTGATTCCAGGGCCCGCTGAACATCCTTGAAAGTTGCCCGTGCTTTTTGCTTCATCTGCAAGAACTGCAGCTGTTTTTACAGAGTCTTGGTAACTTGCTTGGGAAAGCAGAGTAGGGAATGGTTCTGGCTCTGGCTGGGGGTACCTTTCACCCGCAGTTTGGTCAGCCTTGAGCTTAGTCTGAGATAAAGCCTTGGCTACAAGGGCCAATGTGGAGCCACTTGAAGCTTTCAGGGACTTTTTTTTTTTTTTTTTTTTGTCAGGTATTCCCGACCTAGGCTTTCTGGAATCGGGCTTATGTTGTTCAAAGAGAAAGGTTCTGGCTGAGACACTCCTTGGCTAGCACCTGGGAATCCTACCTGTGACACTATATATTATGCGAAAGTTACATATTTTTTTTCTTCTCCCTTTAACCATTAAAGACTCCAGGACTAGAAGCTGGGGCTTCCAACTAACTGGACTGTTGACCCCGAACTTTTAGAGGCAAGGCCTTGGGAACCTTCTTGGAACAAATGTACTAGTTGAAAAAGGTAGCATTCCTGGGAGATGCCCTCCCTCCATGGGTGCTTCTGTCCAGCCCTGACCACCACAGTGCACTTGAAGCTGCCTTGATAAGGGGATTGTTCTTCAGTGGCAGGCCTGGTGGGTGATTGAGGCAAACTGCCAGAAAGGTGATGCTCAGATCTGTGTGTGGTGTGTGATCATACTGTGGTCATACATAGCTGTCATCGTAGCAGTTAGGGAGCTGAGGCAGGAGGACTTCTATGGGTTCAAGACCAGCCTGGGGCTATTACATAGTAAGTTTCAGACCAACCTAAGATGTAATGTGAGGCCTCGTCTCAACAAACAAGCAATTGAATGAATGAATGAGTGTTCTGATATACACTGAAGAGAATATTGGGGCCCCTGCAACCTGGTAGACTATCCAAGACAGACAGGGAAATAGTAAAAAGAAATTACCTGCAGGAGTCAGTGTCCTGTGTGAATGTTGGACCTTGTAGAGAGGACTCACTGTTTTTGCATTTAACGACACAGGTGATGCAGAGTAATGTTGTGGGTAACCCCACCCCCTTTATTCCCTTCCGGAACTTTCTATGTAGAGCTAGCTCTTTATTTCATGTCTACTAGAAACATGCAAGAAAGCACTTCAGTTATTTGTAACCAAACCCTTGTCTCCAAGCAGGAGCAAGCACAGTAGTGAGTTCCCGTCAGCCTCTTCTCTCCATCACCAGGAAACATTTTGTTACCACAGTTTTGAGTCCAGGTGTCACTCTCCTGTGATACCGAGATGGTCCCAGCAAGTAGGGTAAACAGAACTAGAAACCTCCCTCACATCCCCTTGGCAATACCTTTGAAGATTCAAGATAAACTTGGTTGAGAGACAGGAGCTGTCATTAGCATCTTGAAAAGGCATTTAGAGAAACACCACTCTTAACACACAAGCCCAGTGTGTGTTGTCTTTATGAAGACTCTCCTTCCCTTCTCCATCCTTCCCTCCCCCAGTCCCTTGAAGTTCTTTGTGGAATCTTCCCACAGTGTAATCTTCCCTTTGAATTCCAAATTGTGTCTCCTTTGAGCAGAGGTCTTGGCCTTCTGCTGCTATTTCTTTAAATTGATCTCCATCCGAATTCCAAATGTAAAGGTCAGCAGGCAAGGAAATGGCACTTCTAATAGAAAACAATGTGCACTTTCTAAATTTGAACCAAGCCGTTTCCGCTCTTTGATTTAAGTGACTTCCTGGGGTTCCGTGTCAGGCGCTGCAGTTGAATCTCTGGCCGGATGCCAACTTAAAATTGCACTCTCTCAGTGAAATTAGAAACTGATCCAGGGCTGGCTTAGCTATTCTAGTAAATAGCATTTAGTCTGAATGTTCAGCTCAGCACTTGGAAATGGGTGATGTGAGTACCCCTTGAGAGGATTTCCCATGCAAGTTGCCGGGAGCTCACCTACCCAGGGGTTATTGGCTGCTGGCAGCTGCTGCTCTTGGAAGTGGGAGTAATAGGTTAATGTCCTGGATGAGCAGGCATCGATACATCCCTTCCTTCTCAGTACCCAAAGCGAAGGCTTTTGTTGATCCAGCTGATGAGCTCCAGCGAGCACACAGGAGCTGTTGTACTGACCACATGCACAGCCCTCAGTGCCCGGCACAGTTCCTGCAGGCCGGGAAAGTGCTTACTTAGGAAATCCAAAGGGTTGCATTTTGAGGCAGCGATGAATTGTTTAGTATGTTCTGTGTGCCCGGCTGTGTGCTGCATACCAGGTGTGCGTTTTCTTACTTAGTCCTTGCCAGAACCCCTTTTACAGACGCAGAACTCCGGCAGCTTCGGCCCCAGCACTCAAAAGTACTGAGGCAGGTGGATCTCTGAATTCACGGCCAGGCTGTTAAATACATGAGTCCAGAGGCCAGCCTGGGTCTACACAGTGAAACCTACTCCTCCCACTACCCCTCCCACTCCAAAAAAGTTACTCAGGGTCATGAGGTGACTTAAGTCGGTACACATGCTTGTTCACAAGCCTGAGGACCTGAGTTCAAAATCATTATCACACGTGAAGGGGGCAGGAGAGAGAGAAGTGATTATCTCCTGAGAGGAGTTTGTTCCCTCAGACTCTCCTCTCCCTTCCCCCCAGATTGAAAAGATAGAACTTGTTCCCAGCAGTGCTGTTAAGACTTACTGTGCTCTGGCTTTGGTCTTGAGACAGGTTCTCACTCTGTTGCCCGGGCTAGTCTCAAATTCACAGCCATCTTTTTGCTTCCACCTTCCAAGTTCTAGGATTATGGGTTTATGCATGCCTGGCCCTCTCACTACCACCCTACCCCGTGGTGCTGATGCTGAAGCCAGAACCTGTAATGCATGCTGGGAAAGCCCTCTCCCACCAAGCTGCACCTTAGCCCAATAGATGTTATTTCTACCGGTATTATCATTATTGAGCATTTAAGCGTTTGGGAATTGCCGGGAAGTTCATTGAAGGGATCTGGTGCCCATTTTATTTAGGCTCCTGAGGCCTGATGCAAGATTGAGGGCAGGAGATTAACGGACCATATACTGATGCTGGGAATCCATTTTCTCTTTCCTTCATCTTCCCCAGGGCCCCTAGAAGCCTGTCTGTTGGTGCAGTCCAGGACCTCCAGCCTCATGGAGCCCCCGATCCCACAGAGCGTTGCCCCTTTGACTCCGAGTTCAGTCATGGTGCAGCCCCTCCTTGACAGCCGAGTGCCCCACAGCCGGCTGCAGCACCCACTCACCATCTTACCCATCGACCAGATGAAGACCAGCCACGTGGAGAATGACTACATAGACAACCCTAGCCTGGCCCCCGCCGTGGGTCCCAAGCGGACCCGGGGTGGCCCCCCAGAGCTGGCTCCTACCCCTGCCCACTGCGACCAGGATGTTACTCACCATTGGATCTCCTTCAGCGGTAGGCCCAGCTCCGTAAGCAGCAGCAGCAGCACTTCCTCCGACCAGAGGCTGCTAGACCACATGGCTCCACCACCGGTGGCCGAGCAGGCCTCACCCAGGGCTGTGCGCCTCCAGCCCAAAGCGGTCCATTGTAAGCCACTGGACCTCAAGGGCCCGGCAGCTCCGCCAGAGCTAGACAAGCACTTCCTGCTGTGTGAGGCCTGTGGGAAGTGTAAGTGCAAAGAGTGTGCGTCCCCCCGGACATTGCCCTCCTGCTGGGTCTGCAACCAGGAGTGCCTGTGTTCAGCCCAGACCCTGGTCAACTACGGCACATGCATGTGCCTAGTGCAGGGCGTCTTCTACCACTGCACTAACGAGGATGATGAGGGCTCCTGCGCCGACCATCCCTGTTCCTGCTCCCGCTCCAATTGCTGCGCCCGCTGGTCCTTCATGGGCGCCCTCTCTGTGGTGCTGCCCTGTCTGCTGTGCTACCTGCCGGCCACAGGCTGTGTCAAGCTGGCCCAGCGTGGATATGACCGCCTGAGACGCCCTGGTTGCCGCTGCAAGCACACGAACAGTGTCATCTGCAAGGCACCCAGCGGGGACACCAAGGCCACCAGGTCCGACAAGCCTTTCTGACACTTTGGAGTCGGCACTGCCTTCGGAAACGTGGTCCCTCCTGACAGTCTCCTGAGGCTGACCTTGCTCATCTGTCCTCTCCTAAACCCTAGATTGGGAAGAAGCAGGCAGAGAACACTACCACCCAGTCTTGAGTCCCCAAAAGGATAAAGATACATTTTGGGGGATTTTGATGGTCTTGGAAACTTTATGTCAAGCAGCAGTGACAGTGTCAGGGTGTGGTGGTTGGGGGGCCAGTTTTCCTGTTTTAGAAGGTGGGACACAGATGTGCATACTGATGTGGACGCTCAGCCACTCAGTGGCATTCCCAGGCCTTCCTCTCAACCTCTCCCTCCCAGTTTGCCATTGTCTCTGGCTCCTGCCTGGGAGGTGGCCCTAACGGAAGACGGACTACTTCGAGGAAGACCCTCAGAGCCTTGACTTCTATCTTTTCCTCCTGTCCATGCCTGTTGGCCTTGGCCTCTTGGGAAGGTGCACCGTAGCGATTCCTGCTGTACGTACTTGATGGCTGAGAACAAATTCGCCACTGAGCAGAAGCCTCCCTGGACCACAGGATGGATCAGGAGCCATTGGGCAGCGCGCTCCTCCTAGCTTCAGTCACTAACTTGGGGGTGTCCACTCATCACAGACTGGCCTGCCTGCTATGTGTCCTGAGCTCTCTCTACTCCGATCTTTGCAGAAACTTGCTGGGTTTAAGAAGGCCAGGGTGACACAAGCGAGACCAAATATCATTTTGCCAATGAGTCTGAGGCTGTGGTCTCTGGATCCAGTCGTGATGTTTTTATATGTTTAATTAAACTAGATGCTAATGGTGTTTAAACATAATAATAGCAACAACAACTTGCTTCCTTTTGGGCCACCCCCAGGAAGGGCTGATTTCAAAATCTGGGGGCATACAACCTCAAGGAGCATAATTACCCTGCCCATCAAGAATGGCGAAGAAGAGGCCGCACCTCCCATTGGCAGAATGACAGTTGAGCCGAGCTGGGGTTGGGTTTTCTTCTGATTCTGCTGCTTGCCGTCATAGCCTCTTGTGTATAGTGCTGCGTCTGTCTTCATGTAAATAGAGAAGTGATGAACAGAGTCTATTTTAGTGTTAGGAGGCCCCCCGTAGGGAAGTCAGAAGAGCCCAGAGAGGGTGGGCTTCAGGGGCTGCTGGGTTTGAGCCCCACTTTCGTGCGCAGCACACATAACCCCCCCCTCCCAACAGCCCCCAAAGACGTAGCAACTCTTTCTCTCACGGTGCTAAAGGACTCAGAAAGTGCAGCACGTCCAGTGGGTAGGTACTTGTTGCATGCAAAAAGCTATAGTGTCTCTGGTCCTTGCCCCCCTCTGTCGTGTGGGGTTTTTGCTTTGTGTGGTATTTTGTCCCTGTCCCTGCCTCTGCTGCGAGAAATGACTTGGGTCAGAAGTGCCCCAGGTGAGATTGGGAGAGCATTAGGCAAAAATCTTGTGCAGCATTTCTGGCTCTGTGGGACCAGAGCTGCCCCCAGAAAGGAGGTAAGCAGGCAGGTAGCTGTGAGTGGAATTACCTAATGCTCTTTCTCAAGGATTCACCGTACCCCCACCTTGGAAACTAGTAGTAGTGACACCTTATGATTTAGAATAAGTTAATTGTAACCATAGGTATTTATTGATTGGAGGAAGGGAGGGTTTTATTTTCAGCTTTATTTATGTAACATTTACTGGCTTGTAAAAGGCAAGTGTAAAATACTGCATCTTCATTCTCTATGGCTAATCCGTGTAGCTGCTCTTGCCACACTCGGCAATGTTCTTGCACAGATCAGAAGGAAAGTTGGAAGAAGAAAACTCGTGCAGCCAACCACTTAACACTAATTGAATGTATTAGAAGCTTGCTGAAGGGGCTGGAAATGTTTTCCTCAGATGAGATACGTGGAGGGAAGCCCCCAAAATGATAGCGCACATGTCCACTCTTTCTAAACATCCTGGGAACTTTGTCCTCAGGGTCCCTCCCTCAATTTGTCTCCACAGGACAGTTGACCCAGTGGCAAGTTGCACTTTGGTGATCTTGGTCCACACACCTCTGTGGACAGTTGAGTTACATACGCCGTGTGTGCACACATGCACATGTGACACTTAGACATACACACTGACCCTCTGCCGCACAGACCCTGTTTCCTGGCAACCCCTCCTGAACCTTGACTTTGTGTACATAGCTGTAAACACGGATTTTTATGGGTTTTGGTTTGCTTTCTCTCCCCGTCCTTGTTTTGGCGTGCCAATGGATGTCTGCGGAACTCCCCCTCCCCCGGAGGCTTACCTTGGGGGTCCACTTGCTCAGTGGTGAAGGGAAGGAGTGAAGGGGGCTTCGTGGCTTCTCCTCAGCTCTTGTTTTCTCTGGCTTCTCGGCAAACACCTCCACACGGGAAGGAACACATACACAAAAAGGTGGTAGTTTGGCTGGAGGGCGCCCACCCCCTTCCTCAGACTAGTCCACAGGCACTGAGGGTGCAGGCTCTCACAAACACAGAGCGTTTCCGTAACTGTTTCTGACTTCTGTGCTAGCGTCAGTGGCTCGCCTGGCCGAGTTACATCTCGGCTGGTTCCCACTTCCAGTCTTGGAGTGGGTCACAGTTGTGCCTGGGGCTAAGGATGCCATCTGGGACATTAGCTGCAGTGCCTTGGCTACTTGGTTTCCCGTTGTGGAGAAAGGCCAGCACTGCCCCCCCCCCCCGGGTCTAGGCTAGCAAAACCTTCGAAGGTACAGCCAAGGCATCCTTGTGATTGCGCTGGGTTCTTTGCGCTGGTCCATCCTGCATTGATGGGCCCAGCTGGAGCACAACGCCAAGGGAACAACACAGACTGTTGGTCAGGCTAGGGCTGCTCCAAGAAATGCCGGAGGTGAGCGCGCAGCATGAATTTGCACTGTGCAGCTTTCTCGAGCAGCCAGGGCTTCACCAGCCTCCTGGTTTTTGCATTTGGTGAGTAAGTAGTTCCCTGCCCTCCCTGCTCTGTAACGGTGGATGTCCCGTGTTACCGTTCTTACTGTGGGTGACTGCGCTGTTTCTTCTCAGCTTTCTCTTGCGTCCTATGGTTGATTTCCTGTTAGCAGCTGTAGAGCTATGCCCGGTGCCCACTCCACCCCATTCCTGTCCCATTCTCCCCTCACTGTAGCCCCTTTTCGCCCCACCACAAAAAGTTACCACAGACGGTTTCCTTTGTAAAAAATATTTATTTTGAAGCTCTATTTTAATAGTATTTATTTTAGAAAGTCTACTATTGTAAGAGTTCTTCTGTTTGTGAAGAAAAAACAAGTTAAAAACTGAATGTACTGATCTAGAAGATATCTATAAATATATATATTGTTAAATATACACGTGGCCGCCATTCTCTTGAGTGTTGTATTCAGTCGCCTGACATCCTCACCGCATGGGCACATGCACAAAGTGGGCTGGGTGTCTAGACTGGGGGACCCTCATCCTACCTCTAGAATAATCTGAAAGCCACCGAACAAAGCTACACTTCATAGTGGAGCTGACTGCTGTCACGTGACACAGGTGACCCTTCCTGGGTCACTGGTTCCCCTGCACAGGGTTTCTGGAGTTTTGAGTTTTCTTTTTTGTGATAGCCTGACTATCCCAAGATAACGTTAGCTCAGGTCATCATTAAAAGTGTCTGTCAGCCAGGCATGGCGGCCTACACCTGTAATCCCAGCACTCGGGGAGGCAGAGGCAGGCAGATTTACAGAAGTCCAGGACAACCAATAGGGAAAAGTAGGAAAAAGGAAGGACCAAGTTTTGGCCTTGGTACTCCCAAATACAGAGGCTTCAAGAAGCCGAACTGGCACACTTAACAGGTTCTTTGATTTTTGCTGGACCAATCAGACCTCAGACCAGGTCTTTTGATCTCCAAGGCCTCCTAGTCATGGAGTGGCTTGTCTAATCAAACTCAAGTACTCGGGTTAAAGACAGGTACTACTGCGCTTGTTTTTTTGTTTGTTAGTTTTTTGTTTATTTTTTTCAGTCACCAGTTGTAGGTGCTAGTTTTAAGGCTGTTTTTTTTTAGGGTTTCTTAAGCCTCTACCTCCCTTCCAAGCCCCTAACCCTAGGTAGGAGAGAGCCAAGGTTAGAAGCAAAAGGGAATATACAGACGCCTTTAGACTTAGTTCCACCTGCTGAGGGTCATCAGTGTATGTAGCAGTGTAGCAACAGCAAACACAACAGGACAAACAAGCCGCCGCCTTCGTCCTCTGTCTCCCTAAAGCTCCTTCCTCTCCCTGGGCTCTGATATTTGTCCTCTTCTCTGAGTCCTCAGAATTCCACTAACTGCAGCTGGCAAAGACCATGCTCCTCTCTGAGCCACATGAGGCTATTACCAGCTGTGGACAAACTACGGCAGTCCCATAGCCCACACTTGGGATTAAACAAAAGCCTGTTTACATAACAACTGAGTTTTTAAAGAAACCAAAACTTCCGCTAAAGCCAGTAAGGGCATCTTACACTGCTTAGTAGGATCCAGTCTTGTTCCTCTTTGAGGCTTTACAACACAAGTCAGGGATGCTCTGGTCCAACTCTTTGTTGGGTTGTTTTGTTTTGTTTTGGCCTGTTCTGGAAGTCACTCAGTAGACCAGACTGGCCTTGAACTAACAGCCTGCCTCTGCCTCTGAGTGCTGGGGTTAGAAGTGTGCACCACCACCACCACTTGTTCCCCTGGGCCCATTCTCCAGTGAAGTTGAATGAAGACAGTCTCAAGCCCTCCTGTTTCCTGACCACACAACCTCTACCGCCCTTACAGCAGGAGCACTCTGGTCCTGAAGAGTGTCTACCA
The DNA here is from genome assembly GCF_030254825.1 of Meriones unguiculatus. Taxonomy (NCBI): domain Eukaryota; kingdom Metazoa; phylum Chordata; class Mammalia; order Rodentia; family Muridae; genus Meriones; species Meriones unguiculatus. The sequence continues at coordinate 49,378,493 of NC_083350.1, forward strand.
TGCTTGGCTTCGCCAGGGTCACTCACTGGTTGTTTCGATTCTGACATCTTAGTGATGGATGACAAAAGCCCCTGTTTAGGTTGCATTCGTAAAGGTCTGCTCACCCACAGGAGGGAGCCAAGAGCGTCCAGAAGAGAATTCCACAACCGCTATCCTTGTCTTTCTCCATCTGGCCTTGTCCCTCATTAGTTCCTAGTTACAGATGGCTTTGGGGTGACCCCAAAGGTCAGCATTTGCTGAGTGACTTTTTGCCTGATGCCTGCTGCTTAGAGAGGCAGACACGGAAGTTATGGGGAATTAGTGAACGTACGAAATGTAAACCCGAGGCTTCGCTGGCTGTGCTTGGGGAAGTAGGCAGGCTGGAAAGTGATCAAATGTAAAAGTAAAAGGTTGTATTAACACTCTTCCTGTACATGACCACATGGCACTTGTTCGAAGAAGGAGTGGGCGGGCCTCAGCCTGTAGCTCAGTGCTAACAGTATCTGGCTGGTTTGTGCAGGGTCTCCGGCACCGTCTCCAGTCCAAAGGGCTTGGCTTGGTGTGGGCAACTCTGGATATATAGCATGCACGCCTGCAAGTCTGCAGCCCTGTCCGGTGGTCCAGAGGCCCTAGTGAGCTCAGCTCCAGTCATCTACCCAGCCGCAGTAGTTAATAGCTTGAAGTGAATCTGACTTTCCAAAGCATGAACCCCCAGAAAGACCCAGGCAGCCTGCCCGACACTGGAGGTGCTGCCAGATGAAAGCCGGGAGGACATTTTTAAGAGACCTGAAGTTTATTCATCGGAACTTTAATAAAACAATATGTCCATGGCCCGAGGCAGGTATAATTTTCATAATTTATGGGTCTCTGAGACAGGAAGAGAGCTCAGGGTTTTATTGTGTTTCGCACGATAAATGGCATTCCAATTGTCTGCCCGGTGTTCTTTAAGGCCTCTTGTCTGGCGGCAGTGTGGGCCTTCTGGAGCCCACCTGGGCCCGGAGGCCAGAGGCAAGGGCTAATTATGGATGCATCTGGATGCATTAAGCAGGAGATGACTGAAAAACTCCCTGGGCTCTACTTCCTATGCCCACACGTGTGCTAACATTAACTGCTGCAAGCTTCGGGGCTTCACTCTTCACCCCTCGCAGCCAAGCCCCGCCCCATCCTCTCTGCTGGACCTGAAGAATCTGCAGAGGTGCCGGATGGATCTGCAGGAAACAGCCACAGTGAAGAGCTCCAGGTGAGGTTCCGGTTGGAATGACTAGGGGGAAAATCCTGTAGACTGTGCCACTACAGAACATCAAGGTAACAGGCCAAGTAGCCATATGAAATACCTCAGAGGGCATCACTTGGGAGCATCGTTGGGACATTATCATTTACAATCTTGACCTCACTTGACAGAAAAATCAAGATTCAGACAGGTGAATTGACTTACAGACACTCAGTCCCCCACTCAGAAGTGGTAGACCTGAAATTTTTAACGCAGTAGATCTTCCAAAGCCAGTGCACTAGATACTAAGGACTTTTTACAAATTTTAGACCCAGTCCAAGGAGCACTTCCTTTTGGGTGCTTTCCTTCATCCCCAGAGGCTTCCTCCTGTCTTTCTGTGATAGTCTGAACTATAGGCCCTTTGTTTCAGCCAACATTACTTTCCACTGATGCAGAATTTGAACCCGGGTCTCAACCAGTGATCCCAGCAGCCCCTATTAAAGCACCAGGAGGAGCTGGAGAGTTAGCTCAGCAGGAGAGAGTGAGTTCGGTTCCAGTCCCCACAGTCCTCACAACTCTCAGTTCAAGGGGAGCCGACGCCCTCTTCTGGCCTCTCCTGGTACCAGGCCATGACCATGATACATAGAGATGCATGCAAGCAAAACACCCACACACATTTACAAATTATGAACAATGCTGACGGCCCACTAATGAGCCGGTTCTGACAAAGAACCTCTGACCGCCCAGCCCCGCCCTTTACCGTTTTGACCTTAGCAGCCCTTTCCCAGCCCCTTAGGCTGTGCAGTGGCCATTTTCCAAGCACCACTCCTCAGGGTGACTGTCCCACTGCTCCCATCTAATGGTACACAAAACTAGTCGTAGGCAGGGCCTTGGGACTCTGAGGTGTGACAGTCTTGCATGGTAAGGGCTATGGAGGGCTGTGACCTGCATGGGAGGGACTAGGTCGGTCCCTGAAGAGGCTGAGAACCCAGTAATTGCTCCTAAACTGGATACCTTAGTCCCATCCCGATGTGGAAGAGCTGGGAAGTTCTGAGGTCTAAAAAGCTGGGTTCTGGATGGTACTGGAACATGGCAGCACCAGCAGCAGCAGCAATGCCAGCTGTGTTCACCAGGCAGACCGCGCCACCTTTTCCCGAGGCCGTTTTCTATCATTCGGGGCCACCCGTTGGAAGGGCCTGCTCAACTCCAAGGGTGACTCCTCCTCAGTAACTGTTTCTGGAGATAACCTCCCAGACATGCACAGAGGTGCATCTCACCAAGCTGAGAGTCAAGAGTAACTGTCCTGGCTGGAGGCATGGCTTAGTGGTTAAGAGAGCTCAGGATCAGTTCCCAGCACCTACAAGACTGATGGGCAGCTCACAACCATCTGTGACTCCAGTCCCGGGAAGTCTAATGCCCTCTCCAGGCCTCCCTAGGTACCAGGTATGCATCTGCTGTCCAGACATACATGAAGATGATACACCCATGTATATTATAGGAAAGTTAAAAGGAAAAACAAAGGGGGGGGGTCTGGGTGATGGTGTCACATGCCTTTAATGCAGCAACTCTGGAGGCAGAAGCAGGCAGATCTCCGTGAGTTTGAGGCCAGCCTGGTCTACAGAGCTTGTTCCAGGACAGCCAAGGCTACACAGAGAAACCCTGTCTTGGAATAAAATTTAAAAAAAAAAAAAAAATTACACACGTGCAAGTGGATAGAGTATCTGTTCTTTGGGTATTTAGGTCATTTCCTCATTATGCTGTGGCAGCCAAATAACCCTTAACTTCAGCTGGAGTGAGTCCCACAAAGCCAGCTTCATGGCAGACTCCAACTTCTCTGTTGCCTTCTGTCATCTGCCCCTCAAAACTTTCCTTCCGGGTAAAGATGCCTGTGTGAATGACAGTGGCAAGTTCCAGATTTCACATTTCTCCTCAAGGAAAATTTTCCTATTCACAGTTGTTTCCCATTGCCTGGGCCTTCCAGGCAAAGTAAGCTAGTTAAAATAAAAACAACCATCCCTCATTCCAACCACAAAAAAAGTAGAGAAACTTCCAGTGAACACCTGCCACCTGACTGGGTGTCTTCCTACATCACGGAAGCTGAGATGTGGAAAGAGCTCTTGATGAACATGATATTGCTCAGTAAGTTTTCAGGCTTGCACAAGCATTTTGTGATAAGGGCATGGGATACTCTATAGTTTGCCTTTTACTACTTTGTGGGTTCTTTTTCCTACCCTTTATCCCCCAACCCCGTTTCACCTCCTATCACCAGACTGAGAAAGGAGAGAGGAGAGAGAGAGAGAGTTCCTTGAATCTAATTTCTTCTTGTTTCTTCTTTGAGCACAACTACTAACAAACCACAACCAATCCCACTGAACAACCAACCAGCATCAACCACGTCTCTCCAGGGCCCTAGCATTTATTGGAATTATTTGGAATTTCCAGAATTCCAAAGGCACTGGCTTTGTACAAGCCTAGTAACCTGAGTTCCATTCCCAGGACCTCTGTGAAGATGGTGAAGAAGACTGACCCCACAAAGTTGTCCTCTGACCTCCACATACGGGCCTTGGCTTGTACATCCCCCAAGGCACACATTAATAATGAATAAAAAGTTCAGCTGGGCATGGTGACTCATGCCCTTAATCCCAGCACTCCGGAGGCAGAGGCAGGTGGATCTCGGAGTTGGAGGCCGGCCTGGTGTACAGAGTGAGTTCCAGGACAGCCAGGGCTACATAGAGAAACTCTGTCCCTCCCAGTACTACCACCACTTTAAAAAAAAAAAATTAGTTAAGAATTTCAAAATGAAGCTGCCCATCATATCCCTATTCATATTTTAAGAAATAGCAAAAGAGTCAGCCAGGCAGGTGGTGGTACATTCCTTTAATCCCAGCACTCAGGAGGCAGAGGCAGGTGGATCTCTGTGAGTTCAAGGCCAGCCTGGTCTACAAATTGAGTCTAGGACAGCCAAGACTACACAGACGGTTTCTCAAAATCAAACAAACAAACAAACAAACAAACAAAAACCCAAACCAAGCAAACAACCCAAGCGTGCTAAATAGGAGCACTGGCTCCTCAGGACCTGGGTTCAATTCCCATCCCCTGCATGATGACTCAGCAACCGGTAACTCCAGTTCCAATAAATCTAACCTCCTCCTCTTCTGGCTTCCACGGGCAGCAGCCATGCATATGGTGCACACTCCTGCGTGTAAGTAAAACACCTCTATGCATAAAATAAAATTAGATAATTGTTTTAAAAAGAGGATTAAGTACCAGGCTGGGGGGTGGCAGGTGGGGTGGGGCTTGACTGACTGATATGTGGGGCCTTGGATTTAGTCCCTGGAACTGCAAAGAAAGTGTCTACTGTGTGCTAGGCAGTGCTCATTTGCCTTTGGTAAAACCACACGTGGGCACAGCGGGTGAAGTGTTTGTCGTACAAGCATGAGAGCCTACGTGTGACCACCAGAGCACAGCAGAAGGCCAAGCGTGGTGGTGCATGCTTGAAACTCCAGCGCCGGGGAGGCAGAGAATGGGTGGATTGATGGCGCTTGCTCGCTAGCCAGCCTGGCCCAATCGCCAAGCCCTGGGTCCCAGCAAGACCCTATCTCAACAAGATGAACAGCTCCCGAGGAGCAACATCTGAGGTTCACTTCTCGATTCCACACACACACACGTGCATGTACTTGCATGGACACAATGTATTCACAAGTAAAAATGAGTGCATGTGCATGTATTTAGGAAAATACAAAACTATACATGGGCTCAAATTGTCCCAGGCTAATTTACGAACCGCTTTTTTCATTTAGCACATACGGTCTTTCCTTAGTCTGAAACTCTCCAAATAGGCTTGGCTAGTTGGCCGGTGAGATCCAGGGAACCTGCATGTCTTGTCCTCCCCAGCTCTGTGATTACAAGCATACACTACCATACCCGTAGGCTCTGGGTGTAAAAACACAGGTCCTTAGCCCTTTCCTGACCATCTCCCCAGCCCGCCATCTTCTCACAGCTGGCACTGGCCACAACCCTCACCTGGACCATACTCCAGGCTTCCTGCAGGGGCCTGTGACAAAAACCGGAAGCAGCTCGACCTGTATTTGTGTGTGGTGTTGGAGAAACATTGGGCAGACTTGCCAGAGGATGAGTGAATTAGGACAAGATCCTAGATGGATGGTGTGGTATTCACCTTAGAAATAATCAAGAAAACCAAGAGAAGGAAACTGAAAAGTCCATTCTTACAGAGCCCAGATTTGGGCTCTCAGGGCCAGGTCTGTATCATTTGTGACACACACTCCATGGTGAGCGTTGCCTTTTATCCAGCCCTTCCTTGTCTCCTTCCCCTTGAGAGTAGGGGAGGCTTGCTCCCACAGAATGAAGAAAGGGGATGGGGAACAGCCAATTCACTGAGGAGACGCTTCACAAACGCGTCCTTAGCCAAGCGACGGAGGTTAAGTCTCACTGGTCGTGAGTTGTGTGATCCCACAAGCAGTGCAAGAAGGACACTTCACCTCTGGCGTTCTTCCCAAGCTCACGGCCTTGGTCTAATCATTAGAAAACAGCAAATAAGCCTAAACTGGAACACATCCCAACAAGCCCCCTGCCCGCCGCTATTCAATGTTATGCTTCTGAAAACCAAGGGAAGACAGCGGTCAGAGAGTCGGGGAGACATGACAGTGGTGTCCTGTCCAGACCGTGGAAATGAGGAGAGCCATTGGTGGGGAAATGGATGAAAGTGGAATAGAGTGAGTAAAGGCAAATGAAACCTGATCATGTGGTTACTTTCCTGTTTCCATAAACGTGGTATGGTTAGCTAAGGTGACTTGGAAAGAAAGTAACGAGAATAGGGATTTTCCCTGCTGCTTTTGAAATTTTATTAAACCTAAAACTATTTCAGAATAGGGGCTGGGGAGACTGTCCATCTGTTAAGAGCACTGGTTGCTCTTCCAAAGAACCTCAGTTCAAGGCTCGGCACCCACTTGTCAGCGCCCAACATGGTGTTAAGTTCAGTGCTAGGGGATCTGTTGCCCTCTTCTGGCCCCTGCAGACACTGCACGCACACACGGAGCATAGTCATTCATGCTGGCAAAACACCCATCACGTAAAATAAAAATAAAATGTAAATCTTAAAGTTTTCAAAATAAAAAGGAGTTTCAGAGTAGAACGACAAACGTTTTGAGCCTCACTGAACTGAATGGGAAGGACAGGCTCTTCATCGACTTCCTTAAGGCATCCTATCTGCTGTCCTCCACCTTTGGCAGCCTGGCTTGTGCCTTTCCAACCTGCTGCCGTGTCCTCGCCTCAGCCTCACACTAGCTTCTGGGCGCCAAGCTTCCCTCTTCTCCCTCCCTCCCTCCCACACATCTCTGGCCTGGCTCAGTCTATCTGCCCTGTGGCTTTCACCTGGAAGGTGTCCTTGCCATAGCCCTGGCCTTCTCTTCGTATCTAATTACGTACAAATGTTTATTATTTACCCTCCTCCTCTCTCCAAGGGAGATTTTATCCACTGCCTTGTTCTATACATTTTCTGGCTTCTTAGTTTACCTCCAATTAAAAACAGAATAAAACAAAAAAATTGTTGAACAGCTTCATACATCTATGCAATGAATTTTAAGTCAATTTGACGCCCCTGCCATTTCTCTCACCTTCCTTCCTCTCTGGCTAGATCCTGCTTTTCAACAAGTCCTTCTCCTATTTTCATGTCTTCCTTTTGTGTGTGACCCAGAGTTAATTAGAGTTTCTTGCCCGACCTTGGGTGGTTATCAGTGGTTACCCCACTGAAAAAAATGAAAGCCCACCCCCAACCTAACGGCCATTAATTGCTAACCATCTCTCCAGCAGGAGTGAGGCTTCTAAATTTTCCCTCTCATAACTACTTTGGCAAACAACTTAGCTAGCATCCATCCGCCCTTGGCGTTTGCTATGAAAGAATGTTCCATTCATCCACTGGCCGCCAGACTGGCGGAGGTCGGGATTAATCCAGAATTCGCAGGTCCAGAGCAGAGTCTGGGAGAGTCTAACCAAATCTTAGTGGCCCGTGTCTCTTGCTAGTGATTGGCTCATAAATGAACATGTGACATAGTACTGGCCAATGAGGTGGGGGAGGAAATTCACCTGGCCAGGAGGAACGTGGAGCAAGAATTCTCTATCCCTGTAGAATGCGCAGCTACATTCTTACTTGTACTGTACCCTGATAGTTAGTTATCTCTATTTTCCACATATGATGACTACATGGTTCATATAGCATTATATCCACAGTGTAAATATTCTTCATCTTGAGACACAGGAGAAGAAACCAAGTGGGGTGCTTTTGTAACAGTAAGACTATAGCCTTCTTAGTACTATGAACAAGCTGGTGTGAAGACAGGGGCTAACCTGGATGACGAAGAAGATGAAAAGGAGGAGGAGGAGGAGCTTTAAGTAAAACAAAAAACGTTAGCTAGTCCATTAGACATTAAACCTAGAGACACCTAGATCTACAAGGGAACAAATCTTTTCTGTAAGTTAAACCATTTTGAGCTGGATGTTTGTCACTTGGAACCAAAGCCATTCTAGCAGATAAAACTGGTACATTCTCTACTTTAAAATTTTGGGGGCCAGGCACTTCGGAGGCAGAGGTAGGCCAATCTCTGTGAGTTTGGGGTCAGCCTGGTCTGTATAGCAAATGTGACCTTGTGAGCGTGCCAGTGTGCACGTGTGGTCGAAATACAACTGTGGGGAGTGTGTTCTCTCCTTCCTCCACGAGGGCCCCAGAGGGTCAGCAGGCGTGACAAGCGCCTCTCTCTGCGGAGCCATTTCACATACTCAGTCTTCATTTCTCTACAAAGTTAGTGTCTAAAATGGGCGTTGTGGTGCTTACGTGTCATCCCAGCACTCCCGGAAGCAGAGGCAGGTGGATCCCTGTGAGTTTTGAGGCCAGCCTAGTCTACAAAGCAGGTCCGGGACAGCTAAGGCTACACAGAGAAACCCTGGCTTAGACAAGCAAACAAAAAAGCGCTGGTGTTTAGAAATAATCCTACAGATGGGAAGAGCCTTAAAAAAATTACCCATAACCCCAGCATTTTGAAGGTAAAAACAGGAGGACCAGGAGTTCAAGGCCTAGCAGGGTTACGTAAGGCCCTGTCCCAAAAACAAACAAAAAAAGCAACTCCTGTCTTTTAGCAAGCACTGTCTATTAAATGTGTACAGCTTGTTATGTGTACCTCGACCGTGCTAGACACTGTTATGGAAAAAGGCACATCATCTCAACTGAGTGAGGCGTCGGTCGTCATTTTCGGCTCCTTCTGAGTGTTTCCCTGCAAGTGTGTCTTCTGTGGGTTCGTGGCTGTGCACAGTGCCATCTATGCCTGTAACAACTGCCGAGATATACTCAGAACCTGGCTGCTGGGCTGTCCCCATTGGTGGTGGTTATTTCCGCCTTCAAGTCTAAGGAACTGAGGAAGGATGTTTGGGCTTTTCAGACTGTATACTATTCTTTCTTTTAAATAACCTCATTTTCCTCAGAGATGGAGTGGAAAGGACAAAGAGCTAATACCCCCAATTCTTCCAAAGTAGATCACAGGAAATGTTGTCTCTAAAATCAAAATTTTATTTTCTTTGTAATTCCAGGAAGAAGGGGGGGGGTCAGATCTTAAATAGATCCCAAATTAGAAACAGTTCCCGCCCTCCCTCCCCCAATGCTACACAGCTCCAGTCTTTCTCTTGTGGATTTCAGACTGGATCCCTGCCAAAAATGCGAACAAGAATTCAACCCATTGTTACTTTAAATATGCCGTGTCACAGGCCATCTAGGAACGGCTAAGTACAGGAATTTTCCCTCTGAGGCCTGAGAGAGATATAAATAACTCGTTTGTTAGATTCAGTCTCCATCCTGCCTCCTCTGACTTCAGTGGCTTGAATAAGATAGTCTCAGGATCGCCTGCAGCTTGGCAGCGAGGCCAGCAGCATCTTGCGTCATAGGGAGCTAAGACACCTTCTTGCAAGGTTGGCTGAGAGCTGTCACTCCTCCCAGGGTCACCCAAACTTCTCTTGTAAGTTTAGTCTGGCTCGGGCAATGCCCTATGGGCCTTCATGTTGTAGGACAAGTTGACTTTCTTTCCTTCCTTCCTTCCTCCTTTCCTCTAAAATCTTTTTTCTTGCTTTCTTATTTCAAAAATAAATCTTCATGTAGCAATGGCCAGCCTTGAACTCCTCCTGATCCTTTTACCCTGTGGGTGCTGGGATTCCAGGCAATTGTTAGCTTTGTGAGCTAACGTCACATCTGAGGTTGGTTAAGAAGAGAGAGCTGAATGACTGTCATCTTTAACATGTCCTTCCTAAGAAGGGCCAACTGGAGCCGCCTTAGTGGGACAGTTTGATATCTCCAAGGCTCCTTGGCCTGAGGGCACAGCTTGGAGAGAAACCTAGGAAGTCTAGAGTGATTTGGGAAGCTCCTTAGGGGAAAGGAGGGACCATATGGCTTATTCTCCTGACACAGGATTGCCAAAGATCTGTCACCCGGCTCTTGGACTGGAGTTGGGCTGAAGGGTTGACCCAAAGCCTTTCACTGCCTGCTGATAAAGGGTGACAGAAGTTCCACAATCTACAAAAGGACAATAATCACACAGGAAGAGCGAGTACAGATCAAAGATGGAACAAAGGCCTTGGTTAGGGACTGAATTTTCCCTGGGCTCCGCAGCTCAGAGCTGCTAACTCAGTGCTAACTAAGGGCCTAGGAATTACTAGGCCCAGACCAGACATTTGGGGGCTGTGTTGTGGGAAAGACCTTTTCAGATAGGCCTTGTGTTGTGAAGGGAAGGAAGCAGATGAGAACTAAGTAAGAAATACATAGAGGGGCTGGAGAAATGGCTCAGCAGCTGCACATTGCTTTTGCAGAGGACCCGAGTTCTGTTCCAGCACCCACGTCAGGCAGTTCACTGTAACTGTGGCCTCAAGGGGACCTGCACAAATGTGCACATTTATACACACAATTAAGAATTTTAAAATATAATCTTTTTTTAAAGAGAAATTAAGAAATAGATGCTCAGGACAATTTTAGAGTGAAAGTTGGTACAGAGAGATTAAATTAAGCTACAGGACTGAGAGAATGGCACTGAGTGGCACTCAGGGAGAGCCTCTCTGAGAACATCATGTTTGGACTTAAATCCTGAAAGAAATGTGGAGTCTGGGGCACTCTGCATGATATTGGGAGTCCCCTGGCTAGCTCCCCAGAGCTGGAGAGGAAGGAAGGGAAAATGGGAAGGAAGCAGTGAGGAAGGGAAGGAGGGAGGGAAAGAAGGAAGAGAGAGAAGGAGGGAAAGTTTGAGATCTGAGCCTTCTAATAAAGACATGGTCTTCTCCAACAGGTTTCCTATGACACAGTCCTACCACACATGAACACGAACACACACACACACACAATTGCACACCATAAAAGTTGTTTGACAGCAAATTTGTAGGAATGGGCCATTCAACGCACATCCAGGGACCTGGGTGAACTGGAGCAGGAAGCCCAGGGTTTCTCAGAACTGAAAAAAAAAAAAAATCTCTCCAGGGCAGAGGCCAGGGCAGGAAGGGACTGCCGGGCTCCTAGGAAGCCCTCAGAAGCACCAGACAAATGGCCCAGATAGAGATCTCTCTGCGAGTGTTGTTTTCCTTCCTAATGATAGTACCTCAGCTCCCTGCTTCAGCTGAGCTTCCTTTGACAGCAGGGGAGACTTCACACTCCCAGCCCCCAGGGACCACCAGGATGCTAATCTACAGACAAAGAAATGACTGTGGTGGGGAGGGGTCAAGGGGATCTTTACAGAAAGGTCAAGGCAGGAAGTTTCCCCTTGACCCAGGAGTACCCGAGGGATTGAAACTGCTGTCTTTAGGTCAAAGCTGCCAAAATAAAGTTTAAAGTGTAAAAACAAAGCGAGAAGGTCACACAGCCAAGGGCCTCTCTCTGGAACCCATGGCTGCGTTAGGTAGGGGAAAGCCTTGGCTAGAGCCAGAAGAGCCAGGAGGATTCCTAATTCAAGGTTAGCCAGGACTGCAAAGTGAGATCCTACCCCAAGAATGTGGGAAGGACAGATACATAGCGTTCTCCAGCTAGTTTCTTTCATTCTTAAAATGTGTTCTGCTTTTGTTTAGTTTTGAACAATCCAATCTGGGGCTGGAGAGATGACCCTTGCTTGTTAAGAGAAATGCTTCCACTCCCAGAGGACCTGGGCCTGATTCCTAGCATCTACGTGATGGCTCACAACCACCAGTAATGCCAGTCTCAGGAGATCTGACGCCCTTCTCTGGCGTTTGCAGGTACTGTATGCGTGTGGCACACAAGCCCTGGCTGGTCCGGAACTCGCAGAGACCCACTTGCCCCTGCCTCTCTTGTGCTAGAATTAAAAATATGAACCACCATGGGCTCAGGATTTTTTTTTTCAAAGCCAGTCCTGGTGGTGAATGCTTTTAACCCCAGCACTTGGGAAGCAGATGGTTCTCTTGTGAGTTCAATGCCAGCCATGGTCAGACCCTGTCTCAAAAAAAAAAAACGAAAGAAAAATCTTGTGCTTATTCATTCTTGGCTTCTCTATTTCTCAACCTACACCTGACTTAGCAGCAAAATATACTGAAGAATTATATGTTATGCACTTACCTATGTCCAGAATGTGATTTACTCTCACGACTGTTAAAACAGATCCGAATCCCATGTGTTAACAATCCAGAATCGATCCTCTCTCACCTCCATCAGTGCTGATGGTGGCCCTCCCTGTGGCTTCCTTCACTGGGTCAAGTGAGAGGGGACAAGGACCTCTTTGGTCAGTTGAGGTTGGGGAACAAGGACCATCTGCGGCGGAGTAGCCATGGCAAGGCAGCCTTGTCCCTCTGGCCTAGGGTCTATGCATCTGAGAAAGCACACGCTCTTTCCTCCTGAGACATAGTGAAGATGAACCCAGCTTCCTGGGGTCCCGTGCGTAGTCTCAGCACTAGGATTCGCCTGTTTCACTCACCATGCTTGTTGTAACCGATTATCTAACTTTTGTCTCCTTTGCCCTGCTTCGGAGGTGGCTGAGCCCTGAGGGCTCAGGGTGGGGTGAAGGTTTTCTAAAAGAGGCTTCATACAGTTTTTGCCTTTTTGTCCTTCGGTTCCTTCTATCAGTGAGATCACAGATTCTGGCCCTCTCCGAGAGCACATTGCTCAAGGTGCCATCTTGGAAGCTGAGCCTGACGGAGTTTGGGTTTTGGACCTCCCCTCCAGAGCCATAACTACACTTCGGTTGCTTACAAATCACCTTCTGAGCCATTTTGTCATAGCAGCACACCATGGACTAAGCTCTCCCGCCTGTCAGCTGTCGCTGGAAGGTAGGTTATATCTGACACCCAGAACGACGGTGGTCTGCTGAGCCAGCCGTAGTAACAGTGAGAGCTTTCATCTAGCATGCTCCTCACGTGCGTCGGGACAGGCACCGAACATTTGCAGGACAGACCCGTGATGTATGGGAGCTTTCTGAGTTCATAGATAAACTGAGTATCTGACAAAACTGCCACCCAAACAGTAAGTGCTGAAGCTAGGGTTCAAGCTAAGCTAACCGGAAGGCAGGAATCAAACAATCGGTTTGACCCTACTATTGGCTTAGCCAACCCTGGGCCCAAGGGGATTAGTGTACATTTGTGTGGAAAAGAGCAGGAGGGGGCTAATAAACTTGCAAATGCCCACCCAATCCTCACCTCCCCCTGCCTCCAGCCTAAATAATACAATGGCAGTTAATTGTTTCCTGCTGGGACGCTATCTCTTTGGCAATCAGGCACCCGGCCTGGGGTGGGGGAGCAAATCTCATTTTCCTCCTGAGATTGTCATTGTTCACTTCTGGGTGAAGTTGGGGGTGGGAGATAAGAACCCGTGGGTTTCCTTGAGCCTCCATTTCCGACTACAACAAATTCCTGTAGTGCATGTTCAACAGCAAAAAGCCACCTGTTGAATAAATCATGAAGCCCGGAGGAGCTGCCACCCTCCTGCTATTTCAAAATTAGAAGGGGAAGAGAGAGAGAGAGAGAGAGAGAGAGAGAGAGAGAGAGAGAGAGAGAGAGAGAATCCATCTCTGTGTGTCACACCGGGGGAAGTTTCCACTTGCCCCGAGTTTCAACCTCCTTCAGGGACTGCCGGAAGCCCAGGACCCGGTGCTGGCAGCACCCAGCGCGTCGTGGTTTGGAAACAAACCCTGATTCTGCCTGGCCCTTCCACGAGGGACCTACTGGCCAAGAACGGGTGCTGAAAATGAGTTTAACAGATCCTTGGAAAGGCACAGGGGACGACTGAGCCAATGCAATCAGTGTGAGTGGTCCAAAGAACACAGGTTTCCGAAGCAGCTGTGGGTTCAAATCCCACTTGCTCTTAGACCCATCACTTCGATTTTTTTTTTTTTTAATTTCCTTACCTGCAAAAGAAGCCCTCGTTGTTGCCTTTCGTGACTGGGGATGACACGGCAAGGAGGGTTGGCCTCAGGATGCCAAAGCCAGGTCCTAGTAGGCACTGGGGGGGGCTGCCTTAATGAGGCACCCCCTTCTCGGATACAAACCTACTCTTGAGGCCACAGGAGTGGTTCTCTACCCATCCCAATTTGCCGCTACGCTCTGAAGTGCGGGCGTTACTTCCAAATCCTTTTAGTTTCATAGAGTAGTTTTCACACTTGTCCCCACGCTGAGCGCAGTGCTGGATGCTTCCCTTCGATACTCTGTCGGTTCAGGACGTACTCGCCGAGCTCGGCATCAGGCCTAAAATCTGGGCGCCTGTCCTTGGAAGCCTGGACTTTTTAGCTATGGAGACAAGGCAAAAGCGTGGCTGCTAAACCGAGGGTAAGGTGGCCATGTTTGTTAGCCTGGCGAGCCCCATGCTGATGGTTTCGCAGAAGTCCCCTGCATAGAGGAGGCGTGAAGTAAGCACACATTATTTGTGGAAATGAGAGAAGTACCCACGATGCCTGCTCCAGAAGGCAAAGCTTGTCATGGTATCAGCCACTCAGAACAAGGGTGGAATGGGATGGGGATGCTGCCTTCTGGGCAGGAATGCTGAGAGTCAGTGTAGGAGCCAGGCTTCAAACGCTGGCTTACCGGACTCCCCAGCTCTTGTTCTGACCCTTCTGTGCTGGGGAGTGTTATGCCATGGGCAGGCAATTCAACAGGTCTTTAGGGTCCTGACAACGTCCTATGTCAGTACCTGCGACCTATGACGTCACCTGGGCCGGCGCTTCAGAAGTAGCTGGTAACCAACTCTCCTCTGCTCTCTCTGCTCTCTTGCTGTGGTTTCTTCCCCTTTTCTGGGAGCCCTCCCCTCCATCTCTCTCTCTCTGCTTTCTCCTCTCTTGCATTCTCTGCCTTGATTTCTTTCTCCTCTCTCTACCTCCATCCAATAAATCTTTCATATCAAATCTGTTGTATGTTGCATTTTAAAATACAAATACTAATGGGGGGTAAGCCCCAGATATTCCTTTCTTCTGAGGATTTCAGAGCTAATTGTGCAAGGCAACTGAAGGCTGAGGAATTTGGGGACCAGACTTTAGAGGGTCTTGAATACCAAAATGATAGCCCTTTTAACCCCCTCACATTCATTTTGCATGTATGTATGTATGTGTGTGCATGTATGTATATATGTGTGGGCATGTATCGTGGGATGTGTCTGGAGACAACCTGTAGGAGCCAGTTCTCTCCTTCCAAGGTGCCAGTTGCAGGGATTGAACCCAGGTTGGCAGGCCTGGCGGCAAGTGCCTTTACCAGCTGAGCCATCTCACCATTTGATTTTAAGCCAGGCAAATAACAGACTAGACACCGTGATTAAGAAAGGAAAGTGAGCCGGGCACAGCGGCACTTGCCTGAAATCCCAGCACTCAGGGAGGCAGAGTCCAGCAGATCTCTTGGGTTTGAGGCCAGTCTGGTCTACAAATCGAGTCCAGGACAGCCACAGCTACACACACACACACACACACACACACACACACACACACACACACACAAACCCTGTCTCGAAAAAGCGTGTCTCAAAAAAAAAAAAAAAAAAAGGGGGGATGGTGGGGGGCAGGGGTGGATGCTGACTTGAGAGCTGAGATCTTTAAAAATATCAGCTAGAGTTGCCCAGCCTGCTGTCACCAGACCCAGTGACAGATGTTAAGCTAACTGCTCCGAGTCACATGGCCAGCAGGAGGACTAGGGGCAGTGAACTTGAGAAAAGGCTGTGGGGCAGGAGAGAGCTGATGGGTGATGGGCAAGAGGCCTGGAAGTCTCTTGTGTCCAGGGATGAAGAGGCCTGCACTTCCCATCCCTGCTCCAGGCCTTTTCCATTAGTGGCAATGCACGCCTTTAATCCCCCAGCATTTGGGAGGCAGAGGCAGGCCTATTGAAGTGAGTTCAAGACCAGCCTGGCCTACAAAATGAATCCAGGACAGCCATGGCTACAGAGAAACCCTGTCTCAAAAAAACAAAAAACGCCCCCATAGCAATACAACTTTGATCTCTGAAGAGGAGATAGGCCAATCCCTCTCGCAGTCAGTCAGCCTAGCCCACTTCACAAGTCCCAGATCTTGTCCAACTATCCCCCCAAAATAAAGACAGACTGAGAAGTGACAGATTGTCCTCTGGCTTGCACATACACAAGGTACATGCATGGGCTCTGAAAATGAGAGGCCATTTCTGTATGAAGAGAAACGAATTTGCTGCTTCCATGACCCAGATGACTCTCCGGTCACACGGAGCCACCACGCCTAGCTAGGAAAACAATTTGGAAAAGCAAAAAACGTGCCAGGCTGCCTGCCCTGCCCTGCTGCCCTTCCTAAGTCTGGGGAGACCTCTGCTTCCAAGGCAGCTGAAGCCACACAGTCTTAAAATTCACTCCTTTCCTGGAAAGGAACCCATTTCAAGATTAATCAGTCAGGAGGTCATAAAATGCAAAGAGGAAGAGAAGTGTCCTGCCATTGTAGGAATGGGCCATCAAGGGAAGTAATGTGTCTGTAGGTCTGTCTGCCTTTGGGGAAGTGGGCCATAAATTGCTGCCTTAAGGGCTGGTGAAAGGATAGGAGTTATTTCTAAAAAGTCTTGGGCTTTTGAACTCTTTAAAGAGGCAATAGCCTTCACTTGGGTGATTGGGCTTGCTCTCAGGAGTGCAAACAAAGCCACCAGCCCCCCTTCACACACACACACACACACACACACACACACACACACACACACACACACACACTTCCCAGCTGGGAGAGTGAGCCCTGAGGCCAGGCCTGGCCACTAGGCAGACGATCCTGTGGTCTGTTCCCAGGCACCCTTTAAAGGGCATTCCCCCCACCCCCCTTTACTCAGATCAATTCTACCCCCTAGGATTGCTGGACTTTTAAAGAGTAGGAGGCAGAGGAGTGACCCCTGCTTAGTATTCCTTGAGGACATTGTGAATGCTTTGCCTTTCCTGTGGATGCCCTCCTGTGGGTACCCTTCTACTCATGACAAGGCCCAGTCCAAGTGCCATCTTCTTTAGTCATCCCCAGGTGCTCCCTGACCACAACTATCGAAGAGCCTTCCACCTGCCGCATGCTAACGTGGAGTCTGGAGCTAAGGGTCCAGTGGAGATAGGAAGCCAGATCTCAGACAGGTGGCACTCCCTCTGGGTGCTGGGGGCATGCACCAGGGACTGGTATGAGTAAGGCCCTGGGCCCAATCCCCAGGACCAAAAATAAGCAGGTAAAACTGAGTCATGTGTGCTGAGACGCCAGGGTGGTCAGGGGATTCTCCTGGGATGACGTGACAAAACCGGGAGGGGAACGTCCAAGATGGAAAAGACACTCGTGCTGGGTCCCGGGGATTCAAAGCTTTAGTGAAGCAGGTGTTCCTGAACGGCTCTGTCTTATCCCCAAACCACAGGCCTCAGACCTCACATTCCAAAAGAAACTCCCTACTCTCATCCCCTACCTTCCCACCCCACTCATCCCCCCACCCAACTCCACACACCCACACCAGACAGTGATGCCAAACCCTCAGCTTGTATTATCTCATCTGAGATGAGGCCTTTGTCTAAAGACGGGATCAATGTCGCTGAGTTTTCCTTCTGCTTCAGGCTCCGATACAGGCACGCGGCTTCTTTTTATTTAAAGTTTTGGAATTTTTGTTCATTGTAAGTTATGTTTTTATTTTTGTCTGGGGCTATTTGTTTATTTTTGCATAGGCTCTGATTTTCTAAACACATTACATTGAAATTTTATGAATCAGTTAAAATCTTTGTTTCCTTTTCTTTTGTAGTTCGAGGTGTAGAACCCAGACCAGTGGGTTGAACATGCTGGGCAAGTATTCTACCGCTGAGCTATGTTGCCAGCCCCAAGGATCCATTTTTTTTTTATTCAGCACATTTTTTTAAGAACAATAACTGAGCAATACCAGTTTAAATTTATCCTCTAAACTAATCTACCTGCCTTCCAGCATAAATCCACAAGAAATTTGCATTTTATGGTTTTCTCTGCTCCAGCTGTTTTCTCATCCTGTTTTCTCATCCTGTGGCTGGATCCTCTTAACTCCTCCCCTTGCTGGAATCGGAAGTCCATCACTAGCTCTACTCTCAGATATTGGCTGATCAGTTTTATTGACAAATCAGAGAATAAATGGGGGAGAGGGGAAGGCAATGTTTACACAAACCTGAGAAAGGAGATTCTTAGAAATAGCATTACAATACCATATCAGAATAGCAACCAGATTTGAGGGCAGAGAAGTCATCATTTGAATAATACAAGGGTAATCTTTACACAGATTACATCATGCCAACGAAACTGTGTGGAGAATGAATTTTTTTCTGTATCCTAAAACAAACCTTTGCCAGAAGGTAAGAGTCACTGAGGGGAAAGGATGGATGCCAGACGGTTCTAGCAGATTTACCTGCAGAGGAAAGCCTGTCTTTCATTTCATGGGAACCAGCACATTTTCCTCCGAGTACATAGTTGTGGCTGACAGCTCTGTTGCTAAAATAGGTCCTTCGGCACCAAGAATCCATTTTTACGTTGGGGTTTGTTTGTTTGGAAACAGGGTTTCACTGAGTAGTCTAGAATTCACTACATGGACCAAGCTGGCCTCAAACTTGCAGAGACCTTCCTACCTCTGCCTCCCACCCCAGTGTAGCACCATACCCAGCTAGAACCCACACATTTGTAAAGACTGTACAGAGCCCCGAAACATTGGTGACTCACAGTCACAGTCTTTGACCTCGGTCCTGCCTTTCTTCCCTTTGTTGTCAAGGATCTGGATCCCAGACCAACTCTCCTTGTTCTCTTTCTGCCTTCCTCCTGTCAGAATCCTGCCACCAATTCTGTTATTTCCTCCAAGACACCCCTCCGCCATTCACCTTCCTGGGATATCTCCCGGCTAAGTCTCCCAAGCCAGATGTGGATTCTCACGCTTTCTTCCTGTGTTGTCGATGGCATGCAGTCTGCCCCCACCTGCAGTGGGTCATTCCTGGACTTACTCCGTCTTCCTGGGTGACCCTTGCTGAGGCCAGTACTGCTGGAGAAAGTTCAGCTTCTGGTTCAATTCCTCGTCTGCCTGGCTTGTGCTTTCTTTCTAAAAATTAGTGTTCAGAAAAACACTGAGTTTCAGGTCCAGTTAATGATAACTCATTATCAGTACGCTCAGTCCCCAGGCTGGCTGTGTTGAAAATCCTGCCACTTATTAGATGCATGACTTTGGGCAAATTCCTCAACTTGTTTCCTCAAGTACAACATGGTGGTAGTGCTGGAGATCTTAATGTAATCTTCTAGGACGTTTGAGTCATAGAACCTGCTCACTAAATGCCAGCTGTGATTAAGTCCTTAGTGAAGGTAGCAATTGTTGTTAGGAAAATTAATGTTCTAGGCATTTATGGGCTATGCTAGAGAGGTAGATGCAGGTAACAGCCAGCTAGGCACAGAGCTGAGTACGGGAAAGGAAAGAGAAGATGCAGGGGGTGGTGTGACGGTAGGTGAGCAGACATGAAGAAGGTAGGGAGTTAGGGTGGGGTGAAGGCACTGCTCTGTGTGTGTGTGTGTGTGTGTGTGTGTGTGTGTGTGTGTGTGTGCGTGCGCGTGTGTCTGTGTCTGTCCTGGATCAGGTAAACTGAGTAAAATCAAAGGAGAAGGCAGGAACAGATAGCTAATTCACCCCAGAGAAAGCACCCAAAGCTCCCTCCCAGGACTGGCAAGTCAGGGTTCCTGACTCTTCCAACACTGCTACAGGATGTTGACAGGTCTTCCAGGCCAGGCCTCGGCTCAGGTGCTGAGTGTTCAGTCTCCTCCCAGGGCCCAGAGGAGTCTTAAGCAAACACTGGGTGTCTGGGCACACTCTTCCCTACAAAGAGTGCATTTGGTCAAGGCCCATAAGGTCATCCTGATCAAGGAAGGGTCTCTGGTGATGGCAGCAAACCCAGGACCCTGTAAACAGTGGCCTTTCCGTGACATGAAGGCAGTGAGAGGGAGGGTTGTAGGGTTGTGGCTTTTCCCCGCCTCTTGTCACTGTCCGATGACCCAAGAACCTCAGTCTCCTTCTTATCCACAACGTTGGAAAAAAAAAGAAAAAAAGAAACCTTCCCACCATGAAAAACTCTGGAAATAAAAGGAACCACCTCCCAGGGTGATGGTGTGGCTTGAGGAGCCAAAAGGTGCCTCCATTTGGTCCCCTCTGCTCTCCCCATGAAAGACCACCTGGGCTCCAGCCCCGGGGAGGTGCCATTGTCACCTATTAACCTCTGGAGTAAATGAGTAAATTTTAATGTTGGGGGAAGAGACCTTTTGGAGGCTGGACTTGCAAAGGCTGAGGCCCTGGACTGGGAAGAGGCTTCAGAAGGGTCACCTGGGGTGTGGTGAGACAGGAAGGGCTTAGACAAAGGGAACTTTCACAGATTCCCAAACACTTCCTGTCTCCAGAACTAGGACATGGTGCTTCCTGATCCTTCTGTGCCTTGGCTTTGGAGCCCAGAGGGGCCCAGTGAAAAGATGGCAGTCACTGTACCCATGGTAAGCCTGTCACCTGCCTTAGCTCCAATTTTGTTCTGTGGCAAAACGAACCTAGAAAGTTTCTCTCTAGCCCTCCAGGGAAGAGGTGCCAGTGTGGGTCCCAAGCCATCTGCAACTTTTATTTTTATTTTAAAAACAGGGTCTCCTGCATCGGAGGTTAGCCTTGAACTCCTGATCCTCCTGCCTCTTCCTTTCAAGTGCTGGTCCTGCAGGTGTGTACCAAACAATTCTAAGTTGGTGGTGCCAACAACCTGATCACAGTATCAGGATGGCAGCAGATGTCTGCACCACACCAGTTCAGTACTGGGAGAGCCTCAGACTGCTGCTTAGGGGCACTTTCCAAACATCCTGTGGAAACTTTCTTTCTTTTTATTTTTTAAAAATTAATTAATTATTTACTTTATATCTGGATTGTAGCCCCCCGCCCTCCTCTCCTCCTGGCCCCATCCTCCCTTCCTCTCCCCCCCTCCCTCCTCTCCTATTCCTCAGAAAAGGAGACTCCCCCTTAACCACCCATCCCAGCTCATCAAATTGGATCAGCATTGAGCACACCTTCTTCCTCTGTGGTCTGGCAAGGCAATCCCACCAGCCAGAAGTGATCAAAACGCAGGCAACAGAGTCCATATCAGAGATGGCCTCTACTCTTGTTACTGGGGCACCCGCATGAAGCCCGAGCTACCCATCAGCTACATGTAGGGGGCCTAGGTCCAATCTCTGCGTGGTCCTTGGTTGGTGCTTCAGTCTCCCAAAGCCTCTCTGGGCCAGGTTAATTGACTCTGTTTGTATTCTTGTGGAACTCCTGTTACCTCTAGGCCCTTCTTGTCCCCTGTCTCCCCTTTTCCACAAGACTCCCTACACTTCACCCAAAAAATTATGGAACACTGAAGAAATTTGCAAATCATCCTTGCACAGGGGCCATGCTAATTTTCTCTGTATATTTTCGTATTTACAGTTTAGTTCCAATCTTAGTATATGTGCTACCACAGCAAACACCCATGGAAACTTTCAGTGAATGACTACGAGGACGGTGGTGGGACCGCCACCCACCAAGCAGCCACATGGGGCCATACTGGCTGTTGCTTTGACACTGAGACACTACGTAACCCGGGGTGAGCTCCTGGATGATTTAGAGCCTTGGTTTTCTCTGCAGTCCACTGAGATGAATACAGCAGCTGCTACAGAGGCCAAAATGCCCAACTCACCCACGTAAGTCCAGTGCCTGGCAGCTACGGTCCCCTCGCCTGAGCCTCTAGCCATTTTTATCTTGTTTTGAGTGCCCCCTCTTTTTAAATCTTTGTATATGTGTGTGTGTATATGTTGTAGGAACATGTGTTCTCATGCATGTGTATGTGTGTGTTCTAGAGTATGTGTACCAGGGCACATTTGTGGAAGGCATGAGATGATTTTGGGCATCGGTCCTTACCTTCCAGCTTGTTTGAGTCTTTTATTCACTGCTGCATACAACAGGCTAGCTGCCTTCCAGCTTCTGGGAATTCCTGCCTCCCATCTTTCTATAAGAGTGCTAGCATTACAGACTTCCGCTATTACATGGGTTCCAGGATCCAAACTCAAGTCAATTGAGTCATCTTCCCAACCATGGTCCCACTAGTCTGAGACAATCTGCTTAGTACCCATGGGACCAGCCTCCTGGAAAAATCTCTCCCCTCAAGTAATTCCTATCTTGATTTCTGCCCCATCCAAACCAAGCTCCAGGTGCGAGCCTTCTGTACTCTCTCATCCCTTCACAACACTGGACAACACCCACAGTGAGACCTTGGTTTGACCAGAGGCTAGCCCCAGTAACCCCAGAAGCTTCTAGAAGACAGAGGCTTCTCTGTGGCTTCAATATCTAGCCCACAGCAGGTGTTCTGGAAATCATGGCTGAGTGGAAAAAAGAAGATAAGATGAGAAAGATGTAAGACACCAGGCACAGCTGCATCCATTAGCAGCCGGGGCACTTTGATGGCTGGTCTGAGGCTGCTGATCTAAGACCCTTCCGGGGGGGAAAATGGAGCAGACAAGCTACTCCCTTCAAGTTAAATAAAGACAAGCCAGGAAGACAAGATACATCAACGGGGAAAAGTGGCGGACAGTATTGAATATTCCATTGTGGGTGTAATTGCTTCAGAGATTTAGAGAAGAAGGAGCTAAAGAGTCTAGAGAAGAAGAGGAAGAAGAGGGGGAGGAGGAAGAGAAAAAAGAGAAGGAAGAGAAAGAGGAAGAAGAGAATGAGGAGGAGGAAGAAGAAGAAAAATAAAGCTGAGGGGAAAGTGACATCAGAACAGGTAAGGAGAGCAGGTGGGAGGAAAATGTTCTAGCTACCATTGGCCTTTACTATTATTAATCACTATCATCATCATCTTATCAACTCAATATTCACGTCAGCAGCATTTATCATGCAGATTTCTTTTTAAAAAAAGATTTTTAGTTTTGGAGAGATGGTTCAGAGCATTGGCTGCTGGGTGTGGTGGTGCACACCTTTGATCCTAGCACTCGGAGGCAGAGGCAGGTGAATCGTTGTGAGTTTGAGACCAGCCCAGTCTAAGAGAAAGCCCAGAGAAAGTCTAGGACAGCTAAGGCTACACCGAGAAACCCTGTTCCGAAACCAAAAAAGAACTTTGGAGTGTATGTGTGTGTTTATATGCAGGTATGTGAACACATGTGTCCATGTGTCTGTGCCTGCCAGAAGTCTACTTTGGGTGTTCTTCCTAGGTACCAGCTACACATCCTGTTTTCTGAGACAGGGCCTTCCATTGGCCTGGGACTAATTAGGTTAGCCTGGCTGGTTGTCTAGGGAGGATAGAGGTCCACATGTCTATCTCCTAGCACTGGGGTTACCCAGCCCACATGCTCAGTTTTTATAATGTAGGTTCTGAGGATGAAACTCAGGTCTTCAAGTTTGTGGGGCAAGTGCTTCACTGACTGGGGCAGCCTCAGCCCAAAGTCAAAGCATTAATAACCACCTCTTTCTTTTTTCTTTTTGTTTTTCAAGACAGAGTTTCTCTGGGTAGCCCTGGCTATCTTGGAACTCACTCTGCAGACCAGGCTGGCCGAGAACTCAGAGATCTGCCTCCTTCTCCACCCTGAGTGCTGGGATTAAAAGTATGCCCCACCATGCCTTGTTTAGCTACTGTTTTCAAATTATGAATATCCAAATGCCCCACGTTAGAAGACAGAAGGTCTTTCTTGAGGCTCTTGCACAGCCTGAGATTTCCTCTCCAACGGTAGTTCAGATGCAGGGCCATATGCCCCTTCCCCAAAATGACCAAAGTCATGGGCTAGAATATTCTAGGTTGGCAGTTCTCAACCTGGGGGTCTTGACCTCTTTGGGGGTCATCTATCAGAGATTTACATTATAACTCATAACAGCAGCAAAGCTACAGTTATGAAGTAGCAACGAAATCATTTTATGGTTGGAGGTTCACTACAACATGAGGATCTGCCTTAAAGGGTCACAGCCGTAGGAAGGCTGAGAACTACTGCCTGAGGTCATTCAAGTCTGTCAGGACCCCACCACCAAGAAGGTGGGGCTCAGCGCCATTTCCACAGAAGCCTGGGTGTGGGAGAGGCAGGTTTGTGGCTGCCCTGAGGACTGCCAGGAGACGGTAAGCAGAGTGGATACTTCTGACATTCAGAAAATGCCCATCGCCTTGGCACTGAATCCTGCCCTTTGCCTGCCACCTCGAAGACTCCAGTTATCTCCAAGTGCATCAGGAAGGTGTCAGCCTCTGGTGTGGTGACAGTGGCTATCTCTCATATGCCTGCTTGCTCAGCAAGAAAACATTCAACAACTCTGTTCTTTTTTTTTTTTTGGGGGGGGGGGGGAGGTAGGGTTTCACTATGTAGCTTTGGCTGGCCTGAAACTCACTATGGAGACCAGGCTGTCTTCCAACTTTCAGAGATCCTCCTGCCTCTGCCTCCCAAAGTGCTGGGATTAAAGTCTTCTGTCATCACACCCTGCTACATAAGATTCTTAAACTACCGAGTGACATATCTGGGGTGTGGTCTGAGTGAGATTTCCTGCCTCCCCGAGGTTTACATGGGGTGGTGCCAAGGGCTAGTGGCCAGGTCTGTTATTTGAGGCTGTCTGCCTTCCCAGGAGCCTCTGTGGGCTTAGCTGCCCTCAGCTGCACTTCCACTCTGAAGGTGACAGTGTGAGTCACGGAATTAATGGGGTGGGAGCTGGGGTGTCAACACCGGCTTTGTTGAACAATGCCCCTCTGTTGAGGATTCCCATTCACTGAGCGTGACTCACTCTGTCTTCTTATCAGACAAGCATCCTGTCTCCTTTGGGCCTCTGGGGCCATGTGGCACAAGCTGTGGACAAAAATATTATAAAAATGACAATTAAAAAAAATGGGAGTGGAAGGGATGAAGGGCGAGAAGGCTTATGAGCATGAATGGTTCTCTTTCTTGCCTCTGGTTCAATGGAAATGAAAAAAAAAAACAGTCTTCTGAACAATGTCAGGTCTTTCAGACAGAACCCTCACGCCAGGATATGGAATACCGCTGCCGCGGACTGAATTGTTCGGAGAATTGTGAAGTCCGCTAAGACACTGGGGCTGCTCCCCAGGAAGAGTCTATCTTGTAATCAACCTGCCACATTTTCCCATTCTTTCCTTGTTATTCATTTACAATAGACTTTATCTTTAATATGATTTTCTTTGCTCATTGTTATGTTGTTGTGGATGTATGATGTATGAGTGCCGGTACACGTGTGACACAGCATGTGTGTGGTCAGAGGATAACTTGTGGGAGTCTTGGGTATTGAACTCAGGTTCTTAGGCTGGACAGCAAGCACCTTTGCCTACTGAGCCAACTCACCAGTCCCATTTTAATTTGTTTTGTAACATTGGGGACTGAATATGGAGCCATGCGCTTGCTGGGCAAAAGTTCTCCCACTGACTGATATCTCCAGCCCTCCTTTTACTTTTGGGGACAGAATTTTACTAATTGGTCCAGGCTTTCTTTGAATTCATTCTGTAGCTGAGACAGGTCTTGAACTTTTGATTATCTTGCCTCAGCATGTGAAGTAGCTAGGCTTATAGGCCTATACAACCATGCCCATCTTACAGTTTTTTAAAATAGAAGTTTTAGATGAACAGAAAAGTTAAATAGAAGGCTTCCACACAACAGCTCTCTTTTCAGTTCCTCTCCTATATGACATCTTGCCTTTGTGTGGCACATTTGAATAATGCTGGTCATTATTTATAGAGTCCATCATTTATACTTCACATTTTATGCTGGTCTAACAGGTTTTGGAAAATCAGCCTGGGCATGGAGGTCAGAGAACAGCTTCTGAGAGGTGATTCTCTCCCTCTACCACCTATGTCCCAGGAACCAAACTCAAGTTGCTGAGCCATCACTCTGGCTCCTACACCTAATGAAATATACACAAGCAAAACTTGCTGAGCATTTGTAGAGATAAAAAAATAAATATTAACATGCATGTTTAAAATGTTTTAAGTGGGTTAGAGGAAATAGAAACAATGCACAAAGGAAAAGTCTGTTTTGAAAACTGTCATTACTGGTTCCAGAGTGTTGAGATGAAAGAACGGGGTGTTAGTAAGAAAAGGATATGTAGAGAACAAAAAGGGAGGAATGTGGGAGTCTGTTTCCCAATACTGTGACAAAATACCCAAGACGGGGTAGTTTTATAAAGGAAAGGGTTTGTTTAACCCTCAGTTCTGGAGACGGAAAGACTTGACAGCTACACCGTGACTACTGAAGCCCTCATACCAGTTGGAATAATGGTGGAGACACGTGTGACAGTGAGAGATCTCATCGCTAGGCAGAATGTCAAGCCAGCTGGGAAGCTGTAGACCCATTTTTTTTTCCTCCATAACAGCCTTATGAGAAGTAACTCCTGCGTTCATGAGACCTGTGCTCCCAGACACCTAAGGGCCTTCCAGCAGGACCCACCTCTCAAAGGTCCCCCAGACTGTTAATATACTCCAAACACATGAACCCCTGCAGGAGGAACTACAGCCTGGAAGGTCAGCTTTACACAGACAGCTTCAGCTGTAAGATTAACTCAAGTGTCAGTGGAAGACAAAACTGGAGTAAAACACATGACACTAGGAAGTAAGAGGCAGAGATGTGATAAGAAGAGGAAAAGACCTGGGAGGCGGTGTAACTGTGGATGATGAATACAGTCTCTAGAAAGAGGGAACAGAGGAAATGGAGCAGAGACCATGAAAGCAACAACACATCGGGGAAAGAGTGAGAGCAAGTCAGGGGATGCAGGATCAGGTCTTAATGGTTGTCTTTGCAAGGATGGAAGGAACCCAGAGACACCACAGACTGGGAAGGAAGGGACAGGGTGGCCCCTAAGGGGACGCCCTGGAAACTATGTGTTTTATGAAGCGCTTAAATTAGTTAATAATCTGTTGTATGTTAATGGGTGCTTTTGTCTGTACGTATGTCTATCACATGCAGTGTCCATGGAGGCAAGGATTGAAGAGGGCATCAGATTCCCTGGGACTTGAACCGTAAACGGTAGTGAGCTGTCACGTGAGTGCTAGGAATTGAACCCATGTCCTCTGGAAGAACAGCCAGGGCTCTTACCCTTGGAGCCATACCTCCTGACCCTGGAATTTGTCTTTTTCTACCTCAGGTCTGAATTCTGTGAGGCCTACAGGGAAATCTGCACCTGTCCGTACCACAGACCCCTTCACTGGGCAGAGCAGAGCCTGGGGCAGCTGGAGCAGCTGGAGCAGCTGGAGCAGCAGCAGCTGCAGAGTTCATGCAGTTGGTAGCCCAGTGCTGCCCATGAAAGCCAGGTGAGCCTACAAGCTGCAGGCACCACAGTGTGGCCACTGCTTGATTTCCTCCCTTCAAATCCAGCACAAAAGTCTTGTGTGACCAACCCCGGCTGGACTCTATACAGAGAAGGGAATACTGGGGAGTGTAGCCCCAGCTTCTAAAGGTGACAAGTTCAAAGCCACCATAAGAAAAAGCCAATATAAGTCGAGGAGCAGTCACTTCTGTGTCCCTAGCACTTGCTAGGAAAGTTTCGAGTTCAAGGTCATCTGCTTAAGAGTGAACTCAAGGTCAGCATGGGTTATGTGAGACCCTGTCGAGAGCAGGAGTGGTGGTGGGCAGTGAGATGAGAGAGAGGGGAGAGGAAGAGGGAGGGAAAAATTTAATTGAGATATTAGGTTTGAACACATATTGATATGAAAAGGTTTTGATTTTGGTGCTGGGACTTGAACTCAGAGCATACTAGGCAAGTAGCTACAATAAATCTGAAAGATTTTTTTCCTTCCACCTTCATGGATATGCATGCTGTGCTTTTGCGTGTGTGGGGTCTCACATATGGGCATGTGGAGGCTTGAGGCTGATGTTGGGGTTCGTCTTCAATAACCCATCCACCTTATTCCTGGAAGCAGGGTCTCTCAGGCAAACTGGGGACCCATGATCTCTGACATCTGAGGCTGAAGTTCCAGGAGCCTGCCATGCCCACTGGACAGCAAGTGGTGTCTTAGTCAGGGTTTCTATTGCTTAGACGAAACTCCGTGACCAAAAAGCAAGTTGGGAAAGGGTTTATTTGGCTTACACTTCCACAGCACTGTTCACCAACAAAAGAAGTCAGGACGGGAAACTCAAGCAGGGCAGGAACCTGAAGGCAGAAGCTGATGCAGAGGCCGTGGAAGGGTGCTTGCTGGCTTTTTCCTCATGGCTTCCTCAGCTCACTGTCTTATAGAACCTGGCCTGTTCATTGATGGTACCACCCACAATGGGCGGGGCCCTTGCCTGTCAATCACTAAATAAGAAAATGCTCTACAGGCTTGCTTATAGCTGCTTATAGAGACATTCATATTTTGGGGGTTGTGGGAGGGAGCTTCTTGAGACTGTGTAGCCTTGGCTGTCCTGGAACTCACTCTACGAGGCTCGTCTCAAACTCAGAGATCCCCCTGCCTCTGCCTCCCGAGTGTGGGGATTAAAAGTGTGCAACCACCACCAACTGGCTCTAGAAGAAGTTTCTTAATTGAGGCTTCCTCCTCTCAGAAGATTTTAGCTTAAGGCAAGTTGACATTAAACTATCTAGCACACAGGGGTTCTGAGGATCTGGTCCTCTTCACTCTTGCCCAGCAGGTTCATGACCCCTGAGCATCTCCTCAGCACCAATCAGATTTTTTGATTTTTAAGACAGGGTTTCTCTGTGCAGCCTTGGCTGTCCTGGACTTGCTTTGCAGACCTGGCTCACCTGGAACTCACAGAGATTCACCTGCCTCTGCTTCCCAGAGTGCTGAGATTTTAAGAGTGTGCCACCGTGCCCATCAGATTTTTAAAAAATTAATTAATTAACTTTATGTCTATTGGTGGTCTATCTGCATATATGCCTGCATGCCAGAAGAGGGCTTCAGATCATGTTACCGATGGTTGCGAACCCCCATGTGGTTGCTGAGAATTGAACTAAGTACCTCTGGAAAAGGAGCCAGGGCTGCTAACCACTGAGCCATCTCTCCAGTCCCCCCCCCCCCATCAAATTATTTTTAACAAGAGGAATCCACAGGGTATTCTGAACAAAGCATGAAAATAGGTTCCCATCATAGTGCATCGCTGAGAAGTTACAGAACACTGGAGATAAGAAAATAAGTTTAAGACAGAAAATAAAAAGGGGGTGGTGGTAGTTCAGACAAGTTTTAACATTAGGACATTCAACAGCAGCTCTGAACACTGGGAGAAATCAAAGCTGGGACTTCAAGTTTCTGAGGAAAAATTATTTCCCACCCAGACCTTCTCATTGACAGTAAGGGCCAAATGAGCATCTCAGCACAGACTGAGGGAACACCAACTGTGACCACAAGGCAGCAGAGGATCCGACATCACAGGGAGGGAAAGAGATGCTGGCCCAAGGAAGGCTTTGACTAATCAGGCAAGCAGAGGGCTGGAGGCCCTTCTAGGTTTCTGCACCCTAAGTTGAATTTCTAAATAGTGATGAGAAAAACTTAGCATACCAGCAACAGACAGCACAGCATTCTCCAGAGAAAACACGAGTTACTTAGGGAAGGTTAAAATTGTAGAGTACCACGTGGCTCAGCCGAGTATAGCTTTCCACAGCCGTCACAATCTAAATACTGCCGACAGAGCTCATGAGTATCAGACCGAACTACACTGATAGGTAGAAGGGGTGGGTGAGAAAGGATGGAGAGGCCTTGTACTTCTGAGATGGCTATTGCCTTTTGATGTATTCCATGTAAAAGAATGCTCTAGGGCTAGGGGTAGTGTTTACAGGGAGAAGTCTCTCCTGTATATGCAAAGACTTGGGTTCCACCCCCAGCAATGCAAGAAGAAAACAAGTGTTGTATGACAGAAAAGAAAATGCACGTGATGTTTATCACGATGAACGTGGTTGTACTCCAGTGAAGGAAACCAAAGATAATGTTAAAAACTGAAAATCAGGAAGCAGCAGTCAGCCCCAACCTACAGAGCTAATTAAAAGGAGAGCTTGGGGCTGGAGAGTTGACCCAGTGATTAAGAGCACTTGTTGTTCTTGCAAAGAACCAGCGCTCGATTCTCAGCACCCACACAGAGGCTCAGCATCCACACAGAGGCTCACCACCTCTTCAAAAAACCAGGCATGCATGTAGTATACAGATATACAGGCAGGCAAAACACTCATAAACACTAAATAATAAAATAAATTTAAGGCAGGTGTAGTGGTGGCATGTTTTTGATCCCAGCACTGGGGCCATCCTGGTCTATAAAGTGAGTGTCGGGACAGCCAGGGCTATACAGAAAAACCTTGTCTCAAGAATAGACTAGACTAGACTAAACTAGAACAGAAAAGAAAAGAAAGGAAAATAGAAAAGAAAAGAAGAGAGATCTCAAAGACTTCCAAGTAATTGCTCCTAGGTAGGAAAAATGTGGGGTTTGTGGGAGGCTAGGAAGGAACCTGGGAACTTACAGCACATTTCACAGTAATATTGTGGTCCTTTGTTTCAAAACAATCATAAAACATAAAGATGAAGAAAAGAGAGCGAAGGAAAGAGAGAGGGCAAAGGAAAAAAAAAACAAAGAAAAGGAAGTTTTTTTTATCTAGCTGTTCTCATTTACTGGTTATGTTAGCAGTTCGGAGAGGCAGAATTGTAAGGCTGAAGGCATTGAAACAGTGTTTCTGGATTCACATGCTGGGCCTGACCTTGAGGAGGTCACCTTGTCTCTCGGTTTCCTCATCTGGAAACTGGGGGAGAAGAATAGCAGCTCTACACAAAGCAATTCTCTCTTCAGAGGCTGGCCGTTGCTTGGTACTAATAACACGTAAGCTCTTGTTACTACAGGGGTTGCCAGCGTTTGGTGCTTTCTCATGGGACTGTTTAACTTAAAAACAAAACAAGGCCAGGCTCAGTGGCTTTATCCCAGCACTTGGGAGGCAGAGGCAGGAGGATTTCTGTGAGTTTGAGGCTAAGCTTGGAGTACACAGAGAATTCTAGGATAGCCAGAGATATAGTTAGATCCAATCTTTTAAATCAAACAAATAAGCCAGGCATGGTGGTACACACCTTTAATCCCAGCACTCAGGAGGCAGAGCAGGCAGATCTCTGAATTTGAGGACAGCCTGGTCTACAGAGTGAGTTCCAGCATAGCCAAGACTACACAGAGAAACCCTGTTTCGAAAAACAAAACAAACAAACAAACAAAACAAAAGGCATTTGCTCTAAGATGGATGGATAAGAACTTAGTTTTCTGGAGTTCCTGGGAGAAAATGTGACAAGTGTGGGTAGGAGACTGAGTCAGTCAAGGTCTAGACAGGAGACAGGGGCGATGCCAGTCTTGTTAACAGCAAGAGGTGGCTCCAAAGAACCGATGGGATGTGAACCATTAACTGTTAACCGAGGGAGTAAGATGAAAAACACCCTAATTTTTCATGCAAGTAGCCACCTCAGGAAGCAGTTGACCATCCCCAGGACCAGGGAAACAAAGTAAAGGCTTGGAATTAAATGATTAAAACTTGAAAGGCATTGTCGGCTGGTGTTGGCATCTTTGAAGGGGCATGATGGAGCATGGGCAAGAGAGAACAGACACAGACAGTATTCCAAGGATTTTCTGCCGTCCTCGGATGAAGATGAGTGTTGGATGCTGCTCATACGTAGGTGGCATATGGGGGTCCCCAGGAATAATTGCGTCCCTCACTGCTCCTCACCACTCTGGCCTTACTTCCTGCCATGGCTGTTGGGTGAGTCTAACAGAAAGCAGTTGGGAGCTGAAAGAAAAATATAATAATAAATAGCCACTGATTTTCACCCAATGCGCTTCTCACCTGTTGAATTTCATTCCAGTTAAAGAATTATCTGATTTTTTTAAAAATGCAAACATACAAAAAGAAAACAACAACAACAAAAAAGGAAACCTCACATTGGTCATTGAACTTGACCTGTGTGTGATAGTTGCTTGAAACAGGTTCAGTGTTTCACGCAATTGTTGAGTGAATGTGTGGATGGAAGAAAGAATTCCAGCATGGGTGTGTTTCTAAGCATTTGTTTCTCTGAACATCCTACTAGACTTCTGAGGACTGGTGGGGAAGAAGACAAGCCCAGCCCCCACTTCCACAGTGAGGGTGGGGAACAGACGAGACAAGCAGTGTGCCCAGGCCACGGACACAGTGGCAATGTAGTCAGTAGGGGGCACAGGCAAAGAGCATTTTGGACAGGGCAGGTGTCTGGTCGTAATAGTTAATCTAAGACCTGAAGGATGGAAAGGGCACGTCTCATAAGATCCGGAGGAAGAGCATCCCACAGAGAGGAAACAGGTATTGCGAAGACCTGAGGTGTGAGAGAGCATGGCTGTGTTCTGATGAAGCATCTGCACAGGGAGATGTGGGCGGGGCTCCCCGGCTATGTGAAAGGTTTGTGGCTTACTCTGAATGTGGTGGGGCCAGCGAAGTTCCAGAGCAGAAGTAAGAGTCAGTGTGTACCTCTGTCTGCAGGGAGGAGAAGGGCGGAAGGAGCCACCACAAACAGCTTAAACACCAGGATCTCATCCTTTCACAGCCCCGGATGGCAGAAGTCTGGCATCTTGGTGTGTGCAGGGCTACCCTCCCAGGGGTCCTGCATCGTCCTGGGCAGCATACTCAACCACCCACCTGCCTGCGTCTACCCTTCTCCCCTGGGTGGGGCGCCTGTAAGGGCTTTAAGGCCTGTCCACTTATGTACGAGAGATGATCTCATCTCCCAATTCTTGCCCTAATTACGGCTCCAAAGACAAGTCTTCCACAGAAGGTGACATTTGAAGTTCCTGGGGGTGGTGAGCAGTGGGGTGAATCCTTTGAGGGAGTGTGCAATTTAACCCACTGGAGAGATCGATGAGTCGTCACACAATATGTGAATGAGCGAACACAGTGGGCTGGAGCAGGCCTGACTGCAGAAATGAGAGAGGGGTGGACAGGCTGGGTGGATGGCATGTTGTTCTTCAGGTATGTAGAAGCACATACCTACATATAAACGTATATGAACATATACACATACATACTTATATACTGCATATATATATTTTATATCTATATTCTTTTCTATTCTACATATGACTGCATGTGTATACACATATACTGTACACATGTGTCTTCTTTTTTTTTTTCTTTTTTGAGACAGGATCTCACTGTGTAGCCTTGGCTGTATATATACCTCTCTGCTTCCTCATAAGTTGGGTGGGAGGAACACTTGTAGCAAACTGCACCAACAAAGAGATAACCGTGCCTGATATTTGCAGAACACACTAGAACTAGGACACGCTGAGAGCAGGGGCGTGCGAAACCAGACTGACTCTGAATGGCCATAGAGAGATAGACAATAGCTAGTTATGGCACTAACTAACCATGAGTTGTCTTGCCCTAATAGAAGCAGGATGAGGCATGAGTTGAAAAAGGGATAATCTAAAACCTGTTTCCATTTGTGTCAGGAAATACCGCCAGAGCTGTTCTCTTGAGGGGCAGTTACACTCAGACCGTGTAACTTGACCCTGTTTTTTACCCAAGGCTGAGTCTCTCTGGAAGAAATCCTCGAAGGCTCCAGCCCCTGGCGTCTGAGCATCCCTGAGCACATTCGCCTGGTCCACTCCTTTTCGTCTCTTTTCTTGCGCTCACACAAATCTTGGTTTGTAAATGGCGTATTTATTCCTGTTGTGTCCTGAGGAGAACATATATTTTTTAATTCATCAAAATAACCTATGATTCATGATGGGGCGATTCCATGCCCTGCGTCCACTAGAAGGGAGAGCTGGGAGCCGTCACATGGCAGGATGGGTTCCCAGCGCATATTCTGACTTAGACACAGCCATTCTCAGAAGTGGCTCTTGCCCACACTTCGGCCGCAGACAGTTGCCACTGTGGAGCAGCAGATGTGTGAGCGAGTGGAGAGCAGTGTTGACAAGGCCAGCTTCAGCGTGCCACAAAGGCCAGCTCCACATACGGCTGCAGCTCCGCTCTGGTCCTGACACCCGGCGCATACTGGGTTCAGTTCCCATAGCAAGAGGTCAAGGATCAACACAGGGCTCTTTGCTGGAGAGCTACCAGACCAAGCAAGCTCAGCCCAGTGTTGTCACAGCTCAAGGGACAAACTGGTCCCCAGAGTCCTGTGGGTCGAATCTGATACGTCAAATTTTATGAGTGCCCATGTGAGATATGGTGTGTGTGTGTGTGTGTGTGTGTGTGTGTGTGTGTGTTGCACGTGCTAGTGCATGTATGTATGTAGGCCGGAGATCAACTGTTGGGGGCGTCTTCCTCTATCACTTTCACCTTAGTATTGTTTATTACTTTATTTATTTATTCATTTATATATTTTTTGAAACAGCCTCTCTGTGTAGCCCTGGCTGTCCACTATAAAGACCAGACTGACCTCACACTCACAGAGATCCATCTGTCTCTGCCTCCCTAGTGGTGGGGCTAAAGGTATCATCAAACCCGGCATAGGTTTTATTTATTTTTATCATATATGAATTGGTGTTTGCCTGAACGGATGTTTGTGCGCGCCACACGCAAGCAGTATCCGTGGAGGTCAGAAGAAGGCATCAGATCCTTTGGAACTGGAGTCATAGATGGTTGTGAGCTGCTGCGTGGGTGTTAGGAATTGAACCCGGGTCCGCTGGAAGAGTAACCAATGCTCTTCACCTCTGAGCCATCTCTCCAGCAGCCCCTCCATGTTATTGCTATTATTATTATTTTTAAGACAGGGCTTTTCACTGAAGCTGGGTTCCCTGATTGTCTAGTCTGGCTGGCGAGGAAGCCGCAGGGGTCCTCCATCTCTTCCCCATCCCTCACTGTACTGGAGCTGCAGGTGCGTACTGCTGGACTCAGCTTTTACACGGTCACAGTGATTCCAAACTCGGGTCCTCACGTTTGCACAGTAAGCATTTATCTACTCATCCGTCTCCTGGCTCCAGGACAGCCAGGGTTACATAAAGAAACATTGTCTTGAAAAACCAAAAATAAACAACCAGGCTTGGTGCATGCCTTTAACCCCCAGCACTCAGGAAGGCAGAGGCAGGTGCATTGCTGTGAGTTTGAGGCTAGCTTGGTCTACAAAGTGAGTCCAGGACAGCCAAGGCTACACAGAGAAACCCTGTCACCAAGAAAAAGAAAAACCCAAAATAAACAAAAATGAATGAATGAATGAATGAATGAAGACTTGATTCTTGGTTGTCACTTACCTTACTCAGGTGAGGCAGGACCTTACCAGACTGCCACAGGTCCCATGTCCCTCACAGACGCGTGTTTTGAATGCTTGTCCCAATGGCTCTGCCGCCACATGGGAGGTTCCACGTCACATGTTTGCCACCACGGACACCACTGGGCCTCCTCACCACAGTGAACTGAAATCCCTCTGAAACCATGAGCCAAAGTAAATCTTTCCTCCTTTAATCTATTTTTTTCAGGCGTTTGTTATGATGACTTAAAAGAAAAGAATGTAGATTTTCATAATACGAAAACCCTTTATGTATTCTGAAGTGGTAAAATTTCCTTCCAATTTTCCTTTTTATGGCAAAAAAAAAAATTCTCATTCCTGTGTGTGTGAGTGAGTGTGTGTGTGTGTGTGTGTGTGTGTGTGTGCAGGCGTGCATTCTTTCACAGGTCAGTTCCCTCCTCCCACCATGGTCCCTGAGATCAAACCCAGGTTGTCAGGCTTGCTCAGAGAGCCCTTTTACCCACAGAGCCATCTCATCTCCCATCTTTCTTTTCTGTGCTCCTCTAACCAGAGCCTAGAGGCTGCCCCGGCCTTTCTAACCTTGCTGTGCTAGTCTGCTGACTGAACCATTTGGTACCTATTGACTTTGGATTTGGGACTTCTTCCAGGAATCAGGGATAGCTGGTCAGCCAAAGACGAACTTTACAAGAACAGAGTGTAACTACGGAACATGTGGCCCTTAGCATATACATTTTTATCATGAAGACCCCCAGACAGATGAGAGCTAGGCCGGACAGATGAGAGCTAGGCGGGACGTAAAGAGAATGGGGCGGAGCTTGCCGTCTTCTCTGTGAGCCTATGGCACACTACAACTTTTAGTCTAGCATAGGAGTTGGTAAATCTTGGCTGGAGAGATGGTTGCTTGCTGGGGGAGTAAAGTTTTACTGTTACGAAGTTGTGCTGATGTCTCTATATATTGGCTGCTTCTCCTCTGAGAAAGCTGCCCTGAGTCGTTTCAGGAGAGACCACGGGGCTGGCAAGCCTAAACTATTTACGATCTGCCCTTTATGGGCAAAGTTCCTGTGCTGGCTAGTTTTATATCACCTTGACAGATGCTAGAGTCATTTGGGAAGAGAGAGCCTCAGTTGAAAAAAACAATCCCACTAGATCAGCCTTTGGGCAAGAATGTGGAACTTTTTTTTCCTTCTGACTGATGATTGACGTGGGAGGGCCCGGTTCACTGGGCCTGGGCGGTCTACCCCTGGGCAGGTGGTGCTGGGTGCTTTAAGAAAGCAGGCTGAGTAAGAGAGCAAGCAGCACTTCCCCATGGCCTCCGCATCAGCTCCTACTTCCAGGTTCTTGCCTTGAGTTCCTGCCCTGATTTTTCTAGACAATGAACTACAAGATGTGAGATGAAATAAACTCTTTTTTTCTCCAGGTTGCTTTTGGTCATGCTATTTTATCACAGTAATAAAACTCCCAAGATACATGCCAAGGATGGGAACTTCAAGAAGTCAGACACTAGGACAGAACAAGGTATGGTGGGTGTAGATGGTGTCAGGGAGGGACAAGATGTAGGGGAGGAGAGAGCTTTACTTGAGATTCCTGCTTTTTCCTGTCAGTTTCTTCCTTGGGATGGCCAAGACCCATTCTCTGTTATAAAATGTCAAACAGCCATTCACCATTGATGCTGTTATTTCTCATTGTTGATGGTCTTAATCTCTGAGTTTCCTGTTCTAAAGTCTCAGGAGAGGAATCTGATTGGCCTGGATCACCTTTTCAAGCTGATGGATCTCGGAGCTTCCAAGCCAGACTGGAGCTGTCCACCTGCCCCTCCATTGGGAGCCCATCTCTGGGGATCAATCACTGGGGCCAGGTGACATTGTCACCTGGAGAGGAGAGGCCTGCTACTCTGAGGAGGTGATATGGAGCTCTGCATTAGATGGGGACAGGTGGCAGGAGACAGAGCCATGCTACTACGGCTTGGGAGGGATCTGGACTCCTATTACAGCTGAGGACAATTCTCCTGAGTACCCTGATTCACAACTGTCTGGGAAGTCTGCATCTGGGGGTTCAGCCTGCTTCTTGTGAGGAGACTAGAGTCCAGGCACTGCAGGAAGCAGGGGATGGGAGTGTCATATCAACTGTGGCACCTGGTAAGATGCAAAAATCATGATCCTGTGAACCAGAAAAAGACACAGGAACCAGCTTGACAGAACACGTCTGTGTCAGAGTTCTGCCACAAACGATGAGTTACTCTCCCTACTTTTCCACCTCAGACCTCAGTTTCCCCAGTGAGTGATTTTCCTTCTGACTGGGCTGCTTCTTAGAATGGCTCCCAGGCCATGGCTTTCTTGAGGATCTCGTGCTGGGCCACAACCAGAGCTGCTGATTCTACAGGTCTGTGTTAGGCCTGAGAATATGTATTTGTGTTTGGAACCAGCATCCCAGGAGATGCTGATGCTGGGTGGCTGGACCACACTTTGAAAGCCATGAGTCCATCATCAGCAAGACTCCTTCCAGGCAGAACAGGGTTAGTCTGGTGATTCCGGAATTTGATGAGCTTTCTTGTCAGTGTGGAGAACGTAGGTTATGGGCCAGGGAAAGCTCCTCCCTGGTTCATCCACCCTCCCCTGAGCCTTATAAAGATCTGACAAGGTCCCTACCATTGCCCCCTTTTATGCCTCACCCCCAAAAGGACGGTGTTACCAGAATCCTGAGCTCCAGAAATACTCAGTCACCTTCCCAGGCCGCTGGAAAATGTTAACGTTCTATTTTTCCCCTCGGCCAAATTTTGTGGGCAGCGTGGCTCCCTGACACGTAGGCCACACAATTGGCTCTCTCAACTCACTTCCTCAAAGGTGATCCCATGTCGGTCTGCCGTCCATGATAAACAGCTCAGGCTGGGCAGCCCAAACCCAGGGGAAGCCAGCCTGCTGCGGATCTGGAAACTTCCCCTTCCTTCGTGCAGATAGAAGGCAGCTGCTTGACTGGCACAGGCTGAGGCCAAGCCACAAGCCTGGGGGTGGGGGATAGAGGAGGGCGTGCAGCTCAGAGCTCAGGTCTCCACTAATGCTGCAAATTGCTCCTGCCTGCAGGGCCCCGCCAGCCCGGAAGGAGCCCAAGGAGCTGGAGCCCTGAGTGACAGCTGAGTGGGGAGACACCCTTCATCCTCCCACTAAATCAGTAAGAGGTTTCTGGAACAGGTGGCTCAAATTTCCTTGAAAACCCAGAATAATCCCCCATCTGAAGTGCGTGCGAATCTTGTTGTCACCACCTAGAATTAATGAGCAGGCACCACCGAAGGAAAAAAGGCTTTTCGGCTGCATTTTTGCTCACTGCCTTGACAAACTCAATAAAAGCTTAAACAAATATTAAAACACACACACACACACACACACACACACACACACGAGGCAGGGTGGTTTAAATTAACTTCCCCCAAGCACTTTACCTACTGTAGGAAGAAATTATAATAAAACGTCAGAGCAAAAATAAACCTCATGTGGAAATAAAAATAGAACATAAAATGCCCTCTTACAACTAACTGCTCAGTACGATTTATTTCATAACAACATATTGAACATGAAGTTTTCATAGTCCTCAAGTGTACTTGGGCATTAGGTATGTTGATTTTTTAAAATTTCATATTTTATACGTTGAGCATCTGTGTGTCCCAGAAATCTTATAGATATAGACCACTATAAAACAAGCCCAACCCCCAAAAGAAAACTTTCTAAACTTTGACGTAATTCTTCCAAATAGAATGTGTGGCTTAACATGCGACTCTGAGTTCCATTTCTCAAGGCATTGGCGGCCCTAGCCCATTGCCTGGGCTCCAGCCCCAGAGAAGGAACAGTGCTGGGTTCAGATAGAGCAGGGTCCATCCAGGCCATTCTGAAAGCCCAGAGTCGGAGCTGGCAAAGGAAAGACTGTGGTCCTTGGCCTGAGGCTTGTCAAATCCTCCCACCCCAGGCTTAGTTGAACCGGATATACTGAGATTATTGGAGAGGAATGCTTGAAGATTGCTTTTATTCACAAAATGAAGAGAAGGAAGGCAAGGGAAGAGGGAAAGAAAGGAAGGGAGGGGGATGGGCAGGGGTAGGGGTGGACGCTCCTTGTCCAGATCATCTTGAGTAGGTCTCCCCCCACTTGCTTTGTTGAGCCTGGCTTTCTAAGCAGAGTTTGGGTGGGCCTTGGGGGCCTCCCCTCCCCCCACGCTTCCATGCAATATTTATGTCACACCTCAAAGCTCGGAAAGCTTTCCTGGCAGGGCCTAGGTGGAGCAGCCTGGTACAGCTTTGTGCCTGGCTCATAGCAAGGCTTCCTAAGCTGAGCTCAGAAAAGCCAGCTTCTCTTTCTTCCAATATATGCTGAGAAGTTCTGCGGGCCCCAAAGACAGGAGCCCCGGACAGCAGCGGGAGGGAAGGTAGCCAGGGAGCATGGAGGTTGGTGGCTCGTGTAGACTCGTGCATGTCCATCCTCCTTGGACAGTTAGTTAATCATGACCTCCCGAAGCGAATGGGAGATGACTGACTCATTGGCTGGCAAGGCCTGGACAGCCATGGCAGAGACACAGGTCCAGTAATCTCTCCAGAGTGGAAGGGAGGCCTCAGACGGCGCATGAGGAGGTCCAGTGAAGAGGGCAGCCCTGACGGAAAAATGCAACTCATTTCTCTGATCTGCGTGTGCTGATTGCGCGAGAAGCAAATACCAGCGGACCTGGGGGAGGGGAGATTTCTGTTCCTTCGACTCGGCCCTGAGCCACCCGCCCCAAAGTGGAAGGAAGAAGAAAAGGAACAGATTCTAAGGCTGTTTTGTCTGGCTCGCTGGACCCTTTGCCTCCTCAGCCTCTGGGAAGGGGGTAGGGTTATCTGGGGGCCCTCTCCAGCAAGGACTTGAAACACTCCCTTCAATTTCCCACCAAAAAAAAAAAAAAGGTTTCAGAATCGGAAACTGGCCTTGGTTCCCCAGGGCAGAAATTGAGAGCTCAACATTAAACCACTTCCTTTGCCTGGTAACAATGCACGAAGGAATTTCCACAAATCCCCTTAGCTGTCATGGCTTCCGCTCCTGGACTTGGGCAAAGACAGCCTGGGACATTCCAGCCTTGTGCCCGCACCGCGAGACGTTTGATCTGTTTGGCTCCTGGAGCAGCCTTGGAGAACCTCCGTACTCATTTCCCTTCCCTGCGTTTCCTCAGGAGTGAGACACAACCAGGGCTGACCAGCGTGGGAAGAGGCCCGGCCCAACCTTGCACAGCCCCAGAGGTTTCCCCACTTCCGAAGAATAGAGGGGCCACAAGGGAGCACTGAGTGGACTCATCAAGGCTGGAAGGGAAACAGACCTAGCTTATAGCTTGGCTGCACCACACTCCCTGGGCTGGTCATTCGAGATCTCTGATAGTCGACGCTCCTGTACCCTAAGAGTCAGAGGCAGGACAATCATGAGTTCGAAACCTCAGTGTTGCCACCCCTCGTGAGCATTCCCCGGGCCCATGTGCGCAGACCACACTTTCCGAGTGGGCTGTGTTCAAGTTCATCCCCTCCAGTCTGCTGGAAAATCACACGGCCAGGGTCTGTGTGCTGCTCCCTAGCGTGCTCCTGGAGATCACTGCCAGTTCCCAGATCACTGGAGGCTGAAGTGCCGCCTCTGAGCGGGGTCCAGGAAGTATGCTTTGGACCTCACTCAGAGACCATGAGAGTTTGAGCTCAGAACCGTATATTCGGTTTTGTCTAGGCTTAACCCCAAACTTCTAAAGTGTGCTAGAAGGAGCCTTCTACTTTTTTGAAGCCTCCGTTGCTCCATGTGGAAAATGGAAATGCGGAAGAACTGAACTGTGTTCCCTCAAAGTTTGTTGTTCTGACCTCTAGTGTAATTATACTGGCAGTTCTTTTAAAAAAAATCTTTATTTGTCCCTTTGTTTATTACCTTGTGTGAGATTGTGTTTTACAGTGTGCTTGTGAGGTCAAAGAACAACTTTGTGGGGTTGGGTTTCTGCTTCTGCCTTTGCTTGGGTCCAGGGGATCAAACTCAGGTTGCCAAAAATACTTAATTAACAAGCGCTTTTACCCACTGAGCCATCTCCTCGGCCTTGGTGTGGCTCTCTCTACTAAGAGACACTGTGTCAGGAGGCAACAGGAGTTAGATGATATCACAGACGAGGGAATCAAGCATCCTTGAGAAGGGGCTTCAGGGGGACATAGCAAAAAAGGTGGCCATCTACAAGGCAAGACAGAGAGAGGTCTCACAGGAAATCAACCCTGCCAACACCGTGATCTTGGACTTCTAGCTGCCAGAACTGCAAAGAAATAATTTTTCCCCCTGCTTAACCAATGCGGGTTAATGTATTTTGTTACAGTTGTCCTAGCAGATTCAGAGCGAGGGGCTAGATTGAGTCAGTGCTCTGTGATGTGAGTGTGTGGCGTGCAGTGCGTCAAGGACTAGGAGCCCCAGCATGCTGGGGACAGGCTATTGTCCCTGGATCCTACATGGTGGTACCAACACCTCTTTCAGAAGTTTTTTATATTGGAGCTTAAGGGCATAACTTTTTTTTAAAAGGAAGTTTCCTCGACGAGCAAAGCCAGTGCCTGCCATGCTAACTGTATTGTACTTGTATTTGTGTGCTAAAGGACTATGGAGTCCTGGGGCTGGAGAGATGGCTCAGAGGTTAAGAGCACTGGCTGTTCTTCCAAATGGCCCTGAGTTCAGTTCCCAGCAACCACAAGGTGGCTCATAACTGTCTATAAT
The DNA here is from genome assembly GCF_030254825.1 of Meriones unguiculatus. Classification (NCBI taxonomy): domain Eukaryota; kingdom Metazoa; phylum Chordata; class Mammalia; order Rodentia; family Muridae; genus Meriones; species Meriones unguiculatus. The sequence continues at coordinate 49,420,003 of NC_083350.1, forward strand.
GAGATCTGGAGACTTCTGGCCCCCCAGGCATGTGTTCAGGCAGAAAACTATATAAATAATAAATCAATATGTCTTTAAAAGAGTCAAGGACCTGCACAGCTTTAAGGATCCTTTGATTGGGAATGGTCATAGGAGCCAACACGAAGGTTTCATTTAACAAGTCTCACTGTGCAAATCACATAGTCCTCCACTGAGCCCTGGGGTGGTTATTTCCCTCGTGCTACTGTGGTTTTTTTCAGAAGCATTTGATTCTAAACCCCATGAACCTTAGAAAAAAAGAGGAAAAAGCTGCCCAACATTTCCTTCTGTAGTGAGAAAGCCACCTTTACTATCTGGGAACTAAAGTTAATGGGCTGGGTCTGAACTCTCCTCGTGGTTCTTCAGGGCTCTCAAGTGGAACTCAGAGCTGTTATTCTGCCTTGCTTTTGTGTCTTATGTACGTATTTGGATGATGTGACCACTTAAACACAAAAGTGAACTTATATAAAATGGGTGCATCGTTATTTTGAACTTAGTATTACATACTGTTTTCTTCTTGGACCTACAAAGCTCATACTGTCTTCTCGCACACCCTAGATCTTCCAAACAGGAGAGGTAAAAGAAGTGCTGTTTCCAAATGTATGACCAGCTGGACAGAAACCCCAAATCATATGCAGACAGAGCGTTTGAACTAAGGAGAGCTCTATAAGACTGACTGATGCTTGAAATAATTAGCTTTTCTACAGAATTTCTGTGCATTAGCAATAAATAGCCAGTCAGAAAAGAGAATGTGCTTACACGGATGGTCATATCTTTTTTTAGTGGCTGTTTGTTTGTTTGCTTGTTTGTTTGTAAGACAGGACAACTTAATGTAATCTAGGCTAGCCTCTGGTAAATAATTTTCATGTCTCTATCTCCTAAGTGATGAGAATATAGGCATATAACCACCATACCTGGTTTAAAGATGTTTTCTTTTGTTTTTGTTATTTTCTATTATTACTTAATTTTTTTTTTGTAGAACATATTTTAATCATATTCCCTTGCCTCCTCTAACTTCTTTGATAGGTCCTTCCCATCAATTTACCTACCTAACTTCATGTGATCTCTCTCTCAATAAAAAAGCAATGAAAAGAAAAATAACAACAAAAGCTTTTAAGACAAAATAATACCCAAACAAAAAGCACACATACACAAACCATGGAGTCTGTTTTAGGTTTGTGAACTTCTCCTGGGCTTTGAATCTTCCCTGCAGTTGCTATATCTAGTGTCACTGCATTGAAAAACAAAACAAAACCCATTTTCCCTCTCCAGGCAGATATCAATTGCAAATAGCTTCTTGGTTAGGGGTGGGAATTTGTGCTCACTTCCCCTTCTTTGTGCTGGGATGTGATCCTGTGCAGGTCTTGTGCATGCACTCAGAGTCTCTGTGAGATCATTCGTGCCTCTGTCCGGTTGTATCTGGATGACTGTCCATCACAGTAACGGAGCCGGCCACTGCCTCTGGCTCTTACCAGCTTTCTGCCTCCTCTTCCACACAGATCCTTGAGCCTTGAGAACAAGATTTTTTGTGTTTTTGTTTTTTTATTTGTTTGTTCGTTTTGTTTTTGAGACAGGGTTTCTCTGTGTACCATGGCTGACTTGTACCAGGCTGGCCTAGATCTTAGGGTAGATTTATCGCCAGATTTCCGAGGAACTGCCACATTGACTTCTGAAGTGGCTGTGTTCCCACCAGCAATGAATGAGTGCTCCCCCTTCCCTGGATCCTCATCAGCACAAACTGTCAATTGTTTTATTAATCTCGGCCATTCTGACTGGAGTAAGATAAAAGTCTCAAACTGGTTTTGACTTGTATTTTCTTGAGGGCTAAGGATGTTCAACATTTTAAAAAGCGTTCCTTAGTCATTTGTGTTTCATTTTTTGAGAACTCAGGGTTTCGTTCTGTGCTCCATTTTTAAACTGGGTTATGTTTTTCCTCTTGATGTACAGTTTTTTAGTTCTTTGTATATTCAAAATATTAATCTTCTGTCAAATGTAAAATTGGGTAAAAAAAAATTTCCCCATTTTGTAGGCAGCCATTTTGCTTAAATGATGGTGTGCTTTGCTATGAAGGTGCTTTTCAGCTTCAGGAAGCCCCATTTTTTATTATTGTTGTTTTGCTTTTATTATTATTATTATTTATTATTTATGCAGTGTTCTGCCTGCATGTACAACTGCACACCAGAAGAGGGCACTAGATTTCATTACAGATGGTTGTAAGCCACCATGTGGTTGCTGGAAATTGAACTCAGGACCTCTGAAAGAGCAGCCAGTGCTCTTAACCTCTGACCCATCTCTCCAGCCCTTGCTTTGTTTTTTGAGACAGGGTTTCTCTGTGTCTCGTTGGCTGTCCTGGAACTCACTCTGTAGACTAGGCTAGCTTTGAACTCTGAGATCTTCCTGCTTCTACCTCCTGAGTGCTGAGATCAAAGGTGTGCGCCACTCTGCCTGTCAACATCCCACTTATTAATTGTTCTTGGTTCCTGTCTTGTCAGTGTCCTGTTCAGAAAGTCTCTTCCTGTGCCAAGGAGTTCAAATCTATTCTCCACTTTTTCTTTTAATCAGATTCAGGGTATCTGACTTTATGACAAGGTCTTTGGACCATTTAGAGTTGAGTTTTGTGCAGGGCAATATATATTTGCATTCTTCTATATTAGCTATCTAGTTTGGCCATTCCCAATTGTTGAAGATACTGCTTTTTCCTCCAGTATGTATTTTTGGATTCTTATTTTTAAATCAAGTATCTGCAGGACTTATATCTGGCATTCAGTTCTATTCCACTGATCAACCTGTCTGTGTGTGTGGTGTTTGTTTGTTTGTTTGTTTATCACCAATACCATGATAATCAGGCATGGTCGTACCTCCAACAGTCCTTTTATTACACAGGGTGATTTTTCTCTTCTGGGATTTTTGTGGTTTCATATGAAGTTTTAGATTGGCTTTTTGTTGTTGCTGTTTTTCCCCCCAATTTCTGTGAAGAACAGTATTGGATTTTTCCCCCCAAAACAGGGTCTTTCTGCCCTGACTGTCCTGAAATTTGTTCTGTAGACCAGGCTGGCCTCAAACTGATCTATCTCCCTCCTTCTGCCCCCAAGTGCTGGGATCAAAGGCATGCACCATCGCGCTGGCTTTGTGTTGGAATCTTAATGGGGAATGAACTGAATCTGAATATTTCTCTCTCATGAGCATGAGAGATCTTTTCATCTTCTGATGTCTTCTTCAATTTCTTTCTTTTAAAAAAATATGGTTTTTTTTGGGGGGGGTTGGGCAGCAGTGGCACACAACTTTAATAACAATACTTGGGAGGCAGAGGCAGGCAGATTTTCGAGTCTGAGGCCAGCCTGGTCTATAGAGTAAATTTCAGGACAACCAGGGTCATACAGAGAAACCTTATCTGTAAAAATAATGAAAAAAAAAAAGAAAAAGGAAAAGAAAAGAAGGAAGAAAGAATATGAAAAAAAGAAAGAAGGAAAGAGAAAGAAAGAAAGAAAGAAAGAAAGAAAGAAAGAAAGAAAGAAAGAAAGAAAGAAAGAAAGAGAAAGAGAGAAAGAGTAGGGCTGGGGCAGTGGCTCAGCAGGTTAGGAGCGTGTGCCTGACCCAAGCTAGGCCCCAGGAACGCACATGGAAGAGAAAGAACTACCCTCTCACCTCCAAACATGAGCTGTGGCAAGTGTACATACCGCACCCAAACACACAAAATAATAAAATTTTTAAAAAAGAGCTTTAAAAATGTAAAAGACTAGCCATATATCTATGAAAGACAGATACATGCTTTGTGGAAAAATGATCAAATTTCATGTTTTTGTTTTTGTATTTTTCTGAGACAAGGTCACTCTGAATAGCAAGACTGATTTCAAATTTCGGTCTTCCTCCATCAGCGACCTATGTGCTGGGGTTATAGGAAGTGCTTCCGTAACCAGCTAAAATGTTCTGGAAAACCTTATTTATTTACTTATGCTACTGGAGTGATCAAACACCAGTTCTCACACATGCTAGGCAAATACTCTACCATACCCCAGCTCTAAAATGACCACATTTAAATGGTATTTTAAAATATACTGCAAAGAAGTGCAGCGTTCCTGATGGAGCAAGTCAGCATAAGGGTGGACACAAACCAATGTTTACTAAGGACCTCAGCAGGCATGCTCCTCTCTCTCTCTCTCTCTCTCTCTCTCTCTCTCTTTCTTTCTTTCTTTCTTTGAGACAGGTCTCACATATGACAGTTCTTTTGACTCAGTTTCTCAAGCACTGGGATTATAGATATGCGACACTCAGCTTCTAGACAGATATTTTTGTAATCCCAAGAAGGGGGAAGGACTTCTAAACAAGACAAAAAGCCTAAATGATAAAGGAAACAACTGCTAAGTCCAACTACATTTTCAAAGGAGAGAGGAAAAACATACAGCGAGAGACGATATAGGAAACGTGCTAACTAACAAAGGAGCAGAATGGAGGCTATATTAAGTATGCCTATAAATCAAAAGAGAAAAACAATATGCTAAGCATGAGTAAAAGCCTTGAAAAGCACAGAAGAGGAGACACAAAAGCTGTTGTCTGGAATGTGTGAACCTACCCCCTGTGTCAAAATGTGCTGGACCTCTTTAATGAAAAGACAGAGGCAACTTGGCATGGTTGCTCAAGCCTGTTGTCCCAGCACTTGCCAGACTGAGGCAGGAAGATTGCTACAAGTTCAAGCCAGCCTGAGCTACATAAGATTAGAGGGAATAGGGGAGAGGAAGGGAGTGATTCAGTGACGTTGATTGAATGCATGCATTGAGCATCCAAAGGCTCAGACAAAATGAAGAGAAGAGACAAAAGCTAAAAATCAAACCAAACCAAACCAAACCAACCTAAAACCTGGGTTGCAGGTGGGCAAGTTGGTACCAACTCAGCAGGCCAGTGTGCCTAAGCACAGCAAGGCTCAGCAGCCATGGAGACTGCGCTAAAGATCCAGGTTCTTTAGAGGGCTCCAGATTCACAGCGCCAAGGTTCTCAGAAGTGGGGGTGCCTGTGGGGGGGAAGGCTGCTGACGCCTCCATCCACACACAGCTCCTCTCTGAGAGCAATTTATATCAAGTCAGCCGCACGTACCCTTGATTTCCTACTCGGGTCCCCCAGTCCTAACACTGCTTTGCTGTTTTGTTTTGTTTGTGGGTTTTTTATTGTTGTTGTTACTTGAGACCAGTTCTCACTATGTAGTTCCGGCTGTCCTGAAACACACTGTGTAGACAGGCTAGCCTTAATTCTGTAGAGCTCCCCTGCCTCTGCCTCTCTAGTACTGAGATTAAAGGTATGCTACTACACCCAGCTCCAATCCTAACCTCATTCGATCGACACCTCACACCTCCTCAGACACGGTGAGAGCCCAGCTACCTTTCTCAGATGAGCTCAGACTTCCCAGACTCAGGTTTGTCCACAGTGGCTCCCTTCCTCACCTCCTAGTCTTGAGGTCATGGAAGAAGCACCTTTGGACAATGTGAGGAAATGTAAAGAGTCCCCAAAGGGGCTTGGTCTGGAGTGAGGGATACTGTCAGGGAGCAGTATCTTTTCCTTTTTAATTTATTTTGTTTTTAATTGTGTGTGCATGCTTGTGTGAGTGAGTGTGTGTGTGTGTGTGTGTGTGTGTGTGTGTGTGTGTGTCTACATAGAAAATTCGAGACTGATCAGGGCTATTCAGTGAGACCCTGTCAAACAAACAGATGAAAAACCCCACAAAACCCCAGAAGTCCCAATGCCTTGAGCTGTACTCTTCACACAACATCCAGCTGCCAGCAGCGGAGTCCTGAGGCTGAGCACCCTGCCCAGGCTGGGAGGCAGCCCTGTGGGCAGCAGGCTCAACTAAGCCATCTCAGAGGGCTACTGTGGGTCTGTGGGTTCCGCCACAATTCACAAATTCACCAGAATGCTCTGCTTCCAGAAGTCAGAAAAGGACCGAGTGACATAACAGCGACTTAGCCAAACTTAGTGCCTTGAGACAAAAATACTCATTAAAAAGTCAAGAGAGATTCTGAAAAGATCCAGCTCCCATCCCTGCTCCAACTCCATTGTCATCAACTCTAACCACAAAGCCTTCTGCCCCTAGGGAACTCCAAGTGTCTTCCTTCCTTGTGGGGTACCACATAGCCAGTACAAGAAAGCATTCTTTTAGGTGGGGTGGGGCAGGGTGTGGGAAATAGGACTCAGTCCTGGCTGGCAGTAGGAGAAGGGCACACTCCCATCTTTCTCCCAGACTTTGGAAGGGTAGAGGACCATGAGAAAGGAGGCTGGAGTGTCTGGCCAGCAGGAATGCAAGATGTCTCCCCTTCTCTGTGTGGTTTGTCTTCTTTTTCTTTTTCTCTTTCTTTATCTCCTAAAACCTCCCACTTATTTATCTCATTTACATACATACACGCACATAAATAAATACACACATACATACACGAATGCATACATACTTAATACATACATTTAAATTTGTGATGTATCCATGAAAGTGTGTAGGTATATACCCCTGTACAGCCACATGCAAAGGCCAGAGGAGGGCATCCAACGTCTCCCTTGCTCTCGGCCTTTTTCCTTTAAGACAATCTCTCACTGAACTCAACACTTACTGTTTCGGCCAGGGTAAGCTGACTGGTTTTGGGGATCCACCTGTTTCTGAGTCTCAGTCTAGGGGTGACAAGCAAGTGCAGTCATGCCTGGCATGTCTTTCATGTGTGTGCTAAGGATCTAAACTACAGTCTTCACGGTTGCATGGCAACTGCCTCCATCCAGTAAGCACTTCTTCGTGGGACAGCAGGGCCGAGGATCCCCAGGCCCAAAGGTTTTACAGCTAGCTCTGCTTGTCTAGAGAGCCCTCGGTAGCATTCCTTCATGCTCTCTAACCATGATCCACAGATGTAAGATCTGAATCAGTCTCCATGATAACCATTGACTGGGTAGTTAGTTTATTGATCAAAACTGGCCTTTTTCTTTTTGACCATCACCCCCACAATTACAGGCCGAGAGGTGTGATGGCAGTGGCTAAAGTCAGGCAACAAATTTCCATTAATGACATCTCTCTCTCTCTCTCTCTCACTCTTTTTTTTTGTTGTTGTTTGTTTGTTTGTTTGAGACAGGGACTCAAGTGGGAGGTCAGAATGGCCTTGAACTCCCCATCCCCGAGACAGGGTTTTTCTCTCTAGCTCTGGCTGTCCTGGAACTCGCTCTGGAGAGCACCCAGAGATCTGCCTGCCTCTGTCTCTGCCTCTGCCTCCCAGAGCACTGGGATCATGAGGGGTCACCATACCTGGTTATAATCTGTTCTTTCATTCTAACTGTGCCAGACATTGTTCTAGGAACTGCAACCAAGAACCAAGGTACTAGTGAAGTTTTGTCCTAACAGGCAGCAACTTCCTTAGCTCTCTCCTCTCAGCTGTGTGCCAAGTCTGCGAGGCAACCACATGCGTCTGGCTCTGTGGGTCGGCGGGTCGGCAGAAGCGTATTTGAAGCTAACTTAGACCTGACTTCCATGCATTAACTGTATGACCTTAAGAATTTTTTTTTTCCTTAGACTTCAAGGTTCTATCTGTAAAGTGGGATTTTCCTGCCAAGGTACACTCTATTGCTAATGATGATGTAGGTCACTGCTGTAAGTGTGGTGGTGAGCATCCAGCGAGAAGACACAGACCCAGGGCTTGTCTCAGGGCCGGGATGTATAGGTAAACCCTGGGCCTAGAGGAATGGCTCAGGGGTTAATGGACACTGCTCCTGCAGTTCCCAGCACCCACAACAGGGGGCTCACAACTGCCTGTAACTCCAGCTCTAGGGAATTGAACTACCTCTTTTGGAAACTAGCCTCTCCCAACCCCCTTAATTTTCTTGTCTTTTTGAAACAGGATCTCACTATGTAGCCCTGGCTGGCCTGAACTCAAGGTGATCTTGAATTCATAGAAATCTGCCTGCCTCTGCCTCTTCTGGACTCTGTGTGCTTTCACACACACACACACACACACACACACACACACACACTAATCTTCAAAAAATAAATTAAAAAACAAATTCTTGTTAAATATCAGGTATCTCTGCCCCAACACTTGCTCTTCCATCTCATTGTTGTGAGCTACCCCCCAAGCCATTGTGCGGTTTCCTTTCTGTCTGTTCTTACGCTCACCATGAATGTGGAGGGGCATCTGGAATTGCACTCACATTTAGGAACTGAAATTGCAACCCCGAAGCCAATGTGTGGCGCCAAGGGATGGGACACCAGTGCAAACAATCTTTCCAGATGGTTCCCATTGCTGGAGCCTGGAGAAGCACAACCCAAAAAGGCTTTTTAAATTATGCCATTGGACTATGCAAGGAAAAACAAACAAACAAACAAACAAAAAAAAACAGTGCTATCGGAGAGGATCCACTGTTTGGTAGTAAGATAAAATATGACAAAAGGTTTACTCATTGTTTCTCTGGTGTTGGTGCAGGAAAAAAAAACCATCGGGTCCTACCATGGAGACCTTCCCCAAAGGGAGAGCACAGGATGCTTGAAATCTCTCCCCCCAGCTTTGGTGGAATTAGAGTGGGGACTGTTTATCATTATTATTAATAAAGCCTGCCCACAATCTATGTCGAAGTCTTCATGCTTCCAGTGGGCATGAGAAAAACATTTTTAGAGTAATCATCAAAGAAAGCCCTATGTTCGTGAGCCCCAGTTTCCCCAAAGGCCCTCACTCTGCTGGATCTGAAGGTATGGGATGTCTCTGCTTGTGCTAGTGAAGCAGGAAGCAGGTACTGGCTTGCTCCTCCACACACACTAGCCCTGCAGAGTAGGGTCCTCAGAGTCGGCCTGGGAGGCCACAAATGGACAACCTGGATAAACACTCGGCTCCATAAGGGACTGTGTGTGTTTCACTAATTGTGTCACCTCCCAGGGCCTGGCAAAATGGTAGGCATGGAGTATACCATGTGCCAGTCAGTGTTCTAGTGGCATGAGGTGGTTCCGTAATGGTTCTCCTTGTGAACATTTAAAAGGAAAACCACAAGGAACCGTGCAGTGTCCCAGGACAGACTTTATATACAAAGGGATAGGAAGAAGGACTGGCCACCCACTGAGGTCATTCAGCAGGCAGGGAGCTAGCTGCTCTCTGCCTTCATCTAGAGTCTTGCTATGTGCTTCCTGTTGGCCCACTCCAGCCGGAAACCCGAGAGATCAGGAACCTCAATGAGCAAGCTTTTCTGCAGTCAGCCTCCCCAGTCACAAAACCATATGTAGGGGCAATGATTGGGCAAACAGAGGAGTCCAGCTCTGCCCACCAGGGCGAGTTGCTGACTGATGGAGAAACCTCCATCAGAGGGTGAAGCTAATAGAGCAGCCATGTGGTATTTCTTTGTGTCATTGTGAATAATATCCACCAACTGTATGCTTGTGCTTCATGTCTAATGACATTGCAGAATTGACTTCTTAAGTCTATAGAACAGGGTAAGCATTCACAAGGTGAGACTGTTATCGGCCTCATGTTATAGATAAGAAAATGTAGCCACTAAGTATTTATGGAAGTTAGGCATGGATACTTAGTGTTACAAAAAAATTATTTTTAGTTGTTTGATTTTACCAATGAAGACTCAAGCCAGATGCTGGAGTGAAAGCCTGCTACCTCAGAGGGGCAGAGAGGGCACCCAGCTGACCTTCCTACTCAGCCTGTGTTCCAGAAGGAAGAAGCCTTCCTACCAAGCTCACTTCCCAGAAAGAAAAGGCCTTCCTACCCAGCTCACTTCCCAGACAGGAAAAGCCTCAAAGACTCACTAGCTCAGCTGACAGCCCAGGAGGAAAAGGCCAAAAAACCCAAGGCCAAAGGCTTGCTAGCTCAAAGCCCAAAAAGCCAGGGGGCAGAGGAGCTGAAGCCTAAGCTAAAGCCAGAGCTTAAGCTAAAATGCCCTTTCCAATTCTCCATGCTGTCTGAAATACTCCTCAATTCAAAGTCCTTCCTACGCTTTCATCCCTGTTGGGTGATTTCTTGCTCCGCCTCTTGACCTAGGGTTAACTTTATTAAATCCAGTGTGCAGAAAGCTCTTGGATTAAAGGTATGTAGGTCTGGGTGAACCACACCATAATCACCCGTTTAAAATAAACAGAAAGTTCTTGGATTAGAAGTGTGTGATAGGGGGCTAGAGAGATGGCTCAGAGGTTAAGAACACTGGCTGTTCTTTCAAAGGTCCTGAGTTCAGTTCCCAGCAACCACATGGTGGCTCACAACCATCTACAGTGAGATTTGGCGCCCTCTTCTAGTGTACAGGCATACATGCAGGCAGAATGCTGTATAATAAATAAATCTTTAAAAATAAAATTGTGTCCTAGGGCTCAACCAAGCAAGAAACAGGGTTTTACATTTCACAGTTTTAGGGTTCACAATGGGATCAAATATCCTGTAACAGATATGAATGTGTGCAGTCCCAAAAGCAGGATTGTTGTGACTTTCAGGATGGCCTAGATCAGTGGTTTTCAACCTGTGGGTCCTTTGGCAAACTTCTGTTTCCAATAATATTTACATTACAATTCAGAAAAGTAGCAAAATTACAGTTTTCGTTTTTTGTTGTTTTGTTTTTGGTTTTTCGAGACAGGATTTCTCTGTGTAGCCTTGGCTGTCCTGGACTCACTTTGTTGACCAGGCTGTCCTTGAACTCACAGAGATCTGCCTGCTTTTGCCTCCCTGAGTGCTAGTATCACAGGCATGCACCACCACATCCAGCTCAAAATAACAGTTTTGAAATAGCAACAAAAATAATTTCAAGGGTAGGGGTCACCACAACATGAGGAACTGTATTAAAGGTTCAGCATTAGGAAGGTTGAGAACCTCTGAACCCCAGTTCCAGGAGTTCTGACACTCTCTTATGGACTTCGTGGGCACCAGGCACACACATGGTGCATTTACATATGTGTAGGCATAACATCTACATACATATAATAAATAAATTAAAATTTTTTAAAGCAGGGAGCAGTGGCACACTCCTGTATTCTCAGCACTCTGGGAGGCAGAGGCAGGTGGATCTCTGTGAGTTCAAGGCCAGCCTGGTCTACAAATCGGGTCTAGGACAGCCAAGGCTATACAGAAAAACCCTGTCTTGAAAAACAAAAGCAAAAACAACGAAAATTTTTAAATAATTAATTTTTAAATAATTAATTAAAAAAAAGTGCTGGGGTCCTAACAGCCCTTGATTATAGGATGTCCTTTTGGGATAGTTAACAGTAGCAATGATTAGATCCTTCCTCTCAGGGATTTGAAATTGGACTACTATTTATTTACTTACTTAATAATAATTCACTGCGTTACCCTGGCTGGCCTGGAACTAATTATGTAGACTAGGATGGCTTTGAACTCACAGGGATCGAACTGCCTCTGCCTCCTAAATGCTTGGATTAAAGTTATGCAACACCTTGCTCTGATGGATTGTTTTTTTCCCCTAGTGCATTCTAAGCAAGCGCCCTCCCATGAGCTGGAATTGGAGCTAAGAGACACAGGCTGTTCTCTACCTACTGGAGACAGTGTGCAAACGCCAAAGAGCCTGCTGTGCTTCTGTGTTTTGGGGAAAAGAGTGGCACCCTTCAGAAGTTTCTTTCCTGGGGGACCCCAGTGTTCAAGAGCACATTTTCCTTTGCCCCTAAGCCAGCTTGTCATGAGCCTCTGCTGACCTCCATTCCCAGGCAGCAGCAACCAGCCACTGGAAAGAAGTATTTTATTGTGGTTTAGTTTGGTTTTCAAGACAGAGCTTCTCTGGGTAGCCTTGGCTGTCCCCGACTTGCTTTGTAGACAAGACTGGCCTTAAACTCACAGAGATTCACCTGCCTCTGCCTCCCCGAGTGCTGGATCTGTCTTGTTCTTGACTTTTCCTCACGCACAATGCACTTCCCATATTCTTTGAACTAAGGGGAAGGCTCCTATCAACCTGCTTATGCTACACCAAGTGACTAAGTCATCAAGCAAGTTGAACGTTTGGGAAACTGGCCTCTCCAGCCTTTACTGATCTCTGCTTCCCTGCCCTTTCCCAAGGTGAAGAGCATTAAACCCCTTGCTGCCTAACAAGGAGGGCAAGGGGCCAAGGACACTTATGCCATAGACATCTCTGCCCATTGAGAACCAGCCCTGGACATAGGCTGGGCAGGAACCTGACCTGAAGACCTGTTGGCTGCTCCAGCAGAGCATGTCCTAGAACCCACTGGGGATCCCGGCTTTTCTTCACAGTGGAAAGATTGCTGGTGTCTCGTGTCTTCCTTTGCCTCTTCCAGCTTGCACTGGAAGTTACTCTTCTCTGTCAAGTTGGCTGGACTTAAAATTACCCAGGAGACACAGCTCTGAGTGTTTGAGCCTTTATCTCGAGTCCCTAACTCATGGCCAGTGCTTTGAGATGGATAGGGAAATTCAACATCAGGGCCCTCTGCAGGGCAGAAGAGACTTGGTGCCATGCTAGAGATACACTGTATTATGGGCATGGAGGAGGGGCAACTCCTGCCAAGTGCATCGTGGGGAACAGCCATTGTGTAACCCTGTAGGACACAGCGTTAAGTCCGTGACAGCCTCCTAACGGTAGCTCAAGGTGTGACACCCAACACAGATCCACAGAGATGGCCTTCTTTATCTTCTTTCAGGTGGCAAGAACGAACAACGGGGAATGTTGTCTGCCTCTTGTCTTGGCTTCCTGGGAAGAGAAGAGAGGCCTTCTGGGGTACCCAAACTCAGAGCTAGGTCCACCATCAGATGCATTTCCCCATCTTCTGCCATGAACGAGAGACTAGGAGCAGGCAGTGGACATCTGGAGCTCTGGCCTGATGGTCTGCTACTCCTCAGGCCCGCCCCCGAATGGTCCAGACCACTTGTCATCTTCTGATTAGTGATGCCTCCTCTGCCCCAGGCTTTTTACTTCAGCCAGGCCTCTGCAAGTGAAAGAGTGGGGGTGGGGTATGTCTTGGCCGCACATCAGCACACATCTGTATCTATGAGCCATCTATGTATCTATGTTCTCTACCTGCCTGGCTCCTTTCCTCTGCAGAGCTTACAAAAGAAGGGGCACAGGAAGTGACAAAGGATCCAAAACTCATGCCCCCACCCTCAACCTGTGGTCTTGGAACACCCACAGCCTGTCTTTACCGGGCAGGAGCACCAGGAAGATTCTAGACAGTCATCTCCGGCTACTTTCACCTCTCACATCTGCTCTTCAGCTCAAAGCCCAGTGTCCCGGAGCACCCTGCTTAGGCTGGGGTGAAGGGAGGGGAGAGGGAACATTTCCTACCCTGGAGGGCAATTTCAGAATCAGCTCACCACACTGACTACTCAACAACAAACCAATTGCATGTTTAAAGAAATCGGCGGAATGTACGCAATTAATTAAAGGGCAAGACTCAAGTCAGACTAAATACTGGAAACTAGCAACTGAAGTCCAAGTCCCTGCATGATCGGAAGGAAGAACTTCCCGATTTGATTGCAGAAAGCAATTTACTTCAATTAGCAGTGACATAAACAGGGTGATTGCTTAATAGAAGTACAGCATCCCCCAAACATAAACAGCCTGCCTCACAGGCCTCGCCCCTCCATCAGCAGCTCCGGTTGCTCTTCCTGAGACAGGTTTGATTAACTCTGTAGGAGCCACTCCCAAGCAGAACGCTTCATATCCCAGCAAGGTTTTACAGGCCTCCTGACATTTGTTCCCAATTTCTAGCTTTCCTGGGCAAGTGTGTGTGTCTGTGTCTGTGTGTCTTGCTTTTTTTTTTGTCTGTCTGTCTTTGTTTTTTGTTGTTTCCTGAGACACAGGGTTTCTCTGTGTAGCTTTGGCTATCCTGGACTCACTCTGTAAAACACCCATACACACAGCATAAAATAAATTACATTTTAAAAATATAGGCTTTAGCCAGGTGCACACCTGTAATCCCAACACTCGGGGAGGCGGATGCAGGTGTATCTCTGTGAGTTTCAGGCCAGCCTGGTCTACAAAGCCAGTTCAGGATAGTCAGAGCTACACAGAGAGACCTTGTCTCAAAATACCCAAATATATATATAATATATAATATACACTATATAATGTATAGTATAATATATAATTCTATATTATAATAATTGTGATAATTATATTATTTTAATGGTAATGTTCTAATTATTACATAATAATTATAATAATTATATATAATATATATATTATGTCTGGCTAACTTTGATATGCATTTTATATACACTGTTTCTCTTTTTTAATAGAGTTTATTTTTTCTAACTTAAATTTGAGCATGCGCCATAGTGTATTTGTGTGACAGTAAGTGACAAAGCTCTGTCTTTCCTTTCACTATGTGAGTCCCAAGGATTGAAGTCAGGTTGTCAAGCTTGGTGGCAAGCACCTTTACCTACTGAGCCATGTCGTTGGCCTATTTTATTTTATGGCATTTTGAAGTAGGTCTTACTATGTACGCTTGGCTGTCCTAGAATTCAATATGTAGACTGAGCTGGCTTCAGACTCCTAGAGACCCACAACTGCCTCTGCCCCACAACTGTTGGGGTTAAAGGTATGTGCCACCATGCCTGGCCTTCTTATTTGTTGTTTGAGACAGGGTCTCACATACTTCAGGCTGGTCTCTGACTCCATATTGTAGCCAAAGATCACAAGCATAGGCCACCATAACCACCCAGAGCTACCTGCATGCCAGCCAGCCAGACATTCCACCGAAGAGTGACATCTTCTGTTGCATGACGTTTTCTAATTTTTAAAAATTATGTTTATTTATTGTGTGTGTTGGTGGGGCACACACATGCCCTAGTACACGTGTAGATGTCAGGGGACAGCTCTGTCTACAAGAAGTACAGAGGTAAAGAGGGAACAAGGATTGAAGAAATGTCCAACCAATAATTGATCTGACCTGAGACCCACCCCACGGTAGAGAGCCAGCCCCTGACACTATTAATGATACTCTGCTATGCTTGCAGACAGGAGCCTGACTTGACTGTTATCTGGGACGCTCCAGCCAGCAGTAGATCAGGATAGACGCTGGGACTTACAGCCAAGCATGGGGCAGAATTCTGGGGTTCCAGTGGAAGTGTTGGGGAAAAGATGGAAGGACCTGGAGGGTACAGGAACCTCACAAGAAGACCAACAGAGACAACTATTCCAGTCCCATGGGGCCTTACAGAGACTGAGGCATCAACTAAGGCACATGCATGATCTGGACCTAGGCCCCTGCTCATATGTGGACAATGGGCGGCTTGATCTTCATATGGGGTGCTTGGCGTGTAGATGGGGGGGCTGTTTCTAATATGGAATTTATTGCCTCCTTTTGGATCACTTCCTTCTAGCAGGGTTGCCTTGCCTGGCCTCAGGAGATGAAGATATGCTCAGTCCTGATGTGACTTGATGTGCTGGGGAGGGTTGATATGGGGGTAAGAGTTCCCCTTTTTCTGGGGAGAAAGGGAATGGGGAAAAAGAGGAAGGGGGACATGGTAGGAAAGGAGGGAGGGCTCACCCTTGGGATGTAAAGCAAATAAACTGAAAAATTTTATAAATCATTGTTCACTGAAAAAAAAAAAAAGTCAGGGGACAGTTCACAGGACTCAGTTCTCTCCTACCAAGCCGGTCATGGGGTTGCAGGCTCAGCCTTTACCCACTGAGAGATTACCACAGCTCACAGGACTCCTCCCCACCCTCCCCTGTGTGTGTGTGGGGGGGGAGGTGAGCCTAGTTCTTTGTACCTCTCTCCCTTTGAACTTACTTTTTCTCCTTTTTCCATGTGGAATTAGCATCTTGCCATGCACTATGGCTCGAGTCAAATCTCCCCCTCCTCAGGGGGACCCTCTCTGTCTTTCCCACTGGTCCAATTCTTTTCTGCTTTCAGCCTAACCCTTGGCATTATCCAAGTCATGTGTTCATAGCTGATCTGCCCCCACCCCCAGGAGAATGTCCTCCTCTGGCTTAAAGTCCCCCCAGAGGCCCCTTGCTTTCTCCTGGTTGGCTCTCATTCTCCCCACCCCAAGAATGCAAAGTCCAGAGGCAAAAAGAGTGGTGGAAAATCCTGAGCTCCCCACCTGGGAGGCTTTAGGAAGGATCTGGCCTCCACGCAGGAATGCATTCCCTGCCCTGGACTGTGGGACACAACGAAACCTCTCTGCAGAATTTGGAGATGCACCCTGCCCACCCCCTGCAGCCAAACCCCAAGCCAGCCCAAGCTCCCCACAAGGCCTAGTGGGTGATGGTCACAGGACAAAGAAGATTTGGCAGTCTGAGGTCAATGGGGGAAGGGTCTCTGCTCAAGGAGAGGGTGAAAGCCAGTCATGAGAAGTTGTGTGTGAGCACCCAGCTTTGGGCTGTAGG
This sequence comes from Meriones unguiculatus, assembly GCF_030254825.1. NCBI lineage: Eukaryota > Metazoa > Chordata > Mammalia > Rodentia > Muridae > Meriones > Meriones unguiculatus. The sequence goes on from NC_083350.1 coordinate 49,436,308, forward strand.
GGATCTATCCTCTTGAGTCATTTCCCTGTGTCCAGGAAGCTCTGATGGGGCCTGATTACCCTGCTCCCTCACACACTGGCTGATTTAGATCTGAGTTTCTTCATTAGGCTCGCTCTTTCTTTTTCTTTTCTTTTCTTTCTTTTTTTTTTTAATTTTTGAGACAGGGTTTCTCTGTACAGCTCTGGCTGTCCTGGACTCACTTTGTAGTCCAGTCTAGCCTCACAGAGATCCACCTGCCTCTGCCTCCCCGAGTGCTGAGATTACAGGCTCAGACCATGGTACGCAGCTCTTAGCTCTTTTATGTCACCTTTAGGGCAAGGTCAAGTGTGGCCACCTTCACAGTCCTGGTTTTGCTGTCTACTCCTTGAGTGACCTTGAATAGGTCTCTAAGCCTTCTGGTTGATAAGGAAGACTAGCGTCCACCCTGCAGGGTTGCAACCTCTTTAAGTAAGATAAAGAACGGGGACATGACCTGGAAGTGTAAACTACAGTGCGAACTGAGGAGAAGCTTTGAAGTGATTTTAACATTCATTATGCTTGATCTGCCAAAGGTGGGGTTTCCTGGGCTCACAGGACAGATAAGGAAACAGGCTCTCAGAGCCGTGTGCTTCCTGATACTAAGCAAGGAAATGGAAATTGTTTTCATAGTTTATGTTGAATGCATCCTGTCAGGATGTGGCAACGTGAGCAGAGACTTCATCCAAAGAGATAAAATCCTGGAGGCAGATGGAGAGGGGTAGGAGAGGGACCCAGGGCTGCAAGATGAAGATGGAGACAGAACAGAGATCAGGTCATAGGGAAAGGCTATGGAGAGTGGGTTTTATGGTTTGGTTTTATGAGTTGTAAAATGAATGCACGAAAACGACAGCATCTTCAGACACAGCTCTGGAAGCATCCTGGAGAGGGAAGAATGGCTGGGGTGAGGCTGGGATTGTGATGGGGGAATTCAGGGCATGGGAGAGAGTGGGGGTAGAGTGGCAGGGGCCCCTGGGTATGGATGGAGATGACCGAAGGTTGACGCTGCTTTGCAAAAGGGCTAAAAGCAAACTCCAGAGCTGCCCAGATCTGTAGATTTACCACAACAGCCTCTAGGAGTGAGAAAGCCCAGCATGGCCTGATGGAGAGGAGAGATACACAGACGAAGAACTCACCTGCATCCAAGGGTGCTGGATGCTCTACAGATAACGGAGCACCTAGGAATCACACAGATAACTGAGCACCTAGGAATCACGTGGACAGATGTGACTGACTGCCCCCAAGAAGAACTTATCTCGGTCCTCAAGGAACTAGGAGGGAGAGACGTCTACCTTGATCAGTCGTAGCGTTCCCTCCTTCCTTTCACCAGTCTCCAGGTCAGACAGTCATCCTCCAGCCTGGCTGGGCCGCAGCCTGGAGTTTGCAGCCCTGTAGTCGCGTTCTTCAGAAACGCCTTCATGTAAGCCAGGTCCTGTGGCACAGGCCTGTCATCTCAGCTCCTTGGGAGGCGGCAGGAGGAGCTCAAGTCCAAGGCCCGCCCGAGCTAGAGAGTGAGTCAAGACCAACCCGGGCAAATTAGTAAGACCCCATCTCAAAAGGAAAAACAAAACAAACAAACATTAAAAACAAAACAAAACAAAACAAAACCACCTAAGGGGTGAGGGCTAGGGATATGTGGGCCAGCCTCAGCTCAGAGAACCAAATTCTCCCTAAGAACTACTGGGATTGAACACGGAGCCCCGTTTGAAGCTGCTCGGTGTTTTTCTAAAAGCTAAGTCATGGCCCCTTCCAAGAGGCCTACCCTGCTTTCTCTAAAACCATGTGACTTCCCATCTGGCTACACAGGGTTTTCTTCATTCACAGGTGTTGTGATAAGTCTACAACTACTCACTTGACTACTCTCATTCACTGCTGGGTCAGCTGTCCCCAGGCCCATTACAGGCCCCTAGTGATATTCTGTAACTATGTCCCCACTAGACTCAAGGCACCTCAGCAGGCCTTGGGAATTCCAGCCCGTCCTTCCCTTTTTTGGTCATCGTTACAAGGCTAGTCTGTCCAGTGAAGGACTGTGAATCCCAGACACTGGTCGGAGCTGTCAAGACTTTTGGTACTCACAATCTAGTGGGCTCATTGGGGTCTTTTCCAGAACTGCCATCCTCAAGAATAGATCCCTGTGAGCAGGGAATCCAGCTCCCCCAGTTTTGTATGCTGCAGTTTCCTTCCAGTTTCCTGAGGAAGGAACCCACACAGCCAACCCACCTCTTCCAAGTCATTCAGGCTGGCTTCAGATTCATTGTGGAGCTAAGGATGACCTTAAACTGATCCTCCTACCTCTTTTTCTTAGTGCTGAAGTTATAGACGTGCACAAAATCAGGTTTAGGCTTTGTGCAAGCACTCTACCAGCTGAACTGCATACCTAGCCCAGGAGGGACATTTTTATATTCCAATGCTGGGTCTATCCTCTCAAAGCCTCCGTTTTTTTGTTTTGTTTTTCTTTCACCTGCACAAGAGCGCCCCAGAGCCCTCAGCCCACAGGACTGTCAGGGGATCAAGTTGAAGAATCATAATTATTGGGAGCATCATGTGAACCATTTACCAGAGTAGGAGCTTTGTTGGGATCATCACATTTAATCTTCCCAAGGACCCTGGGAGGAAGACTGTTAATACCCCTTACTTTAGAGGTGAGATAAGAGACTCACTTTATGGCCCAATATATTCTATGTTCTCTCATATAGAAGCCAGACTTAGAAAGAAAACATTTCCTTCAACTTGCATCCTTCCAAGTTACCTGTCTCTTCTTCGCTCCTATCTCTACCCCATCTCTCCTGCTCATGCTCCTCCTCTGACTTCTGACTGCCTGTTTTCCTGGAGCTTCCCCCTGTAAGAGCACCAGGGGCCTTGGGACTGCTGGCTCTCGAGGCAGCTCGCCTTTGTCCACTCTGCCTCACTTCTGTAGTACGGCCAGCACAGACCTGTTGTCACATGGGGCTGGAATGCAGATCCCGTCACCCTACACCCCAATCTTCACTACGACCCCTTCCTTGACTTGAACAGCTCCTCCATGAATGTGGCTTGGAGTCTGGTAGGCAAGAGTGACCTACAAATGGTGTCATAACTGTCCTGGCAGAAACAAAGATATTCTGGAAAGACACCGTGCCTCACCTCAGCTGTCAGCCCACTGAGACAAGGCTGGGATCCTGGCGTCAGCCAGAGGGGGAACACAGTTTTGATAACATGTCAAACTACCTTGCAGTAGAGATGAGCCAGAGACAATGATGGTGGGTGGGGCTTGGCTATGCATACCTGTTGTCCTCTGTTTAAACTGAAAACTTCATGTCAGGACCCTAAAAGTTGACTTGAGGGGGATCACTGCACCCCTTTGTTGCTCTTTACAATGTGGAGATAGAATAAGTCTCCTTTTTCTGCTGCCCACTGTTACTTGTGTATTTAATTAGCCGATTAAGGACAAGTGGCTGAGCCCAACTGGTTAGGGGCTGTCAGGCCTTAGTCTTGACACTGGCCACTCCAGGAACAATATGACTTATTGAATAGCTGAGCAATTCCAGTATGAGACTCCCTCAGCCCAGACTGTTCTCCAGAGCGGGCCTGGGAATCATCCAACAGTCAGACCTTCTGAACCTGCCCCTGTTCCAAGTCTCACATCTGTGTTCTTGCAAAAGCACAGAATGGAAGGGACCGTGGCTAGAAAGCCTGCCTTGTCCATGCTCTCCTCAGCAGTCCAGTCCCTGGTCATCCAGAGCTCAGGCCTGGGTGAAGAAGATTCAAAGTGGAACCTCCTTAGAGAAGTTGAACTGCTGAGTTAGCTCAGCATCTAATTTTGTTCTTCCTGTTTCTTTTATCTGACCTGTCAGGTGCCAGCCTGAATCAATACATCAGGAACTGGGAGGTAGCTCCAGGTACCAAAGGACAAGGAGGACTGGATTCCAAAGAAAATGATAGTATGAGATCATTCATTATAATATTTAGCTCCCAGAAGAAACCACTGTGAGCCCCATCCAAACCACAGACAGCTTTGGCAGCCTCCCTATCCTCTGACAGTTACATAAGCTTTGCAGGGAAATAAATACCAACTCATCTCGAAGGAATTTTAAGGGGTAATAAACCTTAACCAGTCTGTGCAGAGAAGGTTCCCTTCTGAGGGCGGGACTGCGGTTTGAGAGAGGAAAGAACTGAACCCTAGGGCTCTGGGGCACAGACCTTGTGGGTCAGGCTCCACACGTAAACGCACGTTCCTCAGAGATGCTAACTCCACAGGCTCACTGGTGGGGCAAACAGTCCTCCGCCAGCCCCTCCTCAGGCATGCTAGAGAAGTGGTAAGTCTGAATTGTACCTGCGGCCCATCCCAGCTCGTACACCGTCAGGCTCTGTTCTCTGCCCTTACGGGTACTGAGTTTCCCATCACTGGAGGTGCTCAAGCGTATTTAAATATTTAGAGCACTGGCTTTCAGGACCTCTAAGTTCTCACTGTTACCTCACAAGCTCTCGGGCAAAGGAGCTTGTCCTTATCATCAAACAAAAGGCAGGGTGGTAGAAGAAGAAAACCCCGGGTCCAGAGGCTGTCAATCATACTCCCTGGGCAATCCTGGGAAGGTTGCTTTGCCTCTTCACGCAAACGACAGTTACTCCATTCTGCCTGCTTTTCCTGAATGCTGGAACACGCAGATGAATTTGGGGTGTGTGAACACTGCGAATTGAAAGCTGCTCTGCCGTCAGCGTGATGCCACAGGCGAACCAGGCACTAAGCGGGCTCTCTGTGGTGGCTCTCTGCCTGCCACATTAACAGACGCAGTCAAAACTCTGATGTCTCTGGATGTCCCGCTCCCACAGCCTCTGTTCTAGGAGGAATGAACTTGAGTAAGGCATGCTTAGGGCTAGAGATTGCAGAGCCTTGATACTCTGTGCTGCGTTTTCTTTTCTTTTTAATTTTTTTCTTTGTTTTTATGGGGGGACAGGGTCTCTCTATTACCTAGCCATGGGTGTTCTGAAACTCACCCTGTAGACCAGGCTGGTCTCAAATTCACAGAGATCTGCCTGCCTCTACCTCCGAGTGTTGGAGTTAGAGGCGTGTGCCACTATGCCCATTTTTTTTTAAATTAGATTCAATGTGCGTGTGCATTTGTGTGTGCACATATCCAGTGGATACATATGCACGAATGCTCACAAGCATGCACACGTGTCACAAGCATGCACCTATGGAGATCATAGGCCAGCCTACAGGAGTTGGTTCTCTCCTTGCACTGTGCAGGCAAAGAATTGACCTAGGAGGGTCAGGCATAATAGCAGACACCTCTACTGGCTGAGCCATCCTTTCTCCACTTTACCCGCTGTGCCTCACTTTCTTCGCTTGATGTTTGCAAAAGAGCAGTGCCTATCTTAGTTGTTAGGAGAATCAAAGTGATCCAGGGCCCAGAACATTGTGTTGTTAATTATTAATGTGTTAGCTAGAGAATCAACGTAGGCCTGGCTTCATGGCGCACCCATTTGATCCCAGCACTTAGGAAGGCAGAAGCAGGCAGATTACTGTGAGTTCCTGGCCATCCTGGTCTACAAAGGATCAACTTAACTTCTAGTTACTGTCACTAATCCAAGTTAAGGAATAGAATACAAGATGAGTAGATTTTCTTTCTTTCTAAGATTTATTATTAATTAATTAATTTATGTGTGTGCAGGAGCTGTCAAAGGCCAGAAGAGGATGTAGGATTACCCAGAATTGGAGCTACAGGCAGTTTTGAGTTGCTTGATGTAGGTGCTAGGAGCCTACCCCAGATCTTCCTTTGTAAGAACAGTGAGGGTCATCTTTCTAGACCCGTGACAGGTAGATTACGTAGAAGACGACAGAGACATGGAGGCCCATTTAGTGAGCACTTACTGTGTCCTAGGCACTGTGCTGTCCATCTAATCCCGTCATACTGCCCTCGAGGAAGCAGAGCCATTAGTCCTGTGCTACAGGAGTGAGGCCTGAGCCTCAGTAAGACTTGTCCAAGACAGAAGAGCAGATCCTTAATGACATCAGGGTTTGGACACAGTCACCCTGGCACAGACCCAATTTTCTTAACTTTATTTCAGGCTTGAGGCGTTGTAAGACCTAGGGTGTCACAGCTCAGGAGTTCAAGATCGCACCCTTCCCAGAAACTCCCCCAGACCAAGACTCATTGCAAAAGCAAGAGGTTTATTAACCATTGCACAATGGGGTCACCCCTGCCGGTCAGCAAAGAGTGGCCCCCGGGAGACAAAGGCCTTTGGGTTTTTAAAAGAAAAATTGCAGGAAATTTGAAGTTGCAGTTTTGGCAATTTAGGATTGGATGAGGAAGCTATAAAGTAAGATAATTGGTTAGTCTTAGGTGCTCAAGCTTGGCCAGTCCTGCCAAGTGTGGATGCAGCTGCAATTGAAGGTGGGGGTGGTTAGCTCATCCTTGAAGATTAGGGGCTGAGGACTTTTGGCTGCAGGTCAAAAGCTACTCAGAAGAAGTCTGGGTTCATTGCTAAGAAACGCTATCTCAAAGACAGGAGTTTTTCTTTTTGCTGAGTGAAGGTCATTGCTTGCTTGCCTTTTTTTCTATCTGTCCTCATAGATAGGGTCATATTTTTTTTATTCTCTGGAAAGGTACTAAGAGGCTTTAGCTTAACCTGAACCTAAAACTCAAAATTATAGGCTCTAGAAGACATACAGGTTACAAAGTTAGCCTAACCCTTTCAGCGTTATGTAGAACCCTAGAAGGTTCAGGAGGATTAGCCTCAGGTACCTGAATCCCTGCAGGGAGACACTAAAGGCAAAAGGGTAGATGATGGCTTGAGTACGATGAGTGAGCCTTGGGCTACCAGTCAGAGTTGGGCCATCACAGATACGCTGTCTGTGCTTTTTGAGGAGGCAATGGAAGGCTGAGTGTGGTGCATGCCTATAACCCCAGCACCAGAGAGCCTGAAGCAGGGCAATGGTTAATTCAAGGCTTGCCTGGGGCATGTAGTAAAATAGTTTTTAAAAAAAAATAGCTGAGAGAAAGGGCTACTTTCAAGTCCAAAGTATTTGGAAATAAATGTCAACTCTGCAAGGACTGTCAAGTTCAAGGGGAGACTGAGTCTTACCCCAGCTGTGTGGACAGTGAGGATTATACTCCCAGAGACAGAAGTCTGGGGTTAGGGGTGAAGAATCAAACCTTCAGAAGCAAAGCTGCCTGCCCTGCTCAGGCTAAGCCCAAGATAGAGGTAACTAGCATCTGGGCTCTCTGGGGTGCTGCCTGAGTAACCATAGCAACCGCAGGGTCAAGTCATTCAGAGACCCCTTAGGCTGCAACCTGAGTGGCAGAGCCAGGCAGCCAGATTCCCTAGCACCCAGGCACCGGGATTCCACTGCTCTCTGCTCACTATCAACAGATGCCCTCTCAGCCCTCTACTGAAGATGGGAAAGCCTAGGCTGTGTCGTTGTCCCAATGCTTTTTACTGACTTGCCTCATTTGTAAGCAAAAAGCTCAACTCTCTCCCTAAACCCCGACTTGTCTCCAAATACACAGAGGCTGAGAATGCCCTGGAAAGGCAGGGGCCTCCCATTCTGTGCCCAGTGCTGTGCTAACCACCAGCACACTTGGAGATCTGAGATCCGGGTGCTGAGGGGCATTGCTGGGAGGAGGGTGCAGCCAAAAGGGAAACTTAGAACGGAAGCCGTTGGGAAATCCTGTGAGGATGCAGCCTGAAGTCCAGCCTGTCCACTACTGATTGGCCAGCAGGTTTTGCACTAGCTCTTTGGAAGGGCTGTAGGTCATCAGCCTGGGGCTCCTGGTCCAAGTGTGTTGGGACCTGTTAGCCCACCCAGCTCCCAGCAAGGCACTTGTCCCTCAGCCTCCCCCAACGTTGCACACAAGCAGCTGGCAGCCTGTTTTATGAACATCCAAAATCCACAAGGAACCACAAAACCACACTGGGCTGCAGACAATCCATTACCAAGGCTGGTCCTCCTCCCGTGGTGGGGCCCACCAGGAAGTCTACCCTCTGGGAAGCAATGGTGAGCATCTGTTTTCTTTCCGCCAGGATTTGTTGATTTCCCCCTCTGTGGGCTGTGAACAACTGCTTTCTCTGGGGCGGATTTGAAGATAGGGTCCTACCTCCAAAGGTCAGTAAGTAATGGAGAGTGCTTGGAACCTTCTCACTGTCACAAACTTCTCACGAGGGGAAGAAATCAGAGGCCTGGGAAACCTGGGAGATGGAAGATGGTGCAGGAGAAGGTGACCTTATTTTCTCCTGATCTCATCGCCCCTCCCGCCTCATTGTAACCACGATTATATATCCGTCTTTTGGGCTTGAGCTTGTGACCTGCATTAGCTAATTAGAATTCCCAGCTGTGAAGCAACCTGAACTTGAGATGCAATTGCAGAGTTGAGGTTGCTCTGCTTTTTTTTCCCCATGAAAACGCTATGCCAAAGCCACTTGCTGATCCAACAGTGATGAGAGACGTGCAGTGGAGACCTGGACTAAACCTACAGCCTGCAGCCACGACCTAAGAGGCCAGCCTAGCTCCCTGGACCCAGCTCGCCAGACGGCGCAGCAACTACGCTGCATTTAGCCATCGTCTTTCTTTAGTCTCTTTCAGTTTCAAACAGTTCTGTAGTCTGCAAGGCTCTGGCTCGTCTTAACGTCTTTCTGTTTGGCCCTCTGAGTGGATCCTGCCTGTGCATCGTTCAGAAGGGTTTCAGGAAAGCAGTGCCGTTTTTCAGGGCATCTGGTAGTGGCATGTGCTTTTATTTGCCCCGTTGCTAATGAGGTTCATGCTGATCCTCTGACTAGCATGAGGTTCATCATGCGCCACTGCAAACTTACTCTTTTAGTCTTTTTGTTTGTTTTGTTTTTTCAAGACAGGGTTTCTCTGTGTAGTCTTGGCTGTCCTGTACTCACTTTGTAGACCGCTCTGGCCTCAAACTCACTTGAAACCATATAAGTATTTATTGGTATGAGTGTAAATTTGTACAAAATTTCCTATTGATTGTATGTTTTTCTGAGACTGTGTGTGTGTGTGTGTGTGCAATAACATGTGTGTAGTGCCTGCAGAGGCCAGGAGGGGGCATCAAATCCTCTGCCATTGGAGTTGCAGATAGGTGTCTGCTGCCTGGTGTGGGTCCTGGGACCTGAACCCTGGTTTTCTGTTCAACCTACAGGTTATAGACCACTAGGCTGAAGGCATGGCTTTGTGGCATAGCATTTGCCAGCCTCATGTGAAGAAAGCTGAGTTTGATTCCCAGCATTGCAAAGCCAGGTATTTACAGCATTTTCATTTTAAATTTTATTTATTTATTTATTTATTTTTTCGAGACAGAGTTTTTCTGTGTAATGTAGTCCTGGCTCTCCTGTACTCACTCTGTAGACCAGGCTGGCCTCACAGAGATCTCTCTGCTTCTGCCTCCCCAGCCCTGGGATTAAAGGTGTGTGCCACCACAGCTGGCAGCATCACTTATTTGATATCCAAATTGTCACAGATTTGGCCATTGGAAGGTCTTTCAGCTGGCTTCAGTGCTGGAATTTAGTATGTTTTCATTATTTATTTATTTTATCACCTTCTTGTTTTCTGACACAATAGAATTTGTACTTTTTCTGTCATATTAGAGCAGTCCACCATTTCTCCTGGGAACCATGTTCCTGAGATTGTAAAATGATATTTAGAAGCCAGGATTTGGGAGTTAGGTGTGCTAAGTGCTACTTGAGGTATCTCTATGCCCAGGCCCTCTGTGTAAAGAGCTAGCAAGCATTTATGGTTTATATGTCTGTCTCTGTTTTTCTATACCTGTGTGGGACTCAAAAGCCATGAGCTCTGATAAGTACTTTCAGTTCTAACCCAGTTGCTACAGCTTTCCACAACTGTCATTTCCCTGATTATGAGGTGTTGTCCCCATTAGTTCCCATACATTCATTTGTTTGGCCGCTCTCCCCACTGTCCTCAGTGTGCCAGCACTCCTTTCTCCCACCACCTCTGATTTCCAACCCAAGCCCATCCCTGTGTGTGCTCAGACTCTGACTTTTCAAGCCAGGCCCTCCCTGTGTAGAAACCAACCCTGAGAGTCAAGCCTATGCATCTGAACCCCATGGATCCTTTCCTCCCCTACCCAGGCTCTTCCTGCCTACACAAGAGCGTTACCCCACATCAATGGGATATTTCATGTACCCTTATGCTTTTGCATTCCTGCTTCTTTCCTGATGTCATGCCTTTGCGTTCTATTCCTCACAAGGAGCATCTTTTCTGGGTTGACTTTCTCCTAACCCCTCTCAGCCAATGCCTGCTTCTGGACTATGGCAGCTGTCCTCAAGGGCAGCAGGGGACCTACCTATCTCTGTCTTACTGATTTGGGGACCAACTAATTCAGAAAGAGAAGAGAAATCAATGGAATGGGGCGCAGTTCTGGTTGCCAGATGGAGACTAAACTACAGGGAGGCATGGGTGGAAGAGAGACCAGATAAGGCAGGTAATAAAGTCTTGGTAGCAGTGGGTTATAGGGCTGAAAAGTGTTCTGTCCTAGATGTGTCCTAAAAGTAGAGCTGATGCCATGTGTTTATGAAATACTTGGGAATTCAATCCAAGGATCACTTATTGTTCTTGCTTAGTCAAGATCTGTGGTTGCAAGTGGAAATCCACCGAGATAAACATAAATGAAAAAAGATGAACAAATAAAGATTCAGAAGTATTTTTCTGAACCCACAGGTAGATAGGGCAGAAACCAAGATTTGGAGCCTGGAGAGCCCCTCCAACTCCTCCTCCTTCTCCTCCTTTTCCTCCTTCTCCCCCCTCTCCTATCTATCAGTAGATCTCCTCTGTGTCCCATGCATGTGGGAGAAAATGGAAATGAGGACTAACAGCTCCTATTCAAAAAACTGATAGAAACTGAATATCTGACCAGTTTCAGTTTTTCAGAAGAGCAAATCTGAATGACCTAGTATCTTAGTTAGAGTTTTATTGGTGCGAAGAGACCATGACCATGGCAACTTTTATAAAAGAAAACAGTTGGGGCTGACTTACAGTTTTGCAGATCTAGTCCATTATCGTTATGGCAGGAATCATGGCAGTATGCAGGCAGATGCATGCAGTGGAAGGAGACTGTGTGACACACTGGGTTTGGCTTGAGCATAGGAGACATCAAAGCCCACCCCTGCAGTGGCTTCCTCCAACAAGGCCACACCTACTTCAACAAAGCCATACCTCCTAATAGTGCTAATCCATACGATTCAAGCACTCAAACATAGGAGTCTATGGGGGCCATACCTATTCAAACCACTACACCTTGAGTGGATTAGAAGCCCACCTTTTGTAGCCAAAGGCGGTGTGGTCCTCCCTTTTCCCTGGAATTGTGGGCCACTGGTGCACAAAGACAAAGGGAACTGAAGTGATGATTAAGGTTCAGATGGCCTGTGAGTACCACAGACAAGACTTCCAGGAGAGACAGCTCATTTTGTTGTTTTAGGGGTGAGGTATATAAAAGTTCTTAGGATTACAGGTGGGAAGGACTGATTGGTTATAACACAGTACCTATTATCATATGGGCAGGCAAAGGAACAGAACTCTCAACTTGCATAGCTGTTGTTCAGAGTCATACTTCAAAAAAGGTCAGGCATCGGTGCCTAGAGATGCTCTCCAGATAAGGTCAAGCAGGAATGTCAAGCGGAAGTCCCACTGAAGAAGGGAGTCCTCCATTTTGCATTGAGCAGGGAGAGATATCCATACTGCAACCTTAATAGCAGGGTCTTCCAACAAAAGGACAGGGAGACAACAGGAGCTTGGTTCCTGAGCCTTTCTTGCTAGGAATTGGGAGGTTGATGGGTTAGTCAGACATAGTCAGAAAGTTCACCTTTAAAAATGCTCTACCTGTGACTGCAGAGATGGTTTAGCAGCGCTTCAAGATGGAAGCTCACAACCATTTACAATTCCAGTTATAAGGAATTCTGTGCTTTCTTCTGGCCTCCTTGGCCACCAAGCATGCAAAACCCTTGTAAAAAGAAAATAAAAATAAATAAAACCAACTTTATATTAAAAAAAAAAACCTATTTACGGTCAGATAGTTATAGACGGTTGTGAGCTGCCTTGTCAGTATTGAGAAATGAACTCAGGTCCTTTGCAAAAGTAGCAAGTGTTCTTAACTGCTGAGCTATCCCTCCAGCCCACTCACCTTCTATACACAAAGGACCTATTACACAAAGCTGTAAGGCCCAAAATACACAGAGAGAGACAACACAGAAACCATGTCCTCAAAGCTAATACATAACCTCTAAGTGAAACAAACATCTAAAACAGTAAGGAAAAAATAAAACTCAAGACAGCAGGACTACAGGGCAAGAGCTTGGAGAAGGGCCCACAACTTCCATACATGGCCTGAGCTTTACCCACCCCAGGCTGTAATCAGCAGTACTCAGTTCACTGGGCAGAGGCTCTGGGGGAGGCGCTTGGTGACTGTGGTGGAAAAGGGCCGGCTCTGGAAAGGCCCCAGAACAACAGTGTCCACTTACTTTGCAGGCACTGTGGTCTCCAGGGCTATGGATACCACACGGCTGATTTATGACCTGTGCAGTCAGAAAAGTTAGACCTTTGTGGCTTTGTTTTTATAATACCACTTCCCTCAAACTGGCTTTATGCCTCCCTCATATAAATCTGCTAGAGAGTGGTATATGGCCCGGGAGGTCTTTTCCGGGTAAGCAAGATTTTGTTGTCATCTATAAATCGTTTAGAGTCCTTCCAATCCAGGCTCTCCTTTCTGTACGAGGTTGACTTTATTCCGTGGAAAAAGTCAACTCAGTGTATGCCCTACTGGATTCGGGGTCTGGCTTTGTCCTGGTGGCTTTCAATATTCACCTTCCCCCAGCTCACTCCACCCCAATTGTCTAAAAGTCTTAGTTTTTAGTCACTGTCTTAGTTAGTGTTCCTTTTTTTTTTTTCTTGGTTTGATTTGGTTTTTGACTTTTCAAGACAGAATTTCTCTGTGTAGCCCTAGCTGTCCTGGAACTCATTCTGTAGATCAGGTTGGCCTCTAACGCAGAGATCTGCCTACCTCTGCTTCCTGGGTGCTAGGATTAAAAGCATGTGCTGCCCTGTCCAGAAGTCTTTTGTGCTATTGATGTGAGGAGACACCATGACCAAGACAAATTATAAACGAAAGCATTTCCTTGTGGGCCTGCTTACCGTTTTGGGGAGTTGGTCCATGGCCATGGCCATCATGAAAGGGAAAGCAGGGGAGGCAGACAGGCAGAAAGGCAGGTTCAGTGCTAGAACATTAACTGGAAGTTGACGTAAGACTGGAAAGTTGTAGGCAGAAAAAGATGGGGACTATGTCTAGTGAGGGCACCCACACCCACACCCCTGTGACGCGTCCTCCAGCAAAGTCACCTCTTAATTCTTCCTAAACAGCTTAACTCAGAGCTTGTCTCCTAAGCATTTAGAAAATAATTTTTTCCTTAAAGGAGCAGAACATAAAGTTTGGAGCTGATCACAGTGGTGCATGCCTATAATCCAGCATGTAGAGGCTGAATAAAACAGGAGAGGCGTGAGCTTAACTCTGGACTATATAGCAACCTCAAAAGCATTCTGAGGTGTATAAGGAGAACATGTGGAGAGAGAGAGGTGGGGTGTAAGACAGAGAAAGAGGAGAAGGAAAAAGGAGAAAGAGAAGAGGAAGCCTTTCCCAAGCCTAGTAGACTGGGGATTACAGGCCTCCTTCTATACCTCTTCCCTAGCTAAAGGTATGCATCAGGACAGAAAGGAACAATCACAAGGAAATCATTATCCCTGACTGAGTTCTCAGGAGTGAGAATTTAGGGTCACTAGATATTGACGTACTCGGTTCTCAGAACAGCACACTTCAAAAAATATGGTTGTATGAAGGTGGTCTCCACATCTAAAAAAGAAAAAAAAAACATTAAGTATTTTAAGAAATTAATGACTAAAGTTTTCTCTTTTTTTCCCCTTTTGAAATAGAGTTTCTCTGTGTAGTCCTGGCTGTCCTGGAACTCTCTGTAGACTAGGCTGGCCTTGAACTCACAGACCTGACTGACTCTTCCTCTGGAGTTCGGAGATTAAAGGTGTTCACCTTCACTGCCCGGCCTTAAAATTTTTATAATTAATATAAGCATCCTATCTAAAGTAAAAGTTGACCTTGATAATCCAAAGAAAACAAACAAAAGTACGATAAGCCTATGAAAGAAAAAAACATTATAATTAAATGAATTATCTTAAATTCAACAGTGTCTACCACAAACTCCTTTTATTGGTCCTTATCTTTTGGACCTAGTCAATGATGTTTATTCTTTAAGTTGAGTTTTCCTGTCCATCCAGGAATATGTCACCCAGAAGATCTCAGAACATATGCATGCATGCGCTGACAGCTAAATGCACGAACTCACAAGCACACACATGCATGTGCGAACGCATTGCAACCCTAGAGACTCCAGATGTTAAGGACGGAACTTTCTTCCTTCATTTTCATTGAGTCTCTACTGACCGAAACCAGATTTTCTTGTCAGTCCTAAATGTCAGAGTAAGCCACCAGCCTGCCAGCGTGAGATTTGAAGAGGAAGCTGAGAAGAATGATTTCAGAACCCTTTGCAAACAATGATTGACCCGAGGGCATAAAAGGAAGATATTGAGTTAGAAACTACCTCTGCAGAAAAATAATTGAGTCCGGCATCTCTCATTGCTGTTGACTGCTAAGACTTAGCTACAAAACTGATTGTAGGGGAAGGAAAGGAGGAACCCACCCTTTCCTGCCCAAAGGACTGTGGAAGGAGAGCAAGTGTCAGTGGAATCTAGACTAGAGGTGAAGGCGGAGTTTCAGGGCAGACGGCAGCCCTTAAGCCTGGCAAGGAAAACGTGGAGAAGAGAGTTTGTGGCTTAGGAAGTGCCAGCAGACAGCCATGGAGCGAGGTCTCAGGAGAGGCTCGGTGCCTCTGCAGGTACTGCTTGGTGTGCACGTGGAGGTAAACGCTAAAGGCAGCAGCACTCCTGCACACGGTGGGAGGTCAGCTGCAGCTGTGGATGGACTCCATCCAATGGCCGCAGAAGCTGAGGCGGACACCAGGGTGGACCATGGACAGACTTATGTTACCAGCAGTGATCAGCCTGCTTGTCAGCATGTAAGGATTGTTACTATTTCTGCTCCTACTCCTTTCTTTTTGCACTGTAAGACATGTGACTGCAGAGTGAATAAAATAAAATTTAAAACATTAAAAAATGAAAAAAAGCAAACACCAAGTAGACCTGTGTCTCAGGTCACAGTGTGATCCCCACGCTATTTGGAGCCACAGCCCTAGAGCAGAGCCTGAGCTCCCTGCGGACTGTGCTGAGCTGTGCTCTTGCATAGTCATCCATGTGTCCCTAGAGCCCACCCGGAGGCCCAGGCCGGCGGAATGCAGTGAGCTCTGTAAGCCTCCCCAGTGGCTCCTCGCTTTTGTTTGCAGAGCTTCCTGGCCGGTTCTTTCTGAGACATCCTCGCTGTGGAGCCATCAGCTCTGGCACAGCCGTGGTGGTGGCGACACTTCAACTTTATTTTTGGAAACTGTCAGGCACTTGGAGCCCAGATTTGGGGGAGGTGGGGAGAGAGGCCAAAGAGAATGTGTCAAATAATGCTGAGTGAGACCATTTTTGGTCAAAAGTAGGAGCCGCTGAGGCCCTGTGAATGGAGGAGTGTGATGGGAGTGAACAGCCAAGTGTGTGTAACCCCCTGATGTGTGTAACTCCCTGGAACTGGTGACCAGTCCTCTACAGTCACCACCCCAGCTGCCAGAGACGCTTCCCTAACGCCAGAGGCCTTTCCATCACCACGAATAATATATATATAACAATTTTTTTTTCTTTTAATTAATTTGTTTTTATGTGTGTGGATGTTTTGCTTGCAAACCTGGTGCCCTCAGGAGTGTTGGCTCCCCTGGAACTGGAGTTAGGAGGGTCAGTTGTGAGCCTCTGTGGTTGCTGGGAATTGAACCCAGGTCCTCCAGAAGAAAGCAATGCCTGCTTTAACCCTGAGTCATCTCTCCAGTCCCTTAATGATTTTCTTTTAAAGAAGCAAAGAAGAAATGGTGATTAACCACTGTGTGTGTTGTGCAGGGTTTTAGGCCTCCTCAGATGCCAGAAAAGGCCTCTTCAAGGAGGAACAGGGGGACGGAGGCTCCTGTGGCCCTGTAACTTTCCATATAGCATTTTGTGTCTTTCCACATTTTGACTGTTTGTGTACTATAATCTATTAAATTATTAACAGCAACAACACAGGAAAGGCAGGAGGAAGCAGCAGCATTCCTTTCCTGTATAATAAATATTTAACCTGAGTTTTCACTTAAAAAAAAAAATAAGAGTAAGCCATAAAAGGATTAGCAGGGAGGTTAATGGTCTCATTGGGCCTATTAGCACACCCAGGGCTATTCCCCAGCCTGGCAAGAAGGTACATTTTGTATTCCCAAATTATGTAGGTTTGAGGTTGATAAAGTATATCCTTTGACCTAAGCCCTTATGGATAATTTGCAATACTTTGTTTTACAAATATTATCATAATCCTAGAAATTAAATTTCCTCGTTACCTGGCACCAGTCTCCTCCCCTCTTTGACACTACTCAGACACCTCCCCTTAATACCAACAGAGGTGGAGAAGCATGTGCAGCAAGTAGGAGCCAGGGACAGCCATTTTGCTCATGGCACCCCGAGAGTCCATCCTCTACCTTTAGGAAAGGACTCGCAGGAGCCTCACTGCCTCCCCTCTCACGTGACGCTCCAAAACAGAGCTGGGGAATGTAAAAGGGGTGCGCATCCTATTTAAGCCACTTACTGTGGCAGGTTCCCCAGGCTCTACAGCTCGGAACAAGGAAGTCAAAATGACCCAAGGGAAGCAACAAGTCACAGAGACCTGGTCTTGGAAACCAGGCTCTCATTGGCTGGACTCAACCCAGAGAAGATGAGATTCAGGCCACTGCCTTCTTCCTTCCCAGGGTGCTGGGTGAGGAGATGTAAGAGATGCACCCAGTGCCGATGAGAGGTTCCTGAAGGGCCACTCATTACCTTCTCCACTACCAGGCGACCTGACACTGAGTCAGCAATGCTGCCTTTTCTTTCCATGCTTAAGCCGGAGTGTGTGATGGCTTTACTATATTTCCTAACCAGATGGGTCCTTGTTTAAAGAGGGTATGGTGACAAACGCTTATAAGCTTGACAAACACTTGAGAGGCTGAGGCAGGAAGATTGCAGGTTTGGGCCAGTTTGGTCTAGATTATATACCGAGACACCAAAACCCACATACACCCCTCAAGAAGGTCTTATCAGCTATGTTCTTGTGGAAGGCCTAGGAGGCCATGCTTGGCCCAAAGCCTTTCAAAGAGACCTGACCTCAGCTCTAAGTATCTGAATTAAGCTCTGGGCAGTTCCACCTGGATCACCCTGGCCTGAATCTTCTCACTGCCCTTTTCTTGGGAAAGTAGGAGATGGGGAAGCCTGAAATGGGTATTAAATAGCAGCTTTTCTCCCCAGCCTTACGGCCAACTACCAATACCTTCCTTTTCGGCCAGCCCTGGCCTCAGCAGCCAGTGCCAAGCTACCTCACAATTCCAAGAAAGCACAGAATCTTCTCTGGTTGGGAGTTTCAGGGAATGCTGGACAGACACACCTGGGTAAGTGAGTGAGGAGCCAAAGACAGTGGTTTAATGATTTGCTCATCACATTCTGAAATCCTCTGCTGAGGTAGGTCTCAGCAGCAAAATCATTTGCAAAGACCCTGAATTGAGCCCTCAAGTAAGGATATTTTAATCCTTTCTTAGTCCCCATCTCCATCTCTACCCTAACACACACACACACACACACACACACACACACACACACACATTTATCTTGTTTCTTGGATGGCACAGGAAATATATGGACTGATCCATGGATTGAATTCTCAGTGTGAAGAATAATAAACCATATAAAAAGATATCCAACACTACCATAGTGACAAGATACAATTATTTATTTATCAGATTGAAAAGATGGAAATACCTGGAAATGTTCGACCCTGGTGAGGGCGTGGAGGAAGGAACACACTTGGACCTGGGTTTTGTTTGTTTGTTTGGTTGGTTTTTGGCTTTTTGAGACAGAGTTTCTCTTTGCTGCCCTGGCTGTCCTGGAACTCTGTAGACCAGGCTGGCCTCAACTCAGAGTTCTGCTTGCCTCTGCCTCCCGAGTGCTGGGATTCAAGGCGTGTTCCACCTACTAATCGGACCTGTCTTATGTAAGCAGGGACCTGTGGCTAGGGCTCTGTTGACGGCAGTTTGGCAGTGGCTAGCTGGTTCTCAACATGCATACCTTAGTGCCAGTGACTTGCTTTGAGGAATTAAGTTACAAAGCCACTCCTGTCTAGTCAGAGTGGTATGTGAAGAGCAAGGCTAGCCACCATATACACGTTCTTGTGTCATGTAGTCTCAGAGCCCAGACCCAACGCGTTCACCCCTCCCAGCTCCCACACATGCTGTCCCTCATATCAAGAGACAGAGCTTGAAATTCCAGCCCCTGAGAGTCTGGGCTGAACTTGCAACTGGCTTTGGTAACAGGCTTTGGTAAACAAGCTTTGGTAGGGGTCACGTTCTGGAACCTAGCCCATTGCTGTGAGGAGCCTAAGTCGCATGGGTGAACTAGTGAGATGTGAGTGGGCTCTCCCGGTGACAGACAGCCCCCCCCCCCCCCACCGCCGCAGCTACCAGCTGGCACCAACTGCCAGCTATGTGAGTAAGGCGATTTGGGAGGTTTTACTTTGATCAACATCACAGGACAGAGGAACCACTCAGACAATCCAGAGAAACACGAGAAATAAGAAGTTACTGCCTGGTGTTAGGGATTTCACTCAGTGGTAGAGCAGTTGCCTAGAAAAGGCAAGGTTCTGGGTCTGGTCCTCAGCTGTGTGTGTGTGTGTGTGTGTGTGTGTGTAAGGGAGCTGTTGCTTTAAGTCACTATGTTTTGAGGGATTTGCTACCCAGAAATAGATAACAGAAATAATATACATTATCATTCTGGATTAAAAACAGGAAAACTGGAAGCAAAAAAGCAAACAGAAATATAGTTGCACGCAAGACAATCCACACACCCAGGAGTGCTGTAGCAAATCCGAAAGTTGTGACAAGGAAAGATGAAAGAAAAGAACAGAATTTGGAATAACAAAACCAGTATGATTTTTTTTTTCATGTAAAAATGTTATTTGTATGAGTGTAATTAAAGTTAGAGGAGCCAGCATAGTGGCACATGCCTTCAATCCCAGCACTTTAATCCCAGGCTGGGGCAGAAGGATCTCTGTGAGTTGGAGATCAGCCTGCTCTACACAGTGAGGTCCCACACAGCCAGAGATACATAGTAAGACCCTGTCTGGAAAACAAAACAAAACAAAACAAAACAAAAGAAGTTAAATGATTGGGCTGACAAGATGGCTCAGGGGGTAAAGGTACTTTCTATCAAGCCTGAATACTGAATTATTATTATTATTATTATTATTATTATTTTTCCTTTGGTTTTTTTCGAGACAGGGTTTCTCTGTGTAGTCTTGGACTTGCTTTGTAGACCAGGCTGGCCTCAAACTCACAATAATCTGTCTGCCTCTGCCTCCCTGAGTGCTAGGATTACAGGCGTGTGCCAACTATCTAGATTGAGAGCAGCCTGGGCCACAGGAGAAGCTGCTTTCCAGAGGGACCTGGGTTCAGTTCCCATTTGGGTAGCTTACAAGTTTCAGGGAACCTTAAGCCCTCTCTAGTTTTTGTGGCCACCAGGCGCTTAAGTAAGCATGTATGCAGGCAAAATACCCATACACATATAATAATAATAATGAGAAGAAGGATGCCTCAATTTTCTTGTCTGTGAAATAGGAAAACAGTGGTGCCAGTTTCGTGTGACCCTTGTGCTGAGTGGATAAAATGAGTCCTGTGAGATGCTTAAACTTGAGTGCACAGTGAGTACCAATAAATGGGGATGATGTGCTGAACCCTGTGCACACAGACTGTAATAAAAGACTTTTAAAGGGTGCACAACAAACACATGTTGGCTGAGTGTGACTCAGAGACCACCATGTGGGACAGAGCAGTCAAGGGGACGTCCTAGGGGCCTCACTGGAAGCTGAAACAAGCCCTGTTGGCAGGGCAAGTCCCTCATCCTGCCCTGAAGGCTCTGCAGTGTCCCCACGCCAGACAGAGGTACTGCCAAGCTCCCGCTAATGTGGTTGACTGAACCTTATCTCTGGCCTCGGTGCCCAGAGGGTTGGGCTGACCACAGAGAAAGCAGCCGGAACAGGCCTGCTGCTGCCCCCAGCAGGAGGGTGGACGGTGGCCCGGGCTTGGGGCAAATCTACAAAGTGCGTTATTTGTTACAGGGTGAGGAGGAAGCGGTAAGTGGTCCTCTGTCCTCCATTAACAGCAGGCTGCAGTCAGGCTGGAGCCGCAGGCTGCACAGTCGGCCTTGTTTTTAAACACACATGGCCAGTTCAGCCCTTTTAACCCGAAACAGCTCGGGGTTCCAGCAGGAAGAAAACAGTAGCCTTTGGTCTCCAAACCCCACAGCTGGGTGTAGCTTTAGGGCATTTCTTTTCAGCTCAGAAACAAACAGAAGATAAGAATATTGTGATTTAAAAAGAAAAAAGGAACTGTGCTTTTAAAATAAATTATTCCAGGTCAGGGACCTTGGCTACTTATAATTCGGTTTACTCTGGAACTATTGTACGTAGACAAAGCTAAGAGCATATAAAAATAGATTACTCATCAGGCATGGTGGCACATACGCCTTTAATCCCAGCATTCAGGAGGCAGAAGCAGGCAGATCTCTGAGCTGAGGGCCATCATGGTCAACAGAGTGAGTTCCAGGACAGCCATGGCTACACAGAGAAACCCTGTCTTGAAACAAACAAACAAACAAACCCTCATCTACAGAGAAATACAAATTATTTATTTATCTCTACCTCATATGCTTTTGGAGTATCTTTTCCCATCCTGTCCAAGCCCTTCTCACTACCGAAAATCTTCTAAAGGTTCTTGAAGGTTTGAGCCTTTGGCCTGTGTACGAGGCCATAGAATCTGTTCTTTGAAAAGCGTAGACCCCTCAATACAGATATGTCCTTCCTGGGTCACACTGACATGTGGGGCTTTGGCAGTTCTCAGTCCACGATTGATTTGATCCCACTTAGAACCAGAAAAGCTCTTGAGGGTATGCCAGGCTGGAAGGCGCTGGGAGATGAGGACCTTTATGTGATTACCCTGGGTAGCTCCCTGACTCTCCTCTCTAACAAGGATGTACAGTGGGGTCTCTGGGGCCCAGCCAAAGTCCATCACCTTAAGTGCACCCACAGACAGGTGAAGGCCACTAACAACCTCTTTAGGGGACTTGGTCCAAGGCCTGTCAGCTTCTAGAATCCCCCAAGGATCCTAGGGCCCTGTCAAGTAGCAATGGCAGCAGGGCTAGACAGTGAGATAGACAGATTTGCGTCCCTCAAACTTAGAGAAAAGTAAAAACACAGCCACTCCTGATGAGGGCCAAGCAAAGGGGTCGTCTGAGGGGGTTTCCTTCCCAGAACCTTTAGTGCCTTACCAAACGGGAGTTCTGTGCCACCATCTCCCAGCCTTCCCCACTCTACAGAACCCTCCCAAACCCTGCAGAAAGGCTGAGACAAAAGGATGAGAATCCACAGCCCTTAGTCAGACTCAGTAGGGAATGGCCGGCTTCTAAATGCGAGCTTGATTGCAAACAGACACAGTCCCAAACCTACATACAGTCCACATGCATAAACTGGAAAAACAACAACAACAACAAGTTAAATACAAAACAGGAAAAAGAGATAGAGCGCTATGCACGCACTCACACAGTCTTCTAGTTAACATGAGGGAGAAAGCCAGGGGTGGTGATGTCTAATTAGAAAGGAGGGAACTAAGAGCCTCCTAAGGCCAAGGCACAGAGTAGCTTAACCCTCGGTACTCCAGGGTTGGCCCTTTACCATAAGGGCCTTGCTGAAGTGTTTATTTAATTCCATTTAATTCTGGAGGTGGAGTTAATATAGTATATAGGAGCGTGCACACGTGTGGGAATCAGAAAGTTACATACCTCTACTGTTCTCCTGCCCTTTATCTTCATTTTTGAGATGGAAGCCAGGCTGGCATCTAACAACCTCACAGCATAGGCCTGACTCTGCCTTCCAGTGTTAGGGTCATAGGCAGCACATATGGCAGGCTGAGGATTTGAACTTGCTTTCACGCAAGTGTTCTTACCCACTGGGCCATCTACTCAGACCCACACTTGAGGAGTTGCTGAGCCTTATTAACTGAAGAATCGTTAAGAAAGGGTTGGGGAAAAAGACTGGAGAAGAGGAAAGGTGGGGTGGTGGTGGTGGAGAGGGAACAGGAGGGCAGGGAGGGGAGGGTGGGCCGTGTCTTTAGAAGCCTGAAGGAGATGGTTCCACTGACAGCCCTCTGGATTAACAGCCCTGTGACTGTGCACTCACCTCCTGATCTCATATTCCTACTTTGTGAAAGCAGATGGTGTGGCCTGGACAAGGCTGTTGTCAGGATTAAGAGAGAAAAGAGATAATGCATCGTGATTCTCTCTGCACACAGGCTTCCGGAGTGGTGGCAACTCCCCGCCTCTGTCAAATTAGCTTCCTTATTACCTACTTTTCCCTTCACATGTCAAAGGTGGTCATTTCCTCTAGGGAAATATAATGCAATAAGATTCCTCCTGTCCATATTGATTTCGGGGGGGGGGGGCGGCGGACGTAGTCGCTGCCCCTCCTTGAACAGACTGAAACCAGGAGACACACACCCCCACGTTAGCTGAGTGAATTTAAGCCTCAGTCCTCTAGGGACATCAGGACCTACTAAGGCCAGGTCTCCCTGTCCCCACCTTCTGTCTGCCCAACACTGTTCTGAGCAGCATTTGACTCTACCTTAACTTGCTACTAAGAAAATTCAGTGACATAGGTCTAGGCAGCCACTTGGCCAAGTCTGTGAGTGAAGGAAAAAAAAACAAAAACAAAAACAACAAAACAGGCCTGATTCTTTCTCAAAAATCAATCATTGTAGAGATTGTTGTTATGACCCTGAAAGTGCTCTTCAAACCTTATTTAAGCAGCTAGTGCATAGAAAGCACCAGGGAGGAACATGGTAGGTGTCTAATAAACATCTGTGTGCCTGAAGGGACAGATGTGATCAGGTCTGTGGCCGCTCTCAGCACTCACACTAAGATGGAAGAGTCACAAATGAATCTTTCTCCCCACCACAAAGTTTCCAGCTACAGGGTCCCCAAAGAGCAGTTTAATTGACTTCCAAAAACATTTCTGATATCACAAAATTCATTCAGAAAAAAAGTTTTATTCTCTTCCCATCTTCATTTTTACCTACGCATTCTTTTGTCAGTGGCCTCAGGACCAGACACACAGCAGGCTGTAATAAATGAGTGTAGAATAAAAGGTGATCAATAATGGCGTCTACGGATGCCGAAAGCCACACTGTTTACTGATGCAATTGTCTGAAGGAGACTGCGGTGCCCCGAGCCAGGCAGCCAGCCGTGTGTGCTTCCTTCTACCAGCTGCTTGCCCTAGATAGTATCTTCCTAAGTGGGATCATAAGAGCAGACCTGCTCTGGAAGCAGAGCGTTCTGGTCACTCCAGGGACCGTAAGGAGGACAGTGGTGTAGTGATAGGGCCAATGACGGATGCTCAGCTTTTGTATGGCAGACACCATGCTGGCTGACTAGACATCTGAGATAGCCTTGTAGGGACCCAGATCTTGCTGTGTCACCCAAGCTGAACTCCAACACTGGGGCTCAAATACTTCTGTGTGTGCCGCTGGAGTAGGTTGAAGGGTAGCACCGATACAATCTTAAATTCTCACAGTTTTATGATGTGGGTTATATTCCTCCCATTGTACAAAAACAAACCATGGCAGAGAGACTCGAAACAACATGCTGGAGGTTACATGGCCCCTCTACTCCAGAGGGCTTGTGAACCTCTGTGCTCCCTGTCCAGCTCCCGCCCCGCCCACAGGCATCTGCTGGGCACTTTCCTTGGCCTAAAAAGGCCTTCCTATCTTTGCCCCCTTGAAAAGGCCTCCTTGTCCTTCAAGCCTTTGTTCAAAGGCTACATCTTTCTAGAGTCTTCCACAGTCTTTCTCACAGCCAAAAGCAGACTCCCCTCTTGCCTTCTAACCCCTGTAGTTAAGGGCACCATGCCACAAGCCCACCAACTCAGAGTCAGGAGTCAGAACTCCCTCCTTTGTCGTTGTACCTTCAGCACCTTGCAGAGTGACCAGCCTGACACCTGACAGGACCCGAGTAACTGCCCTGTAACTAGATGCCTATGGCTCCCAACCCAACAGAAGAAAGTGAGCCCGCTGTCCTGAGGTATCTTCATGCTGTCTGCTCCCTGGGAAGCAGCTGCTGGGTGGGCAGGAAGGGAGAGAAACAGAATGAAGAGAATCAGGGGAGCCCTGGGCAGGAGGTCACCCAAGCAACTCAAAGCCATTGGCCCTGGGTGGGCATGACCCTCCCTCCCCAGACAGACCTAGCAACACCATCTGCCCACCTACCATTCCGTTTTTGGCCCCCTCACTCTCACTGGCATCCCTTCCTCACCCCATGTATCTGAAATGCCACCCTGGATAGTAAAATTTCTCTCTCAAGGGAGCCAGGAGAAGGTGATTGGCTTCCAGCCCGGAAGTTTTCTGGCAGTGGGAACAGGAGCTCACTCCTCAGCAGCTCCGACTGCTCCTGCTTTCTCATCTCTCATCGGGGGACTTCAGCAAAGGAGGTGGAGGAAGGTGGAAGCAGTTGTGGAATGGCACACAACTGCCCTGGTTTGGACTGAGCCGGCTTCGGGGCCCCCTGGCTGGCAGAGTAGGGGCATTGCTTATAAAGCAACGGAACAAGCAGAAGGCTTCTAGAAGGCCCCTTGAGCCCCCAGGTTCCAAGATATTTTTGGAGACAGATCACACGTACTTACAGGCAGGGCCGGCTGTCATTTATTGTTCAGACGGAGATCCCTGTCAAACGAAAGCAGTTCCAGGCAGACCTGGACCTGCCCCAGGCCAGCTGGGAAGTCTGGGCCTTGCACCTGTGTTGCTGAGAACAGAGAACCTTCCCTAAAGAGCCAGGGTTACATAGAGCCAAGAGCCACACCTGGGGCTGCTGTCAAACTTTCCCAGAAGAAACAGCCACAGCCACCACCAAGAGATGCCTGACATTGCTCCAGCTGGACGTGGTGGTGCAGGCTTTTAATCCCAGCACTTGGGAGGCAGAGGCAGGCGGATCGCTGTGAGTTCCAGGCTAGCCTGGTCTACAAAGTGAGTCCAGCACATCCAAGGCTACCCAGAAAAACCCTGTCTCAAAAACAAACAAACAAACAAACAAACAAGAGAGATGCATGATGTCATAACATCAGGTGCCCCTTGCCTGACGTCCTCTGACCTCTGCTGCGGGCAGTCTGCCCATTGCACATGCCACAGGGACACTTTCTGGATAAAGCAAATTGGAGAAGCAGAAGATCTCACCAGATGGTGAGTCTACAGAGTGGCTTATACCGCTACTCCAGAGAGGCCCCAGGACTTTTAACTGTCTCTTCCCAGGTGGGACAGGTTGTGTGCCTTGCCGCTGGCCGCTGGCCACTGGCCTCTGGCCTCTGGGTAGAGTCCCTCTGTACAGACAGAATTCTCTAGGGCAGCTGGGAGAAGGAAGACACAGGCAAGCATGGGGGATGCTATCAGGGAGGCTGACAGGAAGAAGAGTAAGGACTGTGCTTTTCCCAGGTCAGAAGGTGGGCGGGGACTCCCTGCTCCCCTTCCTTCCACCCTTCCAGCACAGAACAGAGAGCAGGTTTCCGGGTGAGGACTCAGGACAGCCTACCTGCACCTGGAATTGAGAGAGTGGAGTAGACTGCTCCCCTGTGTAGACTGAGGGATTGTCTAGGGTGACGGTTCAGGAATCTCCTACTGTATTGTTTCTGCATGTCCCTATACCCTTCCATACCAGGGGTAAGTAGCCACTGGTGAACAAAACCTTTATCTTGCAGGTTATTGCAGGAGGGGGAGAGAGAGAGAGAGAGAGAGAGAGAGAGAGAGAGAGAGAGAGAGAGAGAGTTCATCAGAGGACTGTGTGAGTTTCTGGGGAGAGTAGCCTTCTTCACGAGGCCGATGTAACACATTGTCCATCAACCCAAGGCCTTTTTAATAGAATTCTTGGAGAGACAGGTCTTCCACAGCACGGAGACTACAAATGCATGCTGTGTCAGTAATTACACAGGCGCTGTGTATCTGAACTCGGGTCTTCATGCTTGCGTCACGCCCATACTTACCCACCTTGGCATAGTCCCAGTGCCTCAGACCCTTTTTTAACAAAAAGAGACATATTTAATAGCTGTGCATGTGGGGACTTGAATGCATGGCTACTAAAGCTTTTTTTAAAAAAAGCCTTTATCCCTTCACTTCCTGGGAATATCTTACAACTGGGGCACCAGGTTTGGGGGGCAGAGTCAGACACCCCAAGAGACAGGCGAGGAAGCCGAATGAGGTGCTGTGTCTCCTCTGGGTCTTTCCTTCCTAATCCTCTTAGGCTGGTCCTGTTGAAACAGAGCCTCTGTGTCTGCTGGACACCATCTTCACCCTAATGGGACCTGCTCCCACCACCTCCTTGGGTGGGCTCTGCCTTCCCCATCAGCTGCTATGTCCCTTGTTTCCCTGACTCCTTCAAAACCACCTGTTTTTTAAACTCATGCATAACCAAATGTACATCATCTCAGAATGCACAGCGATGGGCAAGGCCTGGAGCAAGAAAGGGACAAGGGGCTGGAGAGATGGCTCAGAGGATGAGAGCACTGGCTGCTCTTCTACACACAGGCCATGAGTTCAATTTCCAGCACCCACATAGAGGCACACAACCATCTAGAGTGAGATCTGGTGCCCTCTTCTGGTGGGCAGGTGTACGTGCAGGCGGAAACCCTGAATACACAATAAATAATTATATCTTTTTTAAAAAAAAAAGAAAGGGACAAGACTCAGAAAAGGCAGAAAAAACTCAAACAGTAAACAAACGCTTCTTGATAATCAACAATCCATCTATGAAGCCCTGTCAGGGACATACTCCACCTGTTCACAAGCAGAGAGCAAGACACAGCCCAGATACCACCCTGCACTGACAAGGCCTTGGTCTCCTGATGGTATAGTCCTTCCGACAGCAACTCAGCAACACATGTCACGCACCACAGAACGTTCAGCTTTGCTAGGTTGGCGCACGCCTTTCATCCCAGCACTCGGGATGCAGAGGCAGGCGGATCTCTGAGTTTAAGGCCAGCCTGGTGTACAAAACAAGTCCAGGACAGTCAGGGCTACACAGAGAAAGCCTACCTTGAAAAACAAACAAACAAAGAATGTTCAGCCTTCGAGGCAGGTAGCCAATTCCTAGGAGTTTTCCTTAAGAATTCAGAAGAGAATCAAAAGAAAAATCTACAGAGAATCTCACAAAAATGCAAACTGTCCGGATGAAACCTACAAGAGTTAGGGCCGGCTAAGGAAATAATGCTTTATCCGCTCAGCATAGTAGTATTCAGTCTGTAACACTGAAAATATAAGGGCTTCATAAAAATATTTATAACGCATATAAAGTCAAACAAGAAAGCCTGAAATACCATCTGTGCTGATCCGTGCTATGAAGGAATACAAACGCCTAGGGGCAAAGATCTGAGGGAGATATTTAAAAATAAAAGCGCTTATTAAATTAAGGTGGTGTGGCTATAAGGCATATTTTTTCCTACGAAGATTTTCTTTACTATGCAATATATTTAATACATAGTTAACACAATATTGTTTCAATGGTTACATGCAAAGTGGGGGAAACAGTCCCAAAGTAACAAATGCCGAGTGCTTAGTAACCACGACAGCCTCATTTTTCTACATTCCTGTTTCACAGAACACGTGGTAAGAGAGCAGTATGGTGTGCTAGATGGAACGCAGGCGTGACTGGGACAGGATGTCAGAGCTGTGTGGCTCTGGGTAAGCTACGTGGTTTCTTCGTCTGAAATATAGAAGCATATCCATTTCCCAGAGGCCTTTGGAGTAACACAAAATGATGGACGGCAGGAGACCAACAAGTGATCAGGCTGGGGATTTAGGGTTTGCTTGCACACATCTATCTGGGCTGTCCTATCCCACTCCACTTTCTACGTGCACAGATCATCCATCCAAAGGAAACAGTGTGCTCCTCAAGGCTGCCTCCTCTGGGGTCAGCGGGGTAACAAACTGAACGTCCGGTGACGTGGACCATCAGGTGAATGTTGGATAGATAACCCTTTGGCTTGTTGTTAGGGCAAAGGAAGTAAAGATTGAAAAACGAGTGGCTGTTTGGAAAAAAGACTGAAGAGAGTGTGTCCCTTCATAGGCAGGGCTGAGGTGGAGAACCCCGGCATGAGAGTCCTGCCCCAAAGATTCTCCCCACCCATTCCGAAAGAACGAAGACCCCAAGTACCCGAGAAGGAAGGGAACCGTGTCTCACACCCCTCCTCTTCCTTTCTGTTTGGGTAGAACGCTCCAGGGGCCCTGCTGTTGCCTGACTCACAGATGCATGCACTCGGTGAACTTGCAAGAACGCACATGAAAGAACACACGTGTGGCCCTCTGGCTGGTTTCCAAAAAAGTTGGGTGATCTCAGGGGAAAGTGGAGGAAATGAAGTTTCCTTCAGAGAACCTCGACCCTTCAGTCAGACTCACTCTTCAGCCTCCTAAAGACAGGAGGCTCCCTGGCTCCGTCCTCGGAAAATTGGGAGTTTAGCTTGCCAGGAGGAACTGAATTTCAGGGCAGTAAGAGAGGGCCAGTCTTCTCTACAGATTCACGATTACAGCATAGAAGGCCCAATAATTAGGAGGTCACCTTTGCGATCCGGCAGGGGATAATAAAGACTCAAATGTTCTGCTATTGGTTAAATCTCATCTTTGGTGAAATGGAGTTTCACGTGGTGCCCAAGCATCTGCCCCTACGCTTGGGTTGATTGCAAGTAGGACAAACGACAAAAGGAATTTGACACTGGCTGCCTCTTCTTACTCTAGACATAGTCTGAACCGAAGGGACAAACAAGATATTCCTCCATGATGGGAGACTCCAGGAAGCGTGGGGTGTGACGATGCCAGAATGTAATTAAGCTGGCAACTCTCAACACCTGAAAGCAGGTGATGGCTAGGGAGGAGTCAAACATCGCTACCGGGAGAGACAGCCTGACCCATCCCGCAGGAGCAGGCAACCTGCCCGGTTTCCTTACAAGGCGGTGAGCAACTGATATCATAGGAGGGAAGGGGGCCAGGAGTGTTCTAGAATAAAAGTATCTCAGAAAACATAACCACCAGGCTCACTATCTGGGCCTGATTTGAACAAGCCAGCTGTATGCAGTATTTGGGGGACCCCTGAAGAAACGCAGATGTGGATTTGGTATCTAATGGCATCAAAGGCATTTCTACGTTGTGCTACAGCGCTGATGTACTGAGCACACCTTGCTTCAGGGAAATTGTACATTGCTTGTAACATACTTTAAGAGTTTGGCTTAAAAAAAAAAAAAGAGGTGTAGCTAACATGACCAAATAATGTTACCAATTCCAGTGGTATTTGTACAAATAAAATGTACAAAATGTACAAATGTGGCGCCTAAGGTACCCTGCAAAATAAGAGAAAATAAAAGAGAAGAGTGGCTCGCTATGCTGGCCCTGGACAGTCATCCTAACAGGAGCTGTCGTGGGGAGAGTCAGGATTCCCAGAACGCACATAAAGATGGCAGAAGAGAACTGGCTTCCAAAATCATCTGTCTTCTGTATTCCACACTCATGTCTGCATGCACACATTCACATAATATTTAATAAATTCATTAAGAGAGAGAAAGAAAGGAGACACTTTAAATTTTTTTCTTTTGGAGAGATGACTGAGTGGTTGAGAGCATTTTTCTGCACAACCTTGAGGACCCGAGTTCAGATCTTAGCACTGATGTGACTCGATGGAAGTGGTCCAGAGCGGGCCTGCACCCCCGGGTCTGTGGGGTGTGGAGATAGCAGAACTATCAATAGCAGGACAATCAATAGCAGGACTATCAATAGCAGGATAGCAGGACTATAGCTGTCAAGTGCTAGCTGTCACCTCACTGGGATAAAAAAAAAATCAAGCTTCAGGTTCGGGGGAGACTTTGTTTCAAGAAATAATGCAGAGTGACAGTGACACCTAATGCTCTCCTCTGGCCTGTGTCCTGGGTCTGTCTACACACACGTGTGCAAACACCAGATAAACACCAAAAATTAAAATCAAACAGAGGGGAGAGCAATTAGGGGAAGATAACCAACATTTATTTCTGTCTTACACACACGTGCAGGTGCACACACATGCCTTTGAGTGTTAAATCTCAAGGACTGGTTGAAATGTTATTAAAAAAGCACCAGTCAACCGATATTCTCTGCGTGAGATTTATCAGGAGGGTATGGAGGGAGGGGGGAGCAGGACATGGAGAGAGAGAGAGAGAGAGAGAGAGAGAGAGAGAGAGAGAGAGAGAGAGAGAGAAAAGGGAAGGGGTGCTGAGAAAGAGAGAGAGAGAGAAAGAGAGAGTGTAAGAGAGACCATGTGTCGGGGTTGGCCCTTTAAGGGGCAAGGTAACCACGCCTTCCAGGTGTGGCCACCTGGCTGACGACACATGATGACATCATAAGTTGCTAGGTAACCCAGGAGCGGGTTGTGTTCCAAAATACTAACACTGATCCCTTTGCTGGATTTCATTTTATTTTATTTTACTTATGTGTTCATATGTGCATCTGTGAGAGTGTATGTCACACTGTGTGGGTGTCCGTGAAGGCCAGAAGAGGGCAGTGGATCTTGGCCTGGAGCTGGAGGTACGGGCAGCTGTGAACCATGAAGAGAGTCCTGGAACTCAGGACCTCTGGAAGAGCAGCCAGTGCTCTCCAGCCCCAGTAAACGCTTTTAACCCCGAGCCATCTCTCTAGCCGCCCTTTCCTAGATTTCTATAGCATCTCGCAGAATGGAGATGGCGGGTTCTAGGAAGAGCCAGAATGGATATAAGACTGACTACTCTCGTCCTAAATAGGCAGGCATTCCATATTCTGAACACTTCCAAAAGCTAAGCCCTTCAGATCAGCAGAAACCAGATTTCTCTGTCTCTCTTTCAAGACAGGGTGTTTTTGTGTAACCTTGGCTGTCCTGGAGCTCACTGTGTAGACCAGGCTGGCCTCGAACTCAGAGATCCACCTGCCTCTGCCTCCCGAGTGGTGGGATTACAGGCGGGCGCCACCGTGACTGGCACTTGTTACCCACGTTTAAGATTAGAGGACTAGCCTCAGAGAGGGTAAATTACGGTCCAAAGGTGGCTCCGCTGATGGGTGACAGCTGTTGGACAAGTCCCCGTGAAGACAGAACTTCAGTCATTGAAAATGAAGTTTTCATCGCTGTGAGTTCGAGGCCAGCCTGGTCTACACAGTGAGTTCTAGTAACAGCCGAGGCTGCACAGAAAAACCCTGTAGAAAGAAAGAGAGAGAGAAAGAAAATGAAGTTTTTCTGCTTCTTGACTTGTCTTTGGGACTATAATCTTCAAAGCAGCTGTCACCCCCAACCTGGCCACGGGATTCAAGGCGAGCTGCTGGTCAGTTTCAAAGCACCGGTTACCACTGACCATAAACTCTGAATCCCGTAAGGCTTGTTGGGAGCCAGAGACCAAAACCACATTTCTGGCTTAAAAAATGCCCACCGCCCCCTTGTGAAAACACGAAGACAGAGGCCCTCACTCGAGGTGACATTCAAGCTGCAGACTGCAGTTTACCCGGCCTCTCCTAGGCTGCTGCAACAGCAGGCTCCTCCCCAACCCCTGACCACGACAGGCCGCAGCTCGGCTTAGGAGTTCCTGGACTGTGTCGGGAGATTCCGAGGGTGCGGTACGCAGAGACAGGCCCGTCCTGCGGTGGCCCGGTTTCTCGGCTGTCCGTCGCCCACCCAGATCACAGCTGAGTGGTGTGCGCTGGATTGCGCTCTCCAGGAATTGGCTGGGCCCCCCTGGTGTGACAGCCTTTGGAGATGGCGCCTGTGAGCAGGCGACACCTTCGTACATGAAAAAGAGGGAGCTCGGTCTTTCCCGGGGCGGGTACTCTCCGTTCCCGAGCAGGAAGGGGAGTCCTCGGCAAGGAAGCCAGCTGAACACCTTGACCTTCCCGGCCTCCGGAGCCGTGAGAAAATGACTTGTGTTGCCTAAGCCGCGCTGGCGAGGTGTGTGGCAACCGCCCGAGCGGGTAATAAAGCAGCGCAGGGCAGAGACGCTTTCCCACGCGAGCGAGCATCTGCGGATGCAGGCGCGGAGGAGACTGGGGGCAGCCCGTGGGCTCCCCGCCGCCGAGCGAGGGCTGGGCCGCTCCTCCCAGGCCTCCGTTTTCCCCCCAGCCTTCGACGGTCTCACCCTTGTCTCCCCTTCCCCTCCCCCCTCCCCCCAGTGCCCAAGCCTAGTCCAGGAGGGGAAGAAAAGGAAAGCGCTGGCGGGGGAGGCGGAGGCAGGGGCGGCGACGCCCGCTCCCCTCGCTCCCCTCGTCACTGTCCCAGGGCGAGCGAGGGCCTGGCGGGAGTCGCTCTCCAACGCGTCCCAACATGTGTTTCCAGTAACGCGGTTTGTGGCCGCTTTCTTGTTCTTATCGCTCCTGCCGTGACCTTTGCTGGTTACAGACTTACTGACTGGAGCCAGGTGGATTTGTTTGATTTCTGTTGATGTCATTAGGAAGAGGAAGTGCCAGAAGGGATTACCTCAAGTTTAAACCTATTTCCAGCAGAGTCCCCGGGCCTTTAATTACACATCTTGGGTCTGTTTGGTAAAGAAGTGGTCAAAGATGTGCTTTTTATCTCCCTCGGGATCTCCCGCGACTGGCAGCATTCCACGTGCGCCCGGCGAGCCTGGGGACTCCAGCCGGGCGGGCTGGGAGGAGGGGAGGCCCGTGGTGCTCAGAGCCGGGGAGCAGCCCTTTGAGAAAGCAGGGCTGGCCAGACCAGGACGTTTTGAGGCGGAGACAGTGGACACCTAAAGAGAACCCAGAACTTGGTTGGGGGTGTGGATGGAGGATGGGGTGGATTGGGGTTTAGGGGAAGGATATTGGTCAGCTACTGCCGAACCACAGGGATAAGTACAGTCAGAAAGCTAAATGTCAGCCAGGTCCCACAGCAAACGTCCCTCCCTCCTGACCCGTCTCCCTTCTTAATCATTTCTTCTTTCCTTGTACATTCATTTCCTGCCTTAGTACTAAAAAAGCAACCCAAGACTCATGGGTGGGCAATGGCCGGCCTTGGGATGGACCAAGAGATCCGAGCGGTGGAGCAGACGAATGCCATCTTCCGCTATCCAGGCGCCTGGCCAGAGAGATCTGACTACCAGCTGGTCCTCAAAACACCCTTCCCACTCTGATTTCTCCCAGTGCAAAGGGCCCATTCCCCATACTACATGTATCTTGTTGTTCTTTATTAAACTTGCCACGGAAGGCTAATATGTAAAGTGCGCATACAAACTGTTGTCATTTTGATGAGGAATGTGGCCCACAGACTCACATGCTTAACCTCTGACCCCGGGCTGGTGGTCTCTTCAGGAGGTTGCACGACTGCCAGGACTGTAGCCTAACTTGCTGAAAGAGATGCCGAGAGTGAGTCCTGGAGGTGACATCAGCTTCAGGTTCTGGCCTGGGGTCTATGCTTCCTGACCCTCCTATGAAGACGCCCTCCCCAGGATCCAGCAATTTCCCTAGGCTAGTCGCACAGCTAACGCACAAAGAGTCTTGTCTATTTTGGAACATTAATAGTAATAATAATAATAATTTTATCCTGTAGCCTCATTAGAGTACCTTAGGCAGGTCCTGAGAGACACAGGCACAGTCTCTCTCAGAAGAGGTGCCTCTGTGGGTTAACCCAGTCACTGGGGAGGGCTCTGGTATTGCCCCCCCCCACCTACTTCTGAGGCAGAGGGGTGCTGCCTGGGGTAGGTGGCCCCCATCGGTGCCGTAATATAGACACATAGCCTCGTGGTCTTGCACAGTTTCTCCAAGGCTAGTGCTAACACAGCACTGTCATGCTAGAGGCTGTTCTCACAGGGTAATGCCAACATTACCTGGGCGTAATACCCAACACAATGACGGCACACTACAGGATGTTCTCATGGTATTACAGTAACACACTGTTGGTGTGCTAAGAGATGTTCTCATCTCAGTTTTAGCACATCAGGAGCTACTTCGTGGGTACTATTTAGGATGAGGCTGAGTAAACGACCAATCTAATTGGGTAACTGAAATAGTAAGCTAATGGTATAACGACACACAAGCAGCACAGAACGCAGGAGACAGAGGCCTTTCCCCACTGTGTGCCAGCTAGGTAACTTAACCAGCACGCATGAAAACCCGAGAGTCTAGAGACGGCCTCACTTCAAGAGCTGTGAGTTTAGAACACGCAGGTTCAGAGATGGATATCGGAGCATATGCCTGCAATCTCAGCCCCAAGGAAGCTTCGGCAAAAAAGATCAAGAATTTGAGGCTGGACTCAGGCAAGACCCTGTCTCAAACCAAACCAAACCAAATGTACCAAAAAAGGTTCACATCCTATGCATATTCTTTCTCTTGTTCTGTGAACCAGAGAAGATCATCTCTGTCCCTCCGTGCAAGGTCTCGGGTACCCCGGGCTGGCTTCAAGCCATCTATACAGCTAAAGCTGACCTTCAACTCTGATCCTCCTGTCTCTGTCTTCCAAGTGCTGGGATTTCAGCTAACTTACAACTCTTTAGGCTTCAGCTTCTTCATCTGTACGATAAAACTTAAAATTTCTACCCCAGAGACTGTTGTGATAATTAGATGAGATCACGCTTAGGAGGTGATTGGCTGCCACTGACATATAGGAACCGCTCGGAAAGTAGGGGGCTCGAAGTGTAAAAACACTAATACTAAGAGCACTTGCTGCTCCTGCAGGGGACAGGGGTTCAGTTCCCATCATCCACACAGTAGTTCACAACCATCTGGAACTCCAGTTCTCTGGGATCCAATGCTCTGGTCTGATCTCTGCAAACTCCCGGCCTGTCTCAAGTGCACTTATGAGCAGGCAGGCAAACATCTACACACATAAAAATAAGGAAATATTAAAAAAATCTTTAAAAATAAATGCGAAGAACTCTTTTCTGTTTTAGGAAGTGTTTATTTTAAGAAATTAGTTTTGAGGACAGGTTTGGTGGCACACGTCTTTAATCCAAGTTCGAGGCCGGTCTGGTCCACAAAGCAAGTCCAGGACAGCCAAGGCTACACAGAGAAACCCTGTCTTGAAAAATAAAATGAAACAAAACAAAACAAAAGGTCACATAGTAAAGTGCTTGCAGGCATGAGGTCTGAGTTTGAGCCCCAAGGCCCAAGTGAACGGTGGCGCATACCTGTGACCGCCACTCTGGGGAGGGTGAGACAGGATTCCTCAGGCTTCCGCAGGCTTGTTGGCTGCCCAGTCTAGCCTGCTTGGTAGGCTCCAGGTTAGTGAGGAACACTGTCTCAAAACAAACACCTGGTGGGATTCAGGGCACTTCCAACCTGAGGATGCGCGCCTTTCAATACCTGCTTCCAGGTCAATACCTGGAACCCACAAAGGCGGAAGGAAAGAACCAGCTCTATAAACCTGTCCTGTGACCTCCATACATGGGCTGTAGCATCCAGTCCCCCTACACACATATATCATATACACCCATCATACACACACACATATACATACCTCACACACACATACACACACAATAATAAAAAATTAAAACTAAACAAAAAAACAGAACAAAATGGACGGCACTTAACGAATGGCTGGGAGTATAGAACACTTGCCTATCATGCTCAAGGGCCTGGGTTCGAGCACTGAGGTCACTGAAAGAAATAAGGCCCATGAAGAATGACATAGTGCCAAGAACATGCTGTTACCACGACAAGCTTTTGTGACCGCTGTTACATATTTACTAAAGGTTTAATGCTTTGCATGAAGCCATTCGACGCAACTTCCCAATCAACAGAGAAACTGCATCTCTCGGACACGAGAACTGCGCCCAACGAGGATCATCTGCGACCAATCCCGTCATACGATACAAGTGGCCTAGGAGGGACGACGCAGTTTCTGCCTCTACCACTCAACAAATGAGTACCTATCAAATTTATACTGTTTTGATGGGATTAAGTGTTGAAAAGTATTTGCTGCGGGGAGCTAGGCTTTGCTCGATTGGTGGTAGAGAATGCAAAATAATCCCTTTTCTACTAATCTTCGAGGATCAAATGAATATGCACATGAGTTTCTACACAAATACTCGATGGCATTACTGGAGGAGCAGTGCCTCACAGATTCTCATCCGGGCTGTAGGAATTTGGGAGAAAAAGAATGGCTTGATTAATCAGGACTAGCCTAATGACCACCTTCAGGACTGCAGGAATGAGGAAAGGGTGTGGGGTGTGAAACTGCACAGCCCTGAGAAGAAAATGAACGCCCTAGGTTTGAATAACAGGCTAAGGCTTTCACTGTCCTGTCTGTCCCTGGATTTGATGTTGGAGCTGGCTGGAGGGCTGCAAGGAGTGGTACTCTCTGCAGGGCACTGTAACCCACTTTACCTTCTTTTGATTTTTTTTTTAATATATGTCTTTGTGTGGATGTATGCATGTCTGTGCAGATGCCCACAGAGGCCAGAGACGCACCGGATCCCCCAAAACTGGAGTTACAGGCTGTGGGCCACAGGACATGGCTGCTGGGGATGGAAGAGCAGGTGCTCTCCTCAACTGCTCCATCTCTGCAGCCTCTGCCTGCATTATATTTCTCTAGAACTCCAGACAGCCCTGGAGCTGAGGGGCTGAGGATGCAGCTCAGCGGCCTCGGCACACAAAGTCCCGGGTTCGGTCCCCAGCATCTCACAAACCCCATGTGGTGCCACGTGCCTGTGCTCTGAGAACGCAGAAGGCAGAAGCAGGAGAATGGGAAGCTTGCCGTCATCCGAATGGTGAGCTGGAGGCCAGAGTCAGCTGCATGGGTCCCTGTCTCAGAAGAAAAATAAGTAAAGCCCAGAGAAAATATGTTAGCTCATGATAGGAACACAAAAGCGCAGGCAGGGCAAGCAAATGAACTGGGCTAAGAAAGGGGTGGCCAAAAATAAATAAATAAAATGGAATTTAAAAAAAGGAAGGGGTAGCCCTAGGCTAACTGACAGGCCCCTCCTGCCCCACCCAGCCTTTCCAGTGGGCAGTCACCTTCCTCTCTTTTGAAGCATTTGGCTTGATGAAGAACCTTGGCAGACTTCTAAACAGAGAAGCAAATTAGCGGATGATCATTATAGCCTGAAAAGGTGGAAAAGCTTCCAGCACCACCCAGTCCTAGTTACCTGTCTGCTACTGTCATAAAGTACCCCAGCAAAGCAGCAAGGGGCTTGTTTGGAGCTAGAGAGATGGCTCAGGGGTTAAGAGCACTTATTACTCTTGTACAGAACCTAGGTTCAGTTCCTAGCACCCACATAGTGGCTTACAACTTGAAACTCAGGTTCCAGGGGGTGTCTGATGCCCTCTTCTGGCTTGAGCAGGCACTGCAGGAACATGGTACATTTACATATATGCAGGCAAAACACTCATACACATAAAATAAAAATAAGTTGTTTTTTTTTTTTTCTTGGTTTTTCAAGACAGGGTTTCTTTGTGTAACAGAGCCTGGACTATCCTGGACTCATTTTTGTGGATCAGGTTGGCCTCGGACTCACAGAGATGCCCCTGCCTCTGTCCCCAAGTCCTGAGATTAAAAGTGTGTGCCACCACGCCCAGTGAGTAAGACCTTAAAAAAGCTCTCTCCTGCAAGAGCTGGTTGGCTCCCAGCAGCAACCAGCCCCCTGTAACTCTAGCTCCAGAGAATCTTCTGGCCCCATCACCTTTACTCACACGCATACACACACACAGACACACACATACAAAATCTTTTTTTTTTTTAATGTAGACTTTGGTCACTGCTAAAAGGGGATTATTCAATCTCATTTGTATCGTCTGTTTCTGAGGGGGATAAAAGCCCATACATGGAGAGGATGCCTCAGAGACTTGGAATTTGAAAATGGAGGCCATGTTTCTTGGCTTCTTTTCAGCTGTCTGATGTCACCCAAGAAGTGCTCCACAGAGCAGACGTGGATAAACTTTTGACCTCTGTCTGGCCCTGGTTCCTAAAACTTTTATGGGAAGGTCACTAATAAACTAAGTGTGTAAATGCTCCTCCATCCAGTTAAAAAAATAATGGCTACCGGTGCTTATACTACATGTATTCTGCAAAACATTTATTTACCTTTCCTTCTAATAAAATACACTCACTGATACATAAAAGACAGTAAAAGTATCCACAGCCTGCTATTAAACTTGATATGTTTTTACCGACAAGTTTTAATATACTGTTTTTGGATGGATTGGGCATTACTTGAAAACAAGCAGCCAATGAGGACGTGACTGAGATTAGTACCAAGGCACAAACTCAGTCATTTGTCCAAGTGTGATGTCTGTCCTGAGAGCTTCAGTGTCTCCATCTAAAGATCAGATTGCCTGTTAAAATGGCCAATATACTTCTAGCAATGAGTCACTTGTGTAAAAATGCCACCATAAAACACATTAGACTTTTGGGGGTTTTGTTTTGTTTTGTTTATTTAACTTTAAACTGCAGTCTGGTGAATTTAATTCGTCACGTTCTCACTAAAGTACTACCGGGGCAGCAAAGGAGAACCTCTAGTTAGGTATTCAACCTCCTTTTGGAGACAAAAGCATATGTAAAGAAAAGTCCTGAGTATATGAAGGACTTTTCAAAATCCCCACTCACGCCAGCTCTCTTTTACGGGGTCAGGGGGTCCTGCAATCAACTGGCAGTGCACGCTGATGGTCTGGATGACCACAGCAGGACAAAGAACATTAAGGTGTCGATCTCCCCCGCCCCATCCTTTTCTCGCTGCACCAGCCTTCATTGCCTAGGCTGCCGTCCTTGCCAGCAGCTCTATCTTGACCCATAGGGTAAGTATTCTAAAGGTAACATTAAGGAATGGCACACCAAGATAATTCCTTCAGGACCCACAAATGTTTGTCAAGAGCCTAAGATCTAGACAGTGATTTTCTTATGTAGGAGTTCGGGATAAAGGGCTGGTGAGAGGTGAGGTGGCTCAGTGCTTGTCCTGGAAACCTAATGGCTTGAGTTTCCCTGGATCCCAAGAAAGAAAGATAGAACCAAGTCCCTCAAGTTGTCCTCTGACTTCCATGTGTACCCATAATCACACATATACACTTCCTCCACAAAATGAATAAAGTCCTGGGCAGACTTAACCTTTCTGCATCACTGTTATTTTAAAAAAATTCTAATTTTTCAAAAAATTTCTAGGAAGTGATTTATTTACTTTTATGTAAAAAAGTTGCTATCAGATCCCCTGGAACTGGAATTACAGACAGCTTTGAGCTGCCACATGGGTGCTAGGAACTGAACTCTGGTCCTTTGGAAGAGCAGCTGGTGTTCTTAACCACTGAGCCATCTCTCCAGCTCCAAGTCACTGGACCTTTAAGGATGAAGCAGCCATAATAATAAGCTGACCCAGGGCAGTTTACCAGAAGCTTGATTCATTCGCTCCTCTCCCCCTTGAGAGATGACAGAGGATAGTACTCCCAGATGGGAGCACAGGCTGAGGGCAGCAGGCAGCACATCTGCCGGACTGGCTGTCCCATCTGTCACCGACAAGGGCGTACAAACCTCTAGGACGCTGAGGTCTTGCACGTGCTTCTGTCCCCTTATTCTTGAACCGTTCCGAACAGAGAAGTGTCTACCATGTTTCTGTTTTTATTTATTTCGTGTGAGCCCTCTGTATATGTGCAAATGAAGTGGGATGCTTCCTCCAGGGTGACTGGTGTAGCAATCAACAAGAGTGGGATGCATTGCCAAGGGTGATGGACCGGCTGTGGTCATCGGGCTCCTCCTCTTGGCTCTGGGAGACTGTCACACATAGAATTGGTTCTTAGTAGGGCCACAAACGCAAACCCAACTGCAAGCTGCATTCAGGCCAGGCTGCACTTATTTTTTCTCTTCTTTTTGAGACAGGGTCTCAGCTCTGGCTGTTCTTGAACTCGGAGATCAAGGTAGCACTTTTTTTTTTTTTTAAAGTAGAATTATTTATTATATATACAGTGTTCTCTCTGCACCACCAGATCTCATTATAAATGGTTATGAGCTACCATGTGGTTGCTGGGAATTGAACTCTGGACCTCTGGAAGAGCAACCAGTGCTTTTAACCTCTGAGCCATCTCTCCAGCCCAAGGTAGCACTTCTTAACACAAGGTAACATCTGGATTCTGCTTTTTCTAATGATGCTATGTCAGGAATCTTTCTATTCTCTCTCTCTCTCCAGCCAGCCACCCATCATCCATCCAACCATCCATCCTTCCATTAGGTTTTGTTCCATTTCTACCCACTGGGCTATATATCACTCTTCAGATGTGACATTTAATCTTCATTGTCACTTTGGCTGGATTTAGAATCACCTAGCAGACACTCTTTTGGCTATGCCTATGAGGCTGTTTCCAGAACAGATTTGTTCTGAATGAGGGTGGCAGGTACCCTGACAAGGGCTGGGTACTGGACTTGATACTAAAGGAAAAGGCAGACACTGATTCCCTTTTCCCGGCTTTCTGGCAGTGCCATAGACCAAGCTGCCACCACACCGTCCCTCCCTCCACGCTGCTGCCTCCTTTCTAAGCCCTGGGCCAAAGGAAATCCTCCTTTCTTCTGGTCTCAGCAATGATAAAGTTAACGAATACATCAGACAACTAAAGAAAGAAAATGAACTTTTTAGACCTCCAGGACACATCTCCTAAGATTTCAAGGAAAGCACTTTCTGTTTGGGTATCTATCAACACATGATCACTAACAGATGGGAAATATCTTTTTCATTTCCCACATAAAGGACGGGGCTTCTGCTTGTGTTCCCGAGTCATGGTCACCAGGCTTTCCAAATACTAAGTGCATCTCTACCACAATGCGGTCTCCCACCCATAAGTGATCTTAATCAGCTGCTTTTGGAGAAGGATGAACTGCATGCAAAGCAAGCTGGGTGGTGCAGATTTCCCAACTCCCACCCAGCTTCCAACCTGAGAGGTTGTCTGCCCCCGAGTGGACAGCCCACCTCCTTCACCACACGCTGCACTTAGGTTTAAGAGACTTACACTGACCTCGCAGAAGCCCGCGTTTGGTTCTTAGCACCGCCAGACAGCTCACAATTGCCTGTGACGGCAGCTCCAAGAGGGTCTCCACTCACCTACACATACCCACACAGAACAACACACACCATGCACACAGTTAAAAATAATAAAAAGTAGCTGCAATAGTGGCACACACCTTTAATCCCAGCACTCAGGAGGCAGAGGCAGGTGGACCTCTGAGTTCAAGGCCACTTTCAGGCCAGTAAATGGTGAGGCCATCTCAAAATCCAATAAATAAGAACAAATCTTAGAAGATTTACATTGTAGGTTTACTAGTGTCTTGTGTGTGTGTGTGTGTATGTGTGTGTGTACAAATGTGGATGCCAGAAGACGTTGTCAGGTGTCCTCTTCTGGGGCTCATTTTTTTTTTTTCCTTACCTAGTCTGAAAGCCAGGAAGCCCAACAATATATCCTTCAAGCTAGGGTTACAGGTATGTGCTAGACTCTAGACTCATTTTGTAGAGGCTGAACTCCAGAACTCATAGTTGTACAAACAAGTGGTCTTAACCTCTGAGCTATCTCTCCAGCCCTTGTTTTATACTTTAAGTAAAAATATGCATGTATGTATACATGTATGTATTTAGTATGTATGCATGTGTGCCTGCAGTTTACACACGTGTGTTCAGAACTCCATGGAGGTTAGAAGAGGACATCAGATGCCCTGGAATTAGAGTTACAATCAGTTGTGAGTTGCCATGTGGTTCCCGGTAATCAAACCCAGGTCCTCTGAAAGAACAACAGACTCATTTTGTTTTTCAAGACAGGGTTTCTCTGTGTAGTCTTGACTGTCCTGGAACTCACTCCGTAGACCAGGCTGGCCTCAAACTCGAGATCCACCTGCCTCTGCCTCCAGAGTGCTGGATAAAGGCTGGACCATCACCTCCAAGTTATAACATGTACTCTTGACAACTGAGCCATCTTTCCATTTCCCTTACTTTGTTTTTAAATAGTTTATTCCTACTTTTTCCCCCTTTGTGTATGTGTGCAGTGTGTGAGTGCTGGTATATGTATGCTATAGAATCCATGATATATGAAGGTCAGAGGACCCCCTCAGGTATTGGTTTTTGCCTTCTTTGAGTCAGGGTCTCTTGCTTTCCCACTGGCATGACAGGCTAACTGGACCTGGAGCGTGGAGGGAAGCTCCTGTGTTCACCCATCTCCCTATAGAAGCACTGGGGCTACAGATATTCACTATTGCATCTGACTTCATGAATCCCAAGGATCTGAACTCAGACCCTCAAGCTTGCACTCGCACAGTGAGTGCTAAACCCACTGAGCCACCTCTTTAGCCTAATGTCTTTTTTGCTGCTGGTGGGGAAGGTTAGTGGAGGTTAGTGGGTATGTACTGGATATAAGCCCAGGTCCCTGTGATTGCTAGGCTGACACTCTACACTCCCATTTTCACTACTCTGCCAACTGATAAATTAAGTCAGAAGACAATGCCTTTTCAAAAAAGATGAAAGCAAAACAGCCTTTTAAGTAAGATTCAAGATCAAATTAAACTGGAACCTCTGTGTAATACCCTTACCCTTCAAGTGGCAAATTGCGACAAGGAATACATAGGGGATTAAAATACTTTGTAGCAGAGCTGAGTGTGGTGGTACATGGTTTTACTCAGAGATAGGCCAATCTATGAGTTCAAGGCCAGGCTGGACTAAAAGGTGAGACTCTGCTTTAAAATATGAAACCAAACTGCTTCAAAATATGAAACTAAGCAAAAATAAAAAAATAAAAAAAAAACAAACAAACAAAAAAAAAAAAAACTAAACAAAAACAAAGACAGTGCTTAAAATCTTCTCAACAGGGAAAGCAGCCTGGAAAAGCAGCGCTTTCATAGCCATGAAGTCACTGGTGATACAAAGAGTGTGCTGTTTATAAAACAGCCTCCTGCTGGACTGGAGGTGAGGTTGGGTGTGATGGCAAATGCCTGTAATCTAAGTAAGGCAAAAGATTGCTGTTGAGTTTGAGGCTACATAGTAAACTCTAGCCAAGCAGGGGAAGAAGCAACCAAACAAGTATTGGCTGAAGAGGTAGCTCAGCAGTTAAAAGTACTTGCTGCTCAATCAAGAGGACCTGAGTTCAAATCCCAGCACCCACAATGAGCAGCTCACAATTGCTGGTACCTCCAGCTCCAAGGGATCCAATGCTTTCTTTTGATCCCCATGGGTACCCGCCCTTCCTAGCACACACATTTATAGGGACACACAGATGCACACATATATAAATTAATAATCAATCTTCCACAAAGAAAGAGGGTGATAAAATAGGCTCATGCAGGCATGGCGACACATGCCTTTAATCCCAGCACTTGGGAGGCAGAGACAGGCAGATCTCTGAGTCTGAGACTAGCCTGGTTAACAGAGTGAGCCCCAGGACAGCTAGGGAGGGCTACACAGAGAAACCCCGTCTCAAAAAACCAAAACATACACACACATACACACAGAGAGACCAGGTTCATAACCATCTTTTCTTCTTTTCCTCTCAACTTAAAAGTTCCTTTTCCCTCCAGGAATTCCTGGTGTTCTTCTCCCCTGGGCTTACAAACATTCAGGGCCTGCCTGCTGCAGAGTACTTGTTGGTGTTAAGGGAGAACTACTGTGCAACAGCACACAGGGGTACACTAAAACTGATT
The DNA here is from genome assembly GCF_030254825.1 of Meriones unguiculatus. Taxonomy (NCBI): domain Eukaryota; kingdom Metazoa; phylum Chordata; class Mammalia; order Rodentia; family Muridae; genus Meriones; species Meriones unguiculatus. The sequence continues at coordinate 49,480,154 of NC_083350.1, forward strand.
TAGTGGTTTCCTAAATGATCCTGTCAGCCCACCTTACTAACTGCAGTGGATGCACAGACTATCTAGGCTTCAAAATCAGGCAAAACAAAACTAAAAACATACTAAACATCTATGTAAATTTGCTTTACATTTTGCATCTTCTTACACCTTCATTATTTCCCAAATCATCTGTACCGAAAGGTAAACATCTTCCAACTAGCTAAAAATGGATCAGACACCAACAGAGGGAACAAATGATTAAGCTTCATCTTGCCAGCCCTATGTTTACTATTTTGGTTTTTTTGTTTTTGTTTCTTCCCTCAAGACAAGGTCTCACTATGTAGCTCTGGAGTTTACTACTTAATAATAAGTTTTATCAACGTCTTTTATTGCCACACTAAATAATCTAGAGCTCCCTAGAAAAATAAAATGATAATACAGAATTCTTTAAACACAAGCATGCCTACTTCAAATGGCAATGAGCCCTGTGGTCCCAAATAAAGCCCTGGCATCGATCCAAGCCAGTTTATTTCCAAACCTTCAGTAAGCAGTATTTCTTTTCCATCTTATTCCAAAATTACTTATCCCAAATCTCTACCCTTAATCCTATCTCACTCTATTCTGCAAGATGATTTAAATGATCTCTACTAAACTTTCTATATTTATTTGATTGTTTTCATTCAGAAATTTAGAACATAAAAGGTCACAAAAATTTCTCAAGTCTATTGCTGGTATAATCTAGTGGAGGGGGACTTCAGAAATTATAACCTTTAATTAAGAATACACAGCTGGGGCCTGAAGAGATGGCTCAGAGGTTAAGAGCACTGGCTGTTCTTCCAGAGATCCTGAGTTCAGTTCCCAACAAACACAAAGTGCTTTACAACCATCTATAATGAGATCTGGTGCCCTCTTCTGGTGTGCAGGTGTACATGCAGATAGAACATTGTATACATAATAGATAAATCTTAAAAAAAAAATACACAGCTAGGCATGGTGGTGAACATTTCTATGAGGATAGGGCAGGAGGACTGTGACTTCAAAGGCAGCCTGGGTTCTAGAAAAAAAGCCCCCACCCACCAAACAAAACAAGAATACACCATACTATAATAATCAATAACCCAGTTGCAATTACTGTCAATCTAGGCAGGGTGCAGTGATACTCACCTGTCATCCCAGCACTCAGGAGGCAGAGGCTTGAGGACTGATACAAGTTCAAGGTTTGTTTGGTTTACACAGTAAGTTTCAGGCCAGCCGAAGCTATATAGTAAAACTGAAATGGTCTCAAAAAACAAAACAAAGTAACTAAGTAAAATAACACAACGTATACACATACAAAACAAACAACTTATGTTTCTGTGTGTTGTATACTGACACCTTGAAAGACTTCCTGTGTTGTTCACAGACAGTAGACAAATGGGCACTTGTAAATTTGTTAACTATCACATGCTGGTGCTGTTTTAAAAGATAGTTTGACAACCTTGTGGCTTTTTTTCTTTATATTTTGTCTAAGTAGAATATGGGGAAAAAAATCAAATGGCTGATATAACCACCACTGGTCTAAATTTAACACAAGCAAACAGGAATAAAGACCTAAACAGAAATAAGGACCCTTTTGTCTCAAGTAGGACTTAAATCTTGGGCTGTGTTGAATGGAAGGAAGAGGCCAATGGTCCAAACAGGCTTTCTATTGTTGTGGTTACTGGATGTTTCATGGCAGCTTATAAAGGATCTCCATGCTCATCCTATTCTGGTCCATTGTCATTTGCAGAGGCAATTGATACTGAGTGGGATACGAAAGGGGAAACTTCTGCTCCTATTTGTAAATGTACAAAATAAATTGCAACCATAGTGTGTTGGCTAGTTTGACATTAATTTGACACAGGCTAGAGCTGGGAAGAAGAAACCTCAACTGAGAAGACGGCCCCTGGAGACTGTCTGGTGAGCAAGCCTGTAGTGCATTTTCCTGACTGATTAGAGATGAAGGAGGGCCTAGCTCACTGTAGGTGGTACCATACCTGGGGAGGTGGTCCTGGCAGCTGTAAGATAGCAAGTCACAGTGAGAAGCACTCCTCTGAGGCCTCTGCTCCAGTTCCTGCCAGCAGGTTCCTCCCTTGAGTTCCTGCCCTGACTTCTGCCTGCAGTGGATTGTGTTGTGGAACTCTAAACCGAAATAAGGTGATTTGTTTTTGTTTTGTTTATTTAAGACAGGGTTTCTCTGTGTAGGCCTGGATGTCCTGGAACTAGCTCTGACCAAGCTGGCCTTGAACTTAAAAGATTCACCTGCCTCTGCCTCCCGAGTGCTAGGATTAAAGGCATAACCACCACCACACCTGGCTTGGTTACAGTATTTTATTGCAGCAATAGACATAAGGTTTTAATTTTTAGAATATATTCTGGATTATTGTGTAAGATTAGAAAATGTTTTCACAACAAATGTAAAGTCCAAAATTAAACACTGATCTACAGTAAAAGGTGCTACACAGAGACATTTATTAATGTTCTATTGTATTTACAGTTTAATATAGCAACCAAAGTGAGCTAGCACTTGGGCAGCAAGCACATCATTCTACAGTTATAACAGTTGTAAAAGCAAGGAGTACAGAATGTTAGGGATCTTCTCAAAAGTTCCAAATTAATTCTTTGCTCCTGACCCTCTGTGATTCTAGCCACTCAGTTTACAGAATAACATTTAGTATTTAATCTGAATCTGTCTTTGCCTTTTCCATTTTATATGATGACAAACACCTTAAGAATTCCTTTGTACACAGAACTACAGAATGAAAAGGTAATTTCTGAATATAGACTATGTAAAATTAATACTTATTTACCAATTGAGAACATTGTTAACACTACGATGAGCTTTGCACTATGGTTTTGTTTCCTGGTGTTCACACAGTACAATTAAACGTATTTCTAGATTAATCTGAACAGGAAATATGGATTATGTGCAGAAATATAGTCATAACCAAAGTTTTGACTTTTGAGAAAACCCCTTTTCAAACAGCCAGCCTTAAACATAGCTTACACTAATCTGTAATTTCAAATCTGCTTTGAGATGGAGGATGAATAAAGCAAGATTGCCCCCTACTGACTACAGGGACATGGCTCATGCTATTTAAAATGACTACAAACAATATATAAGGCATTATTAATAATACATCACAGACTTGATTGCAAGAGCTTTTTCAAACGTTAACCACTAATGATTCGATGATTACAGAATTCTGCATTAACTATTAACATTTTACAGCTAGGAACAAATAGAGAGAAGTGATCTTTTTCAACAGTACTTTATTTTTAAAGCAGGTGACTGTGCTCCATTCTGGCGCTGATTCACTTCCTGCAGGTGCTCTCGCTTCTCGAGGGACTTCATCAGTGCAGGAAGGCCTCTGCCAGAAAACATCTGCCAAAGAAGGACACTGAACAGTCAAACTCTAGTTAGCCTGTTATTTTGGCTAAGAGCAGGGTGTAGTCAGTCACAGAAGATGTTTAGAGACATCTGTGGTGCATTTCAACATAGTATGACGATTACTATACACGGACAACATAGTAGCCAATAAACAGTCAATTTCTAGTTCTTAAACCAACCCCCCCCACACACACACACTATACATAATTGTGCTCTCTTTAAAGACTTCTTTTATTTGTATGGGTGTTCTGTCTGTGTGTATGTCTGTGCAGTACCCTCAAAAACTGTAAGAGAGCACTGGATCTTCTTCAACTAGAATTAAAGATGGTTGTGACCACCATGTGGGTGCTGGGAATTGAACCCAGGTCCTCTGAACCCAGCAAGTGCTCTTAACTACTAACCCAACTTTACAGTCCCCTAGTCCCAGTATGCTCCCTCTTGAAAAAATCAGATCAGGAGTTCCTCACTCTTCTCTCTTCTGTTCTAACAAAAGAACAAAATGGAAGTGGTGATTCTTCATTTTATACTTACTCTCATGAGGACAGCTTAAATAGGTCCATTTTCTAATATACCTACTGTTACCATTCACTTGACAATTCTGTCAGATCTCACCCAGGAAAAAAAATCTGATACCAATGATGTCACCCTCTATGTGAATTGTGGCAAAGTTAGAAAGTGAATGTAAACTCACCTGTCCTATCTCACAGATATGCTTTTGAAATCTTAAAAGAACCAAAGCATTTGGGAAGTATGTTTTTCAGAATATATGCAATTCCTAACCAACTTTTAAGAAGTAATATGACAGAATTGTAGAATTCTAAAATGGTGTCTGGCTGGACATGGCAGTACATGCCTTTAATCCCAGCACTCAGGAGGCAGAGGCAGGCAGATCTCTATGAGTTTGAGGACATCCTGGTCTACAAAGCAAGCCCAGGATAGCCAGGGCTATTACACAGAGAAACCCTGCCTTCAAAACCAACAACAAATAAAATAAAATAATGATCTCTGTGTTTATGTGTTTCCCTGTCTTCTTCTGCTTTAGGACTTGAACTCAGGTCATTGAATGCTTAAGCAGATGTGTGTGTGTGTCACTAAGCCACACTCCTGGGCCTGTACGGACATTACTGGTTTAGTTCTCATGGAAATAAAGTGGGGGGAAAACTTCAAGTAACTCTTTACTGTAATGTCAAAAGAAGAAGCGCTAAAGACACACACCACTTTAATAAATATAAGAAACTACTTGGAACCAAATATTAGGTTGACCACCAGATAGGCTCATATGTAAGCCTATATGTGTCCTTTTTTCCATCTCTCTAGATTCTGATAAAACCATATAAAACCTTGTTGTTTTCCCCTTAGGCTGTAAACATTTCAAAAGGCTGCTAACATGTAAAGAAGATTCAACAGTGGGGGAAATGAACTTACTCTTTTACAACTGTCAACATTTCCCACAACTCCAAATTCAGTTGTGTCTGGTAGACCAATGATATGATTGATACACCTGTCCTTTACACCAAGACAAAGTGACAGACAGGCTATGGCTCCCCATCAACACCACAGGGGACTGTCAGAACCGGAAAAGTGAGCAGAAGCAGAAGGGAAACGGAAGAACTGCTGCCACCTGGAGGCTGTTCTAAAGAGGCCTAACAAACCCAAGTCACTTCACCTTTATCAGTTTTGACTACAGATAAAAGCCAAAGTGTCAGTGACTGCTGAGTCAAATGCTGGTCTGCAGGACACAGCGGAGTACAAGTGTGTTGCCTGGCCATTTAGTTCACGCTGCTTTATAAACAGTTTTGTCAGGGTTCTCAAAGTCAAAACCTGACACTCAACAGTCATTTAAAAATCCTGCTGGATGAGCCAGACCAAAGAGGAAAGAGCAGAGCACCAGCATTCATGCTTGCTCCTCAAAGAGAAGTTGAGTGGCTGCCTCCTGTTGCGCTGTCTTCCCCAGCACTTTCCTCACACTGCTAACCACAGTAAGCCCTTTCCTCTGTAAGCTGCCTGTCAGGTGTTGTGACCCAGCTAAAGTAACCACTGCAGTGGTTTGGTAGCATGCCTGTGATCACAGTGGATTTCAGGCTTTGCAAGGAGTTCAAGGCCAGTCCAAGCTATCTATGTAGACAATGTCTTAAAAAGAACAAAGTTGCTGGATGGTGGTAGTACACAGCTTTATTCCAGAATTCAGGAGGCAGAGGGAGGCAGATCTCTGAGCTTGAGGCCAGCCTGGTCTGCAGAGTAAGTTTCAGGAAAGCCAAGGTTACATAGGAAAACCATGTCTTGAAAAAAACAGAACAAAACAAAAAAACAAAAAGAAAAGACAATGACTTTCCTTTACAATAAATAAACTGGAGCAACAGTAAATATACTGAGCATGTTGTGTGTGTATCTAATATATATGTGCAACAATAATAACAATTAGAAATAAGGTTATGAACTTGACAGAGTTGGAGATGCAGTAGCTGGAGGAGAAGGGGCATACAGTGCTCATGCATGAAATTCTCATTAAAAAAATAAATCAGCAAGCAATAAACCTTTCTCCTCCTAGTTGACAAGGAAGAGGGGTTAACATGGCTTTAAAAAAGGCTGTCAAATCCATCGTGCTTCACTGTGCAAGTGCCTTTGGAGTCTTCTAGCTACAGTAGAATCCTCACCTTCAGCAGCAGCAGCCCGCTCTTGCTTCCCTGCCAGCCCCAGGGTGTTGTATAAAAGCGCACTTTTCAGTGAAGGGAGGACATTATCCCTTTTGAGCAATAGAAAAAGCACATTTTCTTTCTTCTGCTTCCAGAGTCATACAATTAACACCACTGTACCCCTTCTGACTTTTTGTTATCAAGACAGAAAAAAGTTAATTAGGCTATTTAGTTAACTATGCACTTTTTCATTTGTTTTTGAGACATAGTCCAAGCTAGCCCTTAACTCACTAGCATATCTAACTTGGGCCTCAAACTCATCATCATGTCTCAGCCTTCCTGGTACAAAACTGTGGGCCACACCCTATCGGTGCACTGTTTTCTCCTCTAGAGTCTGAGCTGTAAAAGGGCATTTGTATACCTACAGAATATTACCATTTCCCTCTAAAAGATTCTCAGGAGTTAACTGGTAAAGGAAACAAAATTGTAAACACTGCTTTCAAATCCCAGTCCCTTCACCTTGTGGTCTAGGCTCCCTGGTCATATTCTGCATGACTTCATACCAACCAGCACACTGAGGCTCGGCAGAAAGCAAATAAATTTACTTATGTGCAGGTTCCTGAGGACCTCTGAAGCACACCACAGAAACCCCTCTCAAACCATCTCTGACCAGTTCCCACAGCACTGTCCTAAAAACTGGTGCTGCTATCATGGCCTGGAAGATTCATGACTTTCAATGTAGATCACTCAAAAATTTACCAAAATCTTTAGAAAAATAAAAGGTGTATAATGACATAATTCCTATCAAAATCCCTAACATAGCAGAATGGAGAGTTAGGCAGTCCCTGTCCTGGCTACTACTCGCTGTATGTCAGAAGATGAAGAAAGTGTGCAATGCCCTCACCTACCCAAATCTTCCCTGCTTCTCCCCTTTCCTCCCTTCCCTTTCCAATGGGGGATCAAATTTTGTGCACTGAACTATACCCCAAAGCCTGTCAAATATCCTTCTATATGAAAAATGAAGACAACAGACAGAGGGGTGATTTCCCTGGGAAATTCACAGCTACCCTCACATTCCTACAGGACAGTTTGTCTGCAAGGAGGACCCACAGCCACCCTGAAGTCGGAGCTGAGCTGCAGTCGGTCTCCGTTCTCCATTGCATCTCAGGAGACTGCAGTTCTCCCCCACACAGCTAACTTTCACAAGCTCAATTCTACCATCATTTAAGGTTTGTGGCAACTGCTGCACACAGCTACCACAAGGCCTTTTCTGGGCCTTCACCTGGACTGGCTGTTAAGTGGTGCTCAAGGTTATATTCTATCACACACAGCCCCAAAGCCAGAAGGGCAAAGAATTGAGTCCACAAAAGCATAGCCTGCCTTGTCAGGGCTCTCTGCTGTATTTAAGGTAGCTCACTCTTCAGGTAGCCATTGGTAAAAGATGGGAGTCAGCTACTGGGGAAAACTGTACGAATCAAATAGTTCAGGGCTTAGTTCTGTTCCAAGGAAAGGAAAGGTCCCTCTCCTCCCCTTGGATCTGAGCTTCTGCTCCACCAGAGTGGTAAAATCTTGGTAGAAAGCTGAAACAGGCAAAGGCAAGGTGGCAAAGGCCCAAGAATTAATTTTAAGAAATGGATGTCTTAGTGGGCTTGTCAGTAGCACAGCAAGAGGACCTGTTTCTAATGTAGCTGCTGATTCCCCTCAGGGCATTCTGTGGCTCTGTGAGAGTAGGGAAGAGAGAGAAGGCCTGATGAGCTCAACCTGGTCATCAATACCCTAACTGCCCCTCCCCCCATTATTACTGATACACTTGCCTGTATATTGCCAAAACAACTTTTTTCTTCCCCTTTGCCCTCAACAACTTTTGTAAACACCACTCCTCCAATAAAAATAGGGAAAAGACAAGAATTTTTTTATGCCCTCCTACAATGTATGTATCCCTATCCCAGCCTCACTCCAAACTGATTGGAACTCTGCAATGCTATCACATGATTACAACAGGAACACACACCACCCCCATACCTTTAATAAATAAAGAGAACTCTGGTCCTGGGGAGATTTGAGAAAGTTTCTGGCATCTTCCGAACTTTTGCATAATTGATAAATCCTCTGAGAAACAGGAGAAAGCCTAATTAAGAAAAGAAAAGTCAAGAATGAACTTGTAATTTATGCATTAAACCCCTTCCCCAGAACTTCTCCTTGTAACAGGAACATGTCATTTTCCTGCTGAAGCCTATTAACACAGGCAGTTTCCCCCAATATCTTCAAAGGACTTTTCTATTCAATTATCCACATCTCAACAGGAAGGCATAATCTCAAGTGTAAGTGCCTCTCTGAAGGAGCTAACTGGTCTCAAAAGGAAATGGAATGTAAAATGGGACCACACATTTACATCTGGAGGCCTCACTGGGAAGTCTATAGACTCTTCCTGCTGAGTTCCCAAATAACATCCACACAATTAACTCCAAAAGGAGAGATTACAAATGGTTTTGTTTTCTGAAATATGGTCTCAGTATACAGGCTGATCTCCAATCTTCTATGTGAGCAAGGTGTTCTGAACTCCTACTTTTTTTTTTTGCCTCCTCCTCCGGAGTTTTCTTCGATTACAGGCACACACCACCAAAATTTTGCTGTTGTCAAGCTTAATTCTGATCTTTTGTTATTTAATTTTCTGCCACCAGTACATAACGTTGTCCACTAGATGTCAGCACCCACTTGTGTAGAACTCCAGTTTTGTACTTTTGTTTTTTCCCAGAGACGGTTTCTCTTCCTAGTCCTTAGCTGTCCAGGAATTTGCTCGATAGAACAGCTGGCCTTGAACTCAGAGATCCACCTGTCTCTGCCTCCCAAGTGCCGGGATTAAAGGTGTTCAGCAATGCCCCGCCCAGTTTTCTACTCTTAAAGATGGTCTGACAGCAGCAAACTCACACATTCAGCCCTCAATGTGCCCCTCCAATGAAAACCCTCCTTCAGAGATGCTCTTCAATGCCATTACTGACACAAAGTAGCAATGCAATGCATAGAGTTCACTGCATCCAAGGCGGTGAGTTTTAACGGATTTACTGACTTGTACAACAATCACAATCTAATTTAGGCCTATCTGTCATCCCTCTCCTAACCGGTGGACCTTAGTAGTGGTTACTCATTCACCTGAGCCCTCCTCTTCTGTCCCAGCTCCAAGTAATCATTAACCTAGTTTGCTTTAAGGAGTTTTTAAATAAACTCAGTGGTAAAAAGTTCTTTTTTTAGTAAAAACCAAGAGTTATCAATGTTGAGACTAATGAGTATCATTCAGTTTGACACCAAAAGCACAGAAATATAGTATAGGCTAACCTTCACAAGCTGGTTCTCCTGAAATGGCAGCGCCATCATTGGAAAGGAGGGACTAGCAGCGCCATATGGGACTGTATTTGCTAGCTATTCCAAGTGCTGAGAAAAGCTTAAAATTTTAAGGTGTTTGTGTAAAGTATCTTGATTTTTAAATGCTGCCAACTAATTTAAAGCAACTTTAAGAATAACTAGGGTAAACTAGGCAGTGGTGGCATACACCCTTAATCCCAGCATTCAGGAGACACAGGCAGCCAGGTATCTCAGCTTCAGGACAGCCTGGTCTACAAAGTGAATTCCAGGACAGACAGGACTACTCAGAGAAACTCTGTTTCAAAAAACCGAAGTAACAACTGGGGTAAACAAACTGCTGGAGTTCACTAGCTGCAGGTCCGGAGCCACCAGCTTGGGTATGCTCTGCACAGATCCCTACAGACGTTCCCGAGACAGGAGGACAGGCTGCAAACACACATGAAATACAACACAGCAAAAAAGGCTCAACAATAAAATATCAATCCTTCTTCCAGGAAACACTGATACAGAAATCAGTCCATTAACTGTATTTAATTTATATTACAAACAAGCCAACTGAAAAAATGCCTACTATTTCTTTTTAAAAAAATTTAATTTTTATTTTGTGTGCATTAGTGTGAAGGTGTCAGATCCCTTGGAACTGGCATTACAGACAGTTGTGAATTGCTATGTGGGTGCTGGAAAATGCCTGGGTCCTTTCAAAGAGTACACGGTACCCTTAACCACTGAGCCATCTCTCCAGCCCCCGTTTCTCCTTTGATCCATCTGGACTTTGGTCTATCTTTCAGCCAGTGAGTGATCAGCTTTATTCTTCATCATCTTTCAAATGGTGCTAGGGATTAAGGCCAAGGACTGAGCATGCTAGGCAAGTGTCCTAGGCCACTGGGCTCAATACTCAACCCAGCTTTTCTCTCAGAGTCCATCTGAGAGAATAAACAAGGCGAACATTATTCCTCCTGAGCCATTCTCCTGCTACTCAGTTTTATTAAACTTGTGGAAATCAAGGGAGGGGGAAATTCACCCTTTCTCTTTCTGGAAACATTAGATTCCAGTAATCCAGAATAGATAATGCCCCAGTGCAGGAGGGAATGATGGCATGGATGACTTGCATTTTCTAAGATGCAGGGTCAGTAGTGCTTGGATCTATTGACTAAGAAAGGCAGGTCTCAACTCTCAAGCTCCTGCTGAGCTTAGGTGTTAGGCTGAGCTAGCCAGATTCAGGAAGAACAGTCCCACCAACAGCTTGGACAGAGGATACACGAAGGTGTGTAAAGCAGGAACTAAACATGGTGGTGCACACTAGGGAGGCAGAGGCAGGAGGATCAAGCAAGCTCAAGGACTTCCTGATCTACAGAGTGAGTTCTAGGCCAGCGACAGAGTACACAGCAAGACCCTGTCTCAAAAGGAAACAGAAAAGGAGACGGTCAAATTAGGGATCAGGCATGGTGGTGCACCTCTAGGATCCACTACTTGAAAGGAACAGGAAAGAAGATCAGTTCTAGGTCATCCTCAGCTACGTATCCGTGTAGGCCAGCCTGTAGACCAGCCTGGCCTACACTGGGACTTTGCTTTAAAAATAAAAATAAAAAATAAAGAGAGAGGAAAACAAACAAAACCAAAAAGAAAGAAGGCCAGGTGTAGCTGCACAAGCCTTTAATCCCAGCATTTGGGAGGCAAAGAGCCAGGGCCATACAGAGAAACCTCATCTCAAAACAAAAACAAAAACAAAACAACAACAACAAAAGCAAACAAATGAAAACAAAAAAAGAAAGGTCTAAACTAGGAAAAAAAAGTTTTTGGTGATAACCAAGAGTCACATCATGAGTGCTGACCTTTGCAGGCCAGAGTGATAATGTCACAGATGTCTAATGCCAATTATATTATCTTTCTTTTTAAAACTTTACTTTTAATTGTATGTTTTCTGTGTTGGGGTATGTGCAGGTGAGTACAGGCACTCTCATGGTTAGATATGGGTACTGGGAATCAAACTTGGGTCCCTTGCAAAAACACTCTGAACTTTTAACCACCGAACCATCCCTCAAACCTCATCTTCTTTGAAAGCTACTGGATAGCTCTGTCATTGCTTTGTAGACATGACAGCAATGATGAGGATAGCCTGTTATTATATCACACATATTTCCTTATAAATAACAAAGCCACCTTAAAATAATTCACCAATACTAATTTCCTTATTTTAATGATTAGAAAGAAAATAATGAAAATTATAATCTGAAGATTAATAGCCAGACTACCTTCATGTGTGCAAGCACGCACATGTGTGTATGTGTGTGTGTGTGTGTGTGTGTATATAGGGTGTGTTTTTTTTTTTTCTTTGTTTTTTCAAGACAGGGTTTCTTTGTGTAGTCTTGGCTGTCTGGAACTAGTTCTGTAGACCAGGCTGGCCTAGAACTCAGTGATGTGCCTCCCAACTGCTGGGATTAAAGAGGTGGGGGGTAGCTTCCACCACCAGGCCTAGCCATATAGTTTTAATCTGTCCTTTTACTACAAAGTTATGTGCATTGAGCTACATATAAATTTTCTGTGGTCTACTGACAGATCTAGCCAAAGATGGCTTACATACGTAATTAATTCAGCTGGTTAGAGTACATTTATAATCAACTTGGAGTTGAGTTTGCAAGCCCTCTGTGGCAGTAACTAGAAGTAGAAAAAAAAAATTCCACACTATAGTGTCACCAGTATGCCCAATGATCAGAATTAAATGGAGCAGGAAAAGCACTTCACAAACTGTTATATTAACATGCATGCTACTCTACTCTACTGCTGGAACTACCTGACCTTTAAGGAAGAAACACTTGAAAATGAGATTTTAAATTGTTGGTGAATACTATACAGTGAAATGAGGCTTTGCTAAAGTAATTTTAGCTGTCTAATTTACATTTGTTGGAGGTTGCTCTGATTCGTGTATATTGTTGCCTGGATACACCTATCCTTGTTATGTAAACCTACCTGACTGGTTGATTAAAAGGCCTATACCTTAGGCAGGGCAGATATGGGTAGGTATGGCTAAGGTTCCTAGGCTTTTGAGGACAGGAGAATCAAAAGAAAGAGACGGATAGAAAGAGAGGAGGAAGGAGGACACCATGATGGTTACATGGAGAAGGAACCATGTGGGCGAGGAGGAAGGACTCCAAGGATGACATGGATGGAGAAAACACCAAGATGAAAAATATAAGCAAGTATCTTGAGATTATGCTAGACCAGATGAGGATGGTAAGGGAGGATGGCACTGGATGGGGGCTGGGAGATGGATGGTGAGGGTACTGAGGTAGCAATATCTGCCGGGCTCAAGGTAAATAAGGCAATTATAAAATCTAACAGATGTCTTGTGTCATTATTTGTGATAGTGGGTTAGATAATAGCGCTGTGATATTCTTAGGGCTAATAATTAACACTATATAGCCCAATACTCTTTTTTATTTACAACAGACATTTTTTTAAAAATTTAAGGAAAAAAAATTTTAATTTCATTTTCTTATGTTAAAAGCACTTACCTAAAACCAAGAACACCCACCAGAGCCAGTACTGGCCATCAAAGTATCCAGGGAAATAGGTAGAAAACTGAAAGAAAGAAAGAAAAAAAGGCAAAGACTTTATTTCAGGCTAACAGAACAATTTCATATACTAATTTAGAGGCACACAAAACACAACTGTCACTTAGACCATTTATAGTATTTTTTAATCATTTATTTAATGAGCACGTTTTGCCTTATTATTGTATGTGCACCACATGAATGCTTGGTGCGTGAATGCTTCCAGTTAGGAAAAGAGTATCAGCTTCCCTTGGAATTAGCATTATAAATGGTTGTGAGCCACTGAATGGGTGCTGGGAATCAAACCCAGGTCCCCTGCAAAAGCAAATAGTAACCACTGAACCATCTCTAGCACCACAAAAAAAAAAATTGTAAAAATAAGATATATTCACTTTTAATTTGAAATTGTTTCAATAAATGCAAACCAGCTTCTTCAAATGGGGGGAAAAACCTTAACATTTTCTACTCTATTATGGACTCCTCATTTTGCAAATATACAAAAGAATGGGCTCTGCATGTATTCAGACACGGGTAGAGGGAGGGCAAAGGGGTGGAGTGGCTGGTATATAGCTCAGGATGGATTTAATTTTGCTCTTTCTGTTTCAGTCTCCCAAGTGCTGGAATAACACACTTGTGCCACCATACTCAGCTCTTGGTTTTGTTAGAAAACTTTAAAAAATCCCTAGCATGATAGTACATGACTCTAATCTGGCAATCCTCCACAATGTATTTCCCATCTCAATATGTTTCTAATTCTATTGTTTGCATTCAGTACTAGAGGCAATTGTTTGGCTGACATCACTGTCTCCATGCCAGCCAGGGCCCATTTGTTACTAACCTTGACTTCAGAACTTTGTATCATGTACTTCACAATAGGCCTGTACCTTTGCCAGGAATTGGCACAGCACACTGTTTTAGTAAGAACTGAAGGCCTCTTGAAAGAGAAAAAGAATACAGATGGCCCCCCCAAAAAAATGATTAACTGAGCTGAATGTGGTGGCACATGCCTTTAATCCCAGCACTCAAGAGTCAGAGGAAGGTGGATCTCTCCAGGCCAGCCTGGTCTACAAAGTGAGTTCCAGAAAAGCCAAGGCTATTACACAAAGTAACCCTGTCTCAAAAAACCAAATGAAAAGAAAAAGCCATTAACTTTATGATAGAACACAAGCAATATGCCTTCAGTAAAAATCATCTTTTGCATTTGAGTCTTTCCCCAGCCTTGCGCTAGGTAGGATGAAAAGAGTCTCTCAGGATGCTGGGTGGTGGTAGCCAGTCACAGCTCTCAGGCAGCCTCAAGATCACAGGGCAAAACAGCCGAGATTCTAGCATATTCTGACACTACACTATGCCATTCTGCAGGGTGAGTACTTTAAATCACGTGTAGTTCACAGTCGTCTGCGAAGTACTGTTGTGTTTCAGTATAATATCTAAACCACCAGCTTTTAAACCGGATGAGAGCGAGAACTATGGCAACAAGCTGAAGTTTCAGCTCTCCCTGTTGATGCTGAAGTGCTGATCTATGAACCTCTCTGGCAGGACTTATTTTGGTGGGGAATTAAAAACTTCATTTTTTTTCTGACTTGCTAAGCCATCCTGAGCTTGTTTTTTGTTAGATTCCAAGGATACTTAATAATGTAAGTTCAGTCTTTCTAATAGCTTATATTTTTGACCATTTAGTTAAAGATTTAGTGTTTAATAGATCTGTAACCAATTTTCCTGCGTAAAAGGTCTGAGAATTAAAATGCAGTATTTTCTCTTTGTCCATGGAAGACAGCTTTCAAGACCATCATGAATGCTTAAAATGACAACAGTTTCAAATCCTATACATATGTATATACAATTTTTCTGTACATATGAACCTTTAATAAAATTTGATTTATGAATTGCATACAATAAGTGTCACCTGAAATAACTAAAAATACAGTGAAAATTTATACAAACATGGTTCTTAAAAAAAAAAATCTTGATGCCATAAAGATCTGAGACACCTCAGGATGGGATTTTTTTCCCTCTTTCATTATTCTGTGAAAATTTTCACTGGAAAGAAGTGTGTAGCTTCTCTTTGCAAATGCAAACTGCCAGCATCACTCCTTTCACAATTTGGGACCGTGACCATTTAAAAAGGATTACAACCATAAGCACTGTGGTACCAAGATGATCTGAGAAGCAGAGGGCTCCTGAGCAAGGCAAGTTTTGAACAGGATGGCCTGAGAAATTTTACCGCTCTATATGGCAAGCCATTTAAAATGTATCAACTGGGGCCAAGAACGAGTGCATGCCTTTGATTCTAGCACTAGGGAGGTAGAGGAAGGTGAATCTCTGCGAGTTCAAAGCCAGCCTGGTCTAGACAGAAAGTTCTAGTCCAGCCAGGGCTAAATAGTGAGACACTGTCTCAAGTCAAAACAATGAAACAAACAAACAAATAACAACAAAAAACTTATCACCCATTTCTTTGTGAAAACTTCAGACTTTAACCAGAGGTAACAGACTGAGAAGCAGAGATGCTGGAGGCTCCAGTGCATACTTTTCTCTCCTTTCTTTCTATTCTGTGTGTGCGCGCAAGTGCACATCTTGACATGCATGTGGAAGTTGAGAAGCTCAGGTGTTGGTCCTAGCCTTCCACCCTGTTAAAAACAGGGTCTCTGCATGCCGCAGACAGACGCTAGTCGGCCTGTTTCCCTTCCAGATTCTTCTCTTTGCCTCTTTTCTCCCCACAGGAGCACTGGCAGCACAAAGCATGTACTACTTCGTCTGGCTTTTACATAGGTTTTTAGGAATCCAAAATCATGCTTTTGTGGCAAGGACTTTCCCACCAACCCATTTCCCCGGTTCCTAATATTTTATTTCTTAATAAAGTGACAATTAAAAATTTAAAAAGAAATGACAACTTCTCTTGGACTTGGGTCTTCAAGTCCATGGGTTCTGACTGTTTTTTCCGAAGTCAATGTTTTTAAATGAATATAAATGAGCTATCCAGGAAGAAACCACAATTATCTAATTTTCAAAGGATTTTGGGTTCCTAAAATAGTCAATGAATGCTTTAGAATTGCCTTGAAAAGCTACAATGGCCAAGTAACATCCATTAATTAATAATGGGTGTGCTGTTCATGTGTGAGGTGCATACATGATGCTCAGACACACACAGAAACCAGAGCAAGACATCAGGTGTCTTCCTCTATCACGCTTCACCTCACTAAAGCAGGTGCTTGCCTTTTTGACTAGACTGGCTGCTCAGCGATCTCTGGGATCTGCCATCTCTACTCTTCAATGCTGTGGTGATTCTAGACATGTGCAGTTACACCCACCTTTTTATGTGGGTACAGACTCAAACTGGGGTTCTCATGCTTGCCAGCAAGTGCTCCTATCCACTGAACCATCTCCCCAGGCACAGTATGCCAATTTATAACAATCTGGTTTTGTCTGCCAGGCTGACAATAGCAACAAACTCATCTGTTTGTACACAGGCTTTTCCTGTGTAACTCACTATGTAATTAGGCTGGCCTTGAACTCATAGAGAACCACCCATCTCTGCTGGGATTAGAAGTGTGGGACCGTACAGGTGGCAGCAAAGTACACTTTAAAAAAGTACTGAACCCAGTGGTAGGTAAGTCTGGTTCAAGGTCTAGGCCTTTTTGTTTTTTTGTGTTTTTTTTTTTTTTTTTGGACACGGTTTCTCTTGCCCCGGCTATCTTGAAACTAGTTATATAGACCAGGGTGTCTTCGAACTCAGAGATCTACCTGCATCCCTAGTACTGGGATTAAAGGCCTGTGCCACCACCTCAAGGCAACATTTAGGCTTTTAAAGTATACTTTGCATCATACCCTGAACATTCGGCAGCTCCATTAAGATCATCACTAAGACCTTGGCTCCCTCTTTGAAAGCATTTTTAAACAGTTGTGTGGCTTTGAACAAATTAAAGATAGCTGTTTTTGCTGTTGTTGTTGATTTTTTTAAGAACCTAGATGTTTTAGAATTACAATTATTTTATGCAGCTTCACCTGGGTAATCCCGTATCACTGAAGACATACAGTACTATAATTTTATCAAAGGAAATTCTCTAATGGAGCACTAGACATATTTCTGCATAAGCAGTCCTAGAAGTAAAATCTAGGGAAGGATACACAAAGTAATGAGGTTAAAATTACAAGAGAATTGACATGAATGCCTGCCTTTTCTGAGACAGCAAAGAGATACCCTTTGTATCAAAGAAACTCCAGGCTGTATACATCCATTAGCATATCGTAAACATCAAAACAACCTGTAAGATAGATCATCACCTTACAGATCTATACATGAAACATGAAGATAGGAACTGTGTGCAATAGATTTTAACTTGCTTTATCTTTGAACCAGAACAAAGACAAACCAAATTATTACTTTAAATATTAAAATATCAAAAAAATGAAAATATTCAAATATTTTCAAATACTGCTTCTCTTCACAATCTATGTTCTCTGCTATGCAACTTACCCTGACAATAAGAATCCACTTAATTAGAGAAAGACCAAATCCTGAGATGGCCCCATACCTTCCCGCAGCGGAGGTGGTCAGGCAAAAAGACAAGAAAAACCCAATCCAGTTGAAGAGGAATGCCACTGTAAGAGTGGAGGAAAAAGATAGGTTAGCCAAGGACAGAGTTCTTTGCAGCAGCCTCTGCTTACATGGCTTTCCCAAGGACACCAAGGGGCCTCCTCTTACCTATCTCTGCCTCCCCACAAGCATTTTTCAATCTCGTAAGAGAGAGACTTTGAGTCTGTTTTATCCTCTATATGTGCTGCTGTCTGTGCCAAACACCCTGTTCCTATCTTTGCTGCCATACAGACTAGTATTTAGTAAACTAAATGCTGTGGATATTACACTGGAGGCCCCAGGTTAATGTGATTTAAGTTATCATTCTGCTCTATGTCTTCTGACAGCTCATAGCATCACTTCTTTTGCACTGAGTTTTCTGTGTTTTTAATAGAGTAAATAAAATAGGTGCTCACTGGTAAGTGAGGTGCATAAAAACATAAATTAAGACAACACAAAGAAGAAAATCAGATTGACCTTGATCTATCAGAAAAATAGAAGTTTATAGAACAAAACCCATCAGATAAAGTTGCTACATTCCTACTGTGCTATCTGGGTATGAGCAGGCTTGATAGCAATGGGCCCTGGGGGCCTGGAAGGAAAGAATTGGTGTGTGTAAAAATGCAGCGCCCATAATCATACTTCCCATTGATGAATTCAGAGCATTTGGGTTTGTAGGAAGTGATTGCTGCGTATACACTTACTGAAAAAAGTTAACATAAAAATCCCATCATTTCCTATCCTCAGCTGGTCAGTATCATCAAAGTCATCTCGACTCACAAAATCTTCATCCTAAACAAAGGAAAAAGAATAAGGCACGGTCATAATGAATTATTTCTGGACAAAGGAATGACATCAGAAAAAACAAAACAAAACAAAACAAAAACACTAATAAATGGGGCTGGAGAGATGGCTCAGTGGTTAAGAGCACCGTCCGTACTTCTAAAGGACTGGGGTTCAATTCCCAGCACCCACATGGCAGCTCACAACTGCCTGCTCCAAAGAATCTGACTCCTTCACACTAATGCACATAAAATAAAGTTAAATAAATTAAAGAAAAAAAAGCACAATACAAGTGAATACAAGTATCTAGGAGTACATTTATTACTGGTTTAATCCAGAACTAAGCATTAAAGGCTCAGCAACTTGGAGCAAAAATGAATCATTTTAATATCCTAAGAGCTTTCAAAACTATTTATTTATAGAGTTATTATTCTTATTCTTAGTTATTATTTGTACTGTGGTTATTATTTGAACCTAGGTTCTCACCTCACAAATGTCAAGCAGGAACTACCATTAAGCTACATTTCTAGACCCATAGCAAATTATTTTAAGAAGATTCCTCAGCTGGGCATGGTGGCACATCTTTAACCCTAGCACTCACGAGGCAGAGGCAGGTAGAGTTCTGTGACTTTCAAGCCAGCATGGTCTACAGAGCAAGTTCTAGCTCCCCAAGGGATGTGTGGGACCCTACCTCAAACAAACAAAAAAAAATTAACTACACATATGATTTGAACTCTGAAGTACCAGCAACCCAGGGTCTGTTGGAGACCTGTAATATCAGGAGCTAGAACCCACTGAAGAGGCAACAGTGGCATCTCAAATGCTTCCAAGGGGCAAGGACAGAATGTTCATCCATGAAGAGCACATGGCTGTCCACTGCTCAGCAACATAAGCACTTGTTTGCACTGGAACACAGATCTGACAACTCCTTCCTTACTGACAGACAGGATCTGTCCATCCTAATCTGAAAAGACAATTATTATTACTATAGCCTAGAAGGAACATGATCCTGGCCAACACGAAGGTATGTGGCCAACCTTTTCAAATCATGTAGACGATGTACTGAGTGATATAAAAGTAACTTGGATACAACCTCAAAGTAAAACTGACCACACTTCTCCATAGTTCAATGAGCGCTCCTCAAATGAAAGGTCTTCAGGACAAATAAAACTTATTTTATAGCAGAAAGGTATGGGAAGATCCCTGTGGAGACTGGGACCTAGATGGGCATTGGCAGTGGTCACTTTCTTTTGTGATTTAACAAACTTCCTCTACTGTTGGAAATTTTTAT
This sequence comes from Meriones unguiculatus, assembly GCF_030254825.1. Lineage (NCBI taxonomy): Eukaryota > Metazoa > Chordata > Mammalia > Rodentia > Muridae > Meriones > Meriones unguiculatus. The sequence goes on from NC_083350.1 coordinate 49,499,730, forward strand.
GACATATCATTTGTTTTACACTTAAAAAAATTAGCAAATATCTAATATCCTGACTTAATATTAATAATGTGATGATTAATAACATGATGCAAATTTAAATTAGTCCTGTTTTAGTATTCATTTTGAATAACTACTCAAAGATAGACTCCAAAGATAACTTAAAGTGACTTCTGAGAGTACTGTCTGTATCTTTCATATTTCTTCATATCCTCTCCATGTCCTGGGACTCCTTCTATACACTGTTTCTAGGTTCTTGCTTTTTAAAATACCACTAGTCCTTTCACACTCTTGTTCAAAAATCTGAAGAATCTCCCTAAGCTATACACCAGCTGCAAATGTCTCAAGCTTACTGTTCCAAGGATGCGACAAATTACAGTTCTGGTCACATCTCCAAACTCCCTTTGCAAACTCCTTGCTCACACAAAACTAATCATTATATCCACAGAACTGCTCTGTCCCTGGTTGAACATATGTGTGTTCTGGGCTTTTCCCTCTATCAAAACCCTAGGTCATCTACAAACCCGGTATTCTACCTATGATCATCTAGTAAAAAGACAAAGTTCTTGATGTTCTTGCACAGCTCTTGTGCTGTATAGACTTAAGATAGAGTTTCTCTGGGTAGCCTTAGCTGTCCTAAGTTGTTTTGCAGACCATGCTGACCTCAAACTCACAGAGATGCAGCTGCTTCTGCCTCCCTGAGTGCTGGGATTACAGGTGTGTGCCAATGCCACCAGTTCTACTTGTCTACTTTTAAGTAGAGCTAGGGGTCCAAGGCTGCACAAGAGCAGGCATACTATAGAAGGTGTGCTGCCTGCTGCTGCCACTTGCTGAGTGTCTACTTACTCTTGATTCCTTCCTTCCAGCATCCCATGAATCCCAGGCTGGTTATGAACTCAGTATGCAGCTGAGGATGACCTTGAACTTCTAATCTTCCTGCTTCCACCTCCTGAGTGGTGGGATTACAGGCATGTGCCACCATATTTAGTGTATGCTGTGCTGGGGATCAAGCCCAGGGCTCTGTACATGCTAGGCAAGCACCCTACCAACTGAGCTATATACTCCTACTCCTATCTGCATCAATCTTAAATCTCTCTCCCATCTTCAGCAGGCTAGAAGGGATCTGAACCTACAGATGGCACACAAATGGTATAACCTGGAATGCTGGAGACACAAAGTTTACATGGATGGCGCTAGGTCTCATGAATTCAATGATGTCATTTGTATTTCCTCTCTCCATAGGCATCCCTAACAGTTATGAGCTAATACCAAAATATTAAGTGTGTGTGCAAATCAAAGCAAAGCCCGTGTATTACCTAAGTCCTCTCCTCCCATCCCAGGAGGCTTGAAGGGGAGGTGGCAGTGGTAGTGTCCTTAGAAGTACAGCAAAATGAACAGGTCAGTGGTTTTCTGCTCAGTGCATCATTTTCAGGAAAGGATACTTATTATTCCAAATGAAAATATATATGCTTAAAATTAGCTGTAACCAAGGCTATTCCAGTAACTCAATATTGGATAAGAAAATAACTTTATTCCAACTAAGTAGCCCAAAAGCAACATAAAGAAACTGCTTACTCTTCCAGGAACCAAAGGGATCGTGGCTTCAGCCTTGGTTCTCTCAGCCTCGTCATAACTGGGCAGTGTTGTAGCCACGTTATAAGAAGGGGGCTTTGGAAACCCAGATTCATCTTTGTAGTCAAAATATGCTGCAGGGAAAAAAAAGTAACAAAATCTAAATGAAGCAAAAGACATTTATAAACACTCAGGATGATTTTTAAGTTTATATTTAAAAAATAGACTCACCACACCTTTAATCCTAGCACTCAGGAGGTAAAGGCAGGTGGCTCTCTGTGAATTCTAGGGCAGCCTGTGCTATATATAGCAAGTTCCAATCCAGCCAAGGCCACATAGTGAGACTCTTGCCAATCAACCAGCCAACCAATCAATCAAAACGAATAAATTTAAAAACTCACTTTATATCCTTACTTCCAATTGTTTTGGACCACTATGAATTTAAGAAGTGTTTATTTCTGTGGTACTGCGGAATCAAACCCAGAGCCTTGTGCATGCAGACAAGATATGCACTGAGCCACATCTCCAGCCCTCTTTTAATTTTGCCCAGGCTGTCCTTGAACTTACAATCTTCCTGTCCCAGACTTGTAAGTAACCACTAGACCTAGTAATTTAAATAGTTATGGAAAATACTTAGGCTAACTAGCATGGTGGCACATGCCTGTGATCTCAGATAATTGGGAGATGAATGTTATAGGGTCACAAGCTCCAGCCCAGCCTAGGCAACACAGTAAGATCTCCTATTAAAGGATTTAAAAAGCCTTCACATGTGCACTAAGATCTATATTATATTTCCTCTTAATAACAAATGTGTCATCAACAAATGTATTCAAATCAACTTAAGAAAAAGGAAAAAACTTGATGTTCATGTGCTCCTGTACTTGGACTCATGGTTTACTTCATACTCGGATGTGTTGAGGTAACTAATTTGATTAAAAAATAATTCTATGAAATCTTTCATTTCCTCTTCTGAACACTATTTCTTGCTCACTGACTTCTATTACAAAGATTCAGCATAACAGAAAAGATGTATTTATAAGGTTAAACTTCTAAACATTTTTAAGCTTTGGAAAAATTTTCTATAGTTCATGTAACAGTTTTCTTTCTTTTATTCTCCAGTTATAGATGAACTTCTCCGTAAATCTTTTTTTCTCTGAACAAGGTCTTGCTGTGTAGCCCAGGCTGGAACTACCTACCACTACTATGTCTTGACCTCCAGTGTGCTGATATCAGAGGGATGAGCTCCTACACCAGCTAACATAACATTTTACTGCAATACATTATTGAAATTGTAGATCATCAATGCCTGTTATTAACAGAAAACAAACAGGGAATAATATTCTCCCTCTTCCTTCTCCTTGTCGTCGTCGTCTTCTTCTTCTTCTTCTTCTTCTTCTTCTTCTTCTTCTTCTTCTTCTTCTTCAGTAACAGGATCTAGCCATATACAGAACTCAGTCTGTACTCAAATTGTCTCCAGTCTCAGCCTTCCAAGGGCTATTACAGGCATGAGCCAGCATGCCCAGTATTCAGGTGCTGGGTGTGGGGGCAAAAGCCTGTAATCCTAACACTTTCCATCCAGGGAAAGGCAGGAAAACCAGGAGTTCAAGATCAGTCTCTCTATACACAGTATTTGTGGACAACCTGATCTATGAGAGACCCTTTCTCAAAACAAAGAAACAAAAATTCAATATCCATTAAAAAATAATAAAATAAGAAAACTTCCTTAATTTGATCACAGATATTTAGAAAATACCCAGCAGTATGAGCTGGGCTACAAGACCTCAGAGGCAGAACATTTGCTTCGTGTATGTAAGGCCCTAATTTCAGTCTCCAGTACTGCAAACCAACACCCAAAGGGAACATTACAGTCTCTGGTAATTTACTAAAGCTTTCTCCCTTAATGATTAGAGAACACAGGGCTGAGACAGCTCAGCAGTTGCAAGTGCTTGCTGCCATTCCAGAGGTCCCCAGTTTAGTTCCCAGCAGTGGCACTGTGAAGCTCACAACCTCTTTTAACTCTAGCCCATGTCCTTTTCTGGCCTCTGCTGGCACCCATACAAAAATGTTGTACAGACACAAACACATGTGTGTATACATTTGAAAAAAAAAGTTCAGGATATATGGTTAATATAAGCCATTAGCTGCACCTGAATATACCAACAACAACAAAAAAAGCTCAATAAAATTGAGGCAGGGGTTGTGTGTGTGACCATAACTTCAAAGGCATTACACAGATGCCAACTTTTGTGTGTCTGTGGTATATGCATGTATGTTTGTGGTGAACACTTATGTAAGTATACACACATATGTGTATATGGGGAGGCCAGAGTCAACACTGCCTATCTTTCTCTATCACTTTCCCTTTTTCCCCTCCCCTACTTTGTCTGTGGACTTATGTGGGAGACGGTGTTTGGGTGTGTGGTGTATGCCTGTGCACAGGATCACATGTGTGCACGTGTATGGAGGCCTGAGGCTGACAATGGATACCTTCCTCTACAACTCTTCTTTAAACAAGATCTCTCACTGAATTTGCAGTTCACCAACTGGTTTGACTAGCTGGCCAGAGAGCTCCAAAAGCCTACTTTTCTCTGCCCACTAGCACTGCAGTTACAGACATACGTGAGATCTTGTCTCAAACCCACTGTCTCTGTCCATCCATTTGTCTGTCTCTCTCCCCTCCCCGTTACCCTATTATCTAATTGAATTTATCTACCAGAGATTGTTTTGGGTTATAATCCCTATGTCAAAAGAAGAATTTTTAGAAAGAATATAGAAAGCAGATTGGTAGAAGTGTTTGAGAAAAAAAAATCTCAACTGGTTAAAAGTTGGAGGCAGGAGGGTCAGGAATTAAGGCAAGCCCCAGCTACGCAGAGTTGCTTGAATAGGCTAACCCTGCCTAAATAAACAAAACAAAACCAACCCCCAAAACTCAACAAAATTTACAACTACAGAAGACAGATATTCAAATACTAGTCAGGAAGGAATGATTCTGGGTAGCAAAGCATTAAGGACTTTTGATCATGAATGAAACAATGAATCTAAACTCTTTTTAATGAGATGGATACATTTAAGGGAAAACCAATATTTATGATCAAGGTTGAGTATGGAAGCTCACACCTGAAATCCCAGCAAGAGGACTGTACACAGTATGCAAGACATGAATATGATTTCTTTTCCAAGTTTTGATGTTTTATTCTTTAGAAAACTGTCTGCCTCCAGGGTTGAGGAACAAAGCCAGGACCTCACACATGGCAGGCAAACATTCTACCTACCACTGAGCTCTATCCCAATCTCCTGGTGTCCTAGTTATAGGCTGAATCCATGAGAAAATCTACAGTTCTTCCAAAATCTGAATTTTAGCAAGGTAAGTTCAGGAGCTCACAAATAAAAGAACCATAACTACTATAAGGGAATAGAAATGCAAAGAGACCAAAATTAGAGCTTAGAGACTAAAGCCAAACTAGAGGTAAAATGATGACCAATGTTCCATACCATTAAAACGATGCCTTCAGAACACCAGCCTACCAATGGAATCAATCTCATATGAATTGTCCCCAGCTTCCCAGTGTCATAATAAAAGGATGCTAAGGCTGTCATGGCTTTACAAGAATGAATGTCTTCAATTTTCCTACGATGAAGTAGAAGATGGGTTTCAGTAGTGGCACATGGCTCTACTTGCCACTCTGCCACAATCCTATTTTATAGGATATGGAAATGGCTCTACCAAAACTGGCGAGCTGGAGCTACTGACACTTTTTCTTCCCTCACAAGAGAATCTTCGCTAATGAAGAAATTATGAAAAACAGGTGATCACTCAGTTCAACTCTTCCTTCCATTCTTCCCTATATTTTTATTTTGTTTTTGTTTTTTAAACTAGGTCTCGTGTAGTTCAGGTTGACTTCCAACATGCTAAACACCTCTCCAGTGCGGAGGCTATAGGCATTTGACACCAAATCCAGCCTGTGCCTGTTTCCCTTCCTTTAAAGTCAGCTAGAATGAACTTGAGTTCTCTAAAAAGGCAGCTGGTAAATGGGGTTTTGGGACTTGGGCGTCCAGGGTCTTCCTTTTGCTTTGCAGAGGATCATCTTCTCTGAGTACCTTACAGTGTGTATCTATTTCCTCACCACTAATGAAAGCCCTTCTTTAACAGCTGGGAAAAAAAAAAAAAAAGGCAGGGGTGTTAATCTGGTTTTTAGAGGCAGTTTTAGTTTTCAGTTTGGGCTACAAATTAAAACTTAGGTCAATTTCTGAGAAGACAAAGAGCAGCCAACATCTACTGGACGAGTCTGTGCCAGTCAGCCCTGACCTCAGTCCCCACCTGCACTCTCTGCAGAGATGCTGCTGTAAGGTGGAGGAGCGTCACCCGCAGTCTGCTCAGGTTCCCCAGGCTCCTCTTCATTCTGCAACTGAATAAAAACATCAGATATTAACACACATAAAACAAATTGGAAAGATGCAAACCTAAAAACTAGAACAGCCTATTTGTAAGGCTATCTGGCACTGTGTTTTGTTTCCTAGAACTTAACATGAGAAACAATCCCCTCCCCCTCTTTTTTACAGTATCTTATTCCCAGGAAGAAATATTTTATGGAAATAATCAGACAAAAAGAAAAGGTTACGTAAGAACAATACTCCAAGTAGGCATGGTATATTCATGTAGTCCCAGCACTTGAGAAGTCAAGGCAGGAGCATAAAGAGTTGCAGACAAGCCTAAACTACATAAAATAAAGTTTATTTAAAAAAAATAAAATAAAAAGGCCAAATGTAGTCCAAGCTTGCCTCAAATTTGTCAGATAGCTGATGAAGGCCTTGAACTCCTGATCTTGCTATCTCTACTTCTCAAGTATTGAGATTATAGTTATGTGCTACCATGCCCAGCTATCAAAAAATTAGATTATGGAAAAAAATATATAAAGAAAACTTGACAACTTTGATACTTAACTATTACATGAAAAAGGCTGATCTTTATCAAACAATACAAATTGTATAATTTTTGTTTCTAAAAAGATAATTATATAATGGAAAGATCTAGAATGACAGATATCTACAATTCAGTACTATCTCTAGGTAATGGAAGTATATTTAGGCTTTAATTTTCAGTACTGAACATTCATCACTTGTATAATTTATTTAATGTTAGAAAAGCAATCCAGTAGGACAAAGACCAAAAATAGGCAAACCAAGCCTTACCATTTTATTCAGTTTGTGTGTAAATTTAACATTAAGTAACTGAGACAGTTTTGAAAACATAAACTTCTAATCTGTCAGCACACTGTCTTTTCCCAATCTCCACCTTGTTCTGGCTGGCCTAGGTTTTCAATTATCTAATTTGGTTTTGTAGAGCTGGGATTCAAACTCTGGGTTTTAAGAATCCCAGGCAAGTGGTCCACAGCAGAGCTGGCTCTCCAGCTCCTCAGTTATTTTAAACAGCTCACACTGACTGTGTGTGTGTTTGACTATTGCTGCTGCTATGGGTGGCCCACCCAAGTCACCGTCATAAAACAGAAATGTCTCAATAGATTCTATTTTTTAAAACAAGTTGGCTTAGACTGGAGTTAAACTCTAAAGGGAATTTACTGATGTAAGCAATAGTCTTATCCAGTTTTCATTATTACCACACAGGAAGTCAACTGAGGGGCTTGTGAAACATACCAGCTCCTGAGTACACTTTTTGAAGAAAGCCATGGTGAACTGAGACAGAACAGAGCCTGGGTTCTGACATGAAGCATAGCCTGCATCAGTCTCCAATGCTGTGCTATCCAGAACTGATTACTACAGAAATTTACCTTGACATGGGTCCTTTGGCCATACTCTTAGCAGCATCTACCATCTGGACACTTTCTGCCCCCTTCCTCCCACTCAGTGCTGATTATAAAACCTAGTACAAACATTTTACCACTGATTTTCATCTCCAGACCTTGTTTCTTTTTGAGACAGGGCTTTCCTGTGTACCTCAGGCTGTCCTGAAACTCTTCATCCCCTTGTCTCAAATACTGGGATTATAGGCATGTGTTACAATTTCTGGCTTGAGCACTTTTTTTTTTTTAAAGCTCTAACAATCTATTCTTAAACTTAAGGCACACCCAAAATAACTACATTGTAACCTAAGGTAATTTTCCCCTTGGAAATGAAAGCAGACAGGTAAAATAGTTATAATAAAGCATATGTCCAGGGACACCAAATAACAAATTTTTCAAAGAGCTCAGGGGAGCAGGGGTCTCCTCAACCAGTGGTCTTAACATTATCTGAAGCCCTAGAAAGATAATCTCAGCCTCCTCACAACTACCACTGTATGAGAGAAGACAGTACCAAGCAAGAGACACTGGAAGAATGAGCAAGATGATTATTTGAGAATACAGACTTAACTGTAGCAGTTGGTACCCTTTTTCATTTCAACTTAGCTTGACATTTCTAACCCACTTCAAAATTCTGGAGTCTGGTCAAAGCAAGCATGTTTCCTCTACACAACTTGGTTTCAGAAAAGGAAGCCTGGCAATTCTAAGAAACAGACATTCAAAAACTCAGGTGGTAAAGAGGTCTGGCATGCCAGTAGCTGTAGATAGGTTGTCTGTCTCCTAGCAACCTGGAGATGTGAAATGTGATCACCCCCCAGCACAGTAACAGATAAGAGATCAGAGAAATTCCAGCCTTCTCAGAAACACCATTTCTTTGGTGAGGAAGAGAAACATTACCAGGTCAAGATTTTTTCCCTCTTAAAATTCAGTATTTTAGAATCATACAATTCCACCTGAAAGGGAAAACAAAAGCACCCCCTCCCCCAAAAAAGAAAACATTACCACTATGGAGGATCCACATGTTGGGCTGACCCCAACTCACTGTTCTCACAGCCTCCCCCTCAGGCAGAAATCTAATTACTTCTACACTGCTAGCGATAAGATTAGGCTCCAGAAAGCTGCTCTAGAACAAAACACTAGGCAGGAGAGGGAGAAAAGGTAGTAACCATGTTCCAAAGGCCACACATGCTGATCTATGCTTAGTGTTGACTTGCTGAACAACAGAACCTTAAGATCTATATTCTTACACTTTGCAGCCTCAAGTCCACTCACCAATGAAGAAGTGAAATAAATGCACAACTAAAGTGCAGAGTGTGCTAGAGAACAGGTTGCTTGGTTCCACAATGGATTTTGCCCACATTCCTGTTCTGTCCCTGAGAACCTTTCAGGTACAGCCTACCCAGTCAATCAACTTGGAGATCCTCCCTCTGGATTCCCACCCACGGAGAATGAGCATGCTTCTTCTGGGTCAAGGCTGGAAAGACTCCCACTCTTCCCATCAACTGGGTCAAGTGAGCCCAGGTCCAGCCTAACTGTCACAGAATAGGCCTGGCTGTAGTGGGCCCCTGAGGCAGGGTTAAAAGGGGGAACTTAACTCAAAGTACACACAGTGCCACTAAGGACGGAGCAGTCTGATGGTGACTGGAGACTAACAAAACCACTGGAGCTACATCCCTCCCCATTACATGACTTTTTACATTTTGGACCAATTTTATCTTTATTGTGATATACAATAATGGCATTTTTAAACAAACAAATCAAAACAAAATTACTTACAAAGGACATAGAAAAAGCCAGACTACATCTCAGTACTTAGGAGGTTGAAGCTGAAACATCAAGGGCAAGTTCCAGGCCAGCCCTGGCTGCTACACAGTGAGACTCTGTCTACCCAACAAAGGAGCCACACAAACCATTTGGTTCAAAACAGAACTACCTATCTTTCTAGCAAGATGAAAATAAGCTAATAATCCAACAATCTGAAATCTCAAGTGGGTTTTTGCTTTGTCATACTCTTATAGTGTGTCTTGACCTTCTTTCCCATATTCCCACTTGGTGCTAATCTGCCATGATACCTCTTGGTCTTGATAACCTTTAATACACACACACACACTGTGTATGTATGTATGTATCTTGGAGGCTTGGCAGTTAAGAGCACTGACTGTTCTTCAAAAGGACCCACGTGGCGGCTTACAACCATCTGTTAACTATGCATGTGGTATACCAATATATATGACAGCTAAACACACATACATATAAATTTTTTAAATGTATAAAAATGTATCTTAGGACCAGAGAGACAGCTCAGCAGTTAAGCATGTTTGTTCTTCCGAGGACCTGAATTTGGTTTCCAGTACCCATGCTCACATGGCTCACAAGCACCTGTAAGTCCCAGGAGCTCCAATCCCCTCTTCTGGCCTCCTCAGGTACCTGCACAAACCTGACATATCTACACAAAAACATACACATAGACACATAAATAAAAATGATCAAAAGCTTATAAAAATAAATCTTTAAAAAATCTACAAAGATGTGCTTTTAAGATTAAGCCTATAAAATAAGTACATATAAAATAAAGGGATCATCCTCCTTTGAATCTAAATACTGTGCCTATCAGAAATAAATACAGCATTTTAAATTAAAATCTGCAAGAGCCAGGTACAATGACACCTGCTGGTAGTCACAACTTTCAGGGAATCTGAGGCAAAAGAATCATTTAAGCCTAGTAGACCAAGCTGGGGAGCCTGGTTACTGAGTATATTCCTATCTCAAAAACAAAACTGCTAGGTATGGGTGGCAGTCCAGCCTATAAATTCCAAAAAGGTAAGAAATGGGAAACAAGAGAATCAACAGCCACAGCTACATGAAAGCCAGAAGTCCCCACCACAAAAACCACATACAGTTCTAACAGAAGCAACTTTGCTTTTAATTAGTTCGAAGACACTTATACGGGGTGGAGAGACAGCATGGTAGATAAAGAAAGCTGCCAGATTCAGTGATGTTCAGCAATCCTACAGTGATATGAGAGGCAAACAGGAAAATTTCCCAGAAACTCTGAGGCCACACATCCTGGAGTTTGCCCAGCAGCAGTCGAGAGAGCCTGACTCAAAAATAAGGTATAAAGAGGGAACCTCCACAGGCATTTCACAGCAATATTCACATACCCCACACATCACACCTCTCTCTATCTGTATGCCTGCCTGCCTGCCTGTCTGTCCCTCTCTCTCTCTCTCACACACACACACCTTCCGTTTTAAAATGACTGGCTCTCACTAAGAGGCAACATCTACTCTTACAATGAGTGATACTAGCCAAAGGCATTTTTACATTATCTAAAGACTGGGAAAACAATGAAAAAATCCTACTCCATACAACAAGTATGGTGGTGCACACCTACCATCCCAGCCCTTGGGAGGCAAAGACAGGATCTTCACAATCTCAGCACCCTGGTCTACACCTGAGTTCTGGGCTCGTCTCAAAAAAAAAAAAAAAAAAAAAAAAAAAAAAAAATCAAAACAAACTTCACAATCTTTACACTAAGGAGATGTCAACATACACTCCACACAAACAAAAGACACATGACAAATAATGCTAACCTAGCTAACAAATCCATAATGTTACAAATATCTGCACTATTTAGTTTTGCCTTTTTAAAAAACTTTATTCATTTATATAAAGCAGTCCTGGCTAATTTTAGTTTTTTAAAGGACTTAGTAATTTTACGTGTAAGAATGTTTTGCCTGCGTGTATAGATTTGTAACACATGTGTGCCTGGTGTATGACGATGTCAAGAGCCTCTGGGGCTGGAGTTATGGATGGTTATGAACTTTATATGGGGGCTCGTAACCAAATCCAGGTCTTCTACAAGAATAGTAAGTGTTCTGAACCACTGAGCTATCTCTCCAGCCCCTGTTGGGTCTTATTTCATTTTTTGTTTGTTTCACAAGACACTGCCTGCATAGGCAGGTGTACTTGCATACACACTCAAACACCTTTAGAAAACACACACACACATATACACACTCACGCATGCACGCACCAACTGACATATTCACTAAATGCAATTTCCTCCATTGGCAAGTTAGCAAAATTAGATATACAGGCTGAAAGGCAACAGCCATGCTATGATGTGCATTACATTGCTAAATTGTGTGCTGTTTGAGATTACTGTAGAGCTGGTCCTGGAAATGGAGTTACTCCCCTCCCCTTCAGAATCACTTTATCTCAAAGTGTCCTTCAAGGGATAGACTGACCCTCCTCCCTGCTACCTATAACAGGGAGGAAAGAGAACAAACCAGCCCAAGAGTAGAGACACTATGTCCTTGACAATTAGAAAGTGAACCATTTTCAACAGAGGTTACTATTGTTTATCCCAAAATAAAAATAAAAAAAAAAAGCCAGGAGAACTCATCCATAAAGAGAAAGCTCAATAAGGAACTCCAGCTGAATGCCTCAACTTCCACAGTCTGCTGGGTGTTATAAGCACCAGATCTGATGGTCTTAACTATCTGCTCCTATTTGTTCTTTTACTCAGGAGCCTATTGGAGGTGACATTCTGCTCTGCCTAAGTGTCTCTCTCAATCTGGCTCCAGCTACTTGCCTAAACTGGTTTTCCCAATTGATTTCTGGTCATTGTTTGTTTATAAGCCCTCAATTTGATGGTGTTTTGCTATATGTTTACTGGCTGTCTGTCTCATTTGCTATTTATTCTTTTACTTTGCTTGATGTATACTTAATAAACATTTAAAACAAAAAGTCAGGCATGGTGTGTACACTCTTGATCTCAGCACTCAGGAGACAGAGGCAGGTGGATTTCTGTAAATTCGATGATGGCCTGGCCTACAAAGTGAATTCTAGGTCATCCAGGGCTACAAAGTGAGATTCTGAGAGAGAGACAGAGACAGTCAGAGAACTATAAAAGCTAAGCAATAAAAGAAGTATAGTGAGAATTTTGGAATTTTGGTTTCTTTAAAAGCACAGAAATATTATAGTATGTTTTTATTTCTATCCCAGATGTGGGGCTATGAGGCTGCCTCACAGCAGCTGACTATGATTTGCCTTGTGCTCTGGAGGGGCAGACAGCTGCAGATAGTTTCTGTGACATTTGGAATTCTGGGGACTTTTCAGAGACAGTATATATAAATGCTAGGGCCCCGATAGGCAACGTGGATTGTTGGTTGGTTGTTGGTTGCAGTTTAAGTAGTGATGTGCAAAGAAGAAAGGAAAGGAAGAATAAATTAGATATCCTGATGTCAAAGATCAAACTTGCCCCAAGGAGCTCGACGCCCTCTAACGATAATGTTGCCCTAGTCAAGAATCTCTTTCCTTTCCTCTCCATCCTTTTTTCTCTCATATCTAGTGTTAGGGGGTTGAAAGAGTAGAAAAGGGGAGAAGAAAAAGGAATCCACAAAGTAGCAAAGGCCAGTTACGAAGAAGAAACAATAAAACCCCGAAAGCTACAAGTGAGATCAACGAGGGAACTGGTTCAGCAGACAGGGGAAGCTGACTCCTTAACCAGAACACAAACCAAGCAATCTGTTTCACATGCCCCAAAAGCTCAGAAATTGGTGAGACCAGGTACTGATATATTGAGTTGAAAAAGATTTAAAAACAAAAAGGAAAGCTGCGGGAACACTTAAACACTGTACCACCCAAGTCTCCTTTAGAAGGCATAAACCTCCTCTAGCATGTATAAGCCACAGGTTTTACCCCATAGGAAAAAAAGAAAAAGAAAAAAAAAAAAAACTATTCTTGGGAGAGAATAAGATGACAGGGATCTTTCAGGAGACATTAGAGGTTTTGTTGTTTCTGTTTGTTTGTTTTTGGAGAGAGTGTTTCTCTACTTAGCCCTTGCTGTCCTAGAACTCCTTATGTAAACCCAGGCTGGACCTTAACTCACTAGATCTGCCTGCCTGTGCCTCCTGAGTAGAGGGCTAGAATTGAAGGCATGTGCAGTCACTGCCCAGCTAAAACATTGGAGTTTAAGGAAATGGGTGACACCTAGAAAAAAATGATTCAAAGATTTGTATACTAAATGTTGAGATTTCCCAATCTTTTCCCCTAACCATCTCCGAGGATACTAGCAGACAGGCTTATTCTGGGAAAATTGGCCAGCCCAAAAGAAAAGACTCAAAGATAATGACACTCAAAACAAGCAAAACTACTACTAAACCAGCCATCAATTATGGCAAGTTGGCTCAGCAAGTGGCAGCATTTTCTGCTACGTCTGATGACCTGCTTTGGAGTCCCCGGAACCCATAAACTGTCCTCTGACTTCAACATGCACATATGCACAAACACAATAAAGATACTATCTGGTGCAGAACTGAATTCATTACACATTTCTAAATTTCACATTAACGAACACTGAACGAGGGCTACCTGTCGTGTAACAGAACACAAGGCCCCGGATCCCCAATACAACAAAAACAAAACACTAAATAAAAAGTAAAGTGGGTGTGATGGCACAAGCTCATAAGCTTAGCACTTGGGAGGCTAGATAAAAGGATTGAGAATTCGAGGCCAGCCGGGAGACTCTCCTCTCAAAAGAAAAAAACATTGTTATTTACATATTCTAAGACAAGTCATAACACTTTGATAAAACCAGCACAGAAATTTTTTAGAAATATCTTTCCTACATTATAAAATGTATGCTGAGAAGAAATTTTATAAAATAAAGAAAAACACATAGGAAGTATCAAAACTCCCAGACTTCTTTCGGGTACTCTTTGACTGTTTTGTTGATGTACAAGCTCTAATGTTCTCCGCTTAGTGTACAGGCTACTTTTCTTTGCCGTTAAATTACTGCTTTATGATGTCACTGTAGTGTCTAAAAGTTAAAATGCTTCGAGAGGAAAAAGTTCATTTCTCAGAAATAAATTTTTAAAAAGATTTTATTTACTTTTTATACAATATTCTGCCTGCATGTGTGCCTGGATGCCAGAAGAGGGCACAAGATCTCATTATAGATGGTTATCAGCCACCATGTGGTTGCTGGAAATTGAACTTAAGACTTTTGGAGTACAGCCAGTGCTCTGAACCTCTGAGCCATCTCTCCAGCCCTCAGAAATAGGTTTTTAAAGCTCTAAAATGTAGCCTTAATTAGGGAAAGCTAGATACAACAAAAATACCAGCTCAGTAATAAATAAATAAGTAAACTCATCAGCATCAGCATCAGCAGTGAAGGTATACCAGCCCAATGCTGAGGTCCTTTCCAACATAATCAGAGATTCTCATTTCAACACTGTTACTAAATGTAAAGTCTTGGACCTAAAATCATTTAGATTAAGTCTACTTGAAAAACTGTGAGCTCAAAGACAGAGTAGGCCACAAGAAAGACAGAAGAAGAAAACCAATTCCATAAAGTTTTCCTCTAGTTTCCACACATGCATTGTGGATGGCTATGTGTGAATTCCCAGTCCCCCACTCCCCAGACACATACACCAGTAACGATTGAAAACAAAACAAAACAAAACAAAACAAAACAAAACAAAAACCATAAAAAAGCAGCAAGATGCTTTAAGGGAGGTAGAGAGATGGTTCTGTGGTTTAAGCACATTTCCTGTTCAGTTTCCAGCACCTATATCTGGTGGGTCACAACTGCCTCTAACTCCAGCACCAAGGCATCCAAATGCTCCTCTGGTCTCTGTGGGTAATGCCCCTCCCCCCAATTCAGATAGCATACACATAGATTTTTTTTTTTTTTAATTCATAAACTGACAGACTAAACAACCAAGGGGAACATACATTTTTCTAAAGGCTGTTTTTTTAAAAAAGAAGGTATTTTCTATGTCTGACACTATGCACTAATTTATACTGTTTCACCACAAACTTACCTATAACTTTATTTAGTGGCATTTATCAGGGCTGGGGACGTAATTCAGTGGTAGAGCATTTACCTTGCATGCACATACAAGGCCCAGGGTTTGATCTCCTGGCAGAGGGAGGGAAAGTGTGTGTGTTTATGTAAAGAAATTTACTAAAACAGCCAGGCTCAGTGACACACACCTGTAACCCTCAGGGAGGCAGAGGCAGACGGATTTCTGAGTTTAAGAACAGCCTGGTCTACAAAAATGAGTCCAGGACAGCCAAGGCTAAAAAAAAACAAAAAACAAAAAACACCTTGTCTCTTCCTACACACAAACACACACACACACACACACACACGCACATACAAATAAACTATAAAGCTAGAATTCCCAAAATGAAATGGATGTAGCTCAGTGACAGAACACTTGCCTAGCATGAGCAGGCCCTGGCTTTGTTTGTTTGTTTGTTTGTTTGTTTTTGAGACAAGGTTTCTCTATGTAACAGAGTCCTGGCTGTCCTGGACTAGCTTTGTAGACCAGGCTAGCCTCAAAGTCATAGAAATTTGCCTGCCTCTGCCTCCCAAGTGCTGGGACTACAGGTGTGCATTACCATGCCTGGCAATGAAAAGTTTTAAATCATGTTTGAAAGATGTAACACAAAGCTCCCACAAAGGAAACTTCAAAAATCTAAGAGCACTACTATTGGTTTCCCTATTTTACAAAATTTTTCCAGAAATTTACAAAGGCAACATAGGTAAATTCCTTCAAAGTATGTAACTTTTAAAAACAGAAGGAAAAGACAAATGTGATAATTAACAGAAACATAAGAAAACTATTTTTCCTTAAAATATTTAAAAAGACACCACAGCCGTAAAACCTATAGAATGTTATAGTACAGAATGCATCTTTCTTGTTGTTTTATTTATTTTTATTATGTATACATTGTTCTGCCTGCATGTACACCTGAATGCCAGAAGGGGGCACCAGATTTCATTCTAGATGGTTGTAAGCCACCATGTGGTTGCTAGGAATTGAACTCAGGACCTCTGAAAGAACAAGCAGTGCTCTTAACCACTGAGCCATTTCTCCAGGCCCAGAATGTATATTAATATATATAATATTAAAAGTCTACTTAGGTGAAGCCAGGCATATTGGTGTGTGCCTTTAATCGCAAGCAAAAGGCAAATCTCTAGTTCAAGAACAGCCTATTCTATACAGAGAGTAGGACATCAGGGCTACATAATGAGACTATCTCAAAAAAAAAAAAAAAGATAAAACAAAAACAAATAGAAAAAGTTTCATTTCAGAATGCTGAGCAAAACATGACAAAACTTTGTCTCATACATGAAGAAAGCACCTCTCTCAAGAGGGTGGGGCAAAGGTAGCTGGAACCCAGTAGTGGACAACTGTGTATGTGCCCTGTCTTCTGGAGAAAAAGAGTTTCCCACATGCATATGAGCTAATAATTCTGCTACTACTATATATATGCATACTGAAACTAGAGAATTATGGAAACAGATGCTAAATGGTGGGAGCCAATTTTCCTACTGTTGAAGGGGGAATTTACAGATTAGGTGAATGAGCCAGTATGAGCCACATGTTCAATTAGAGTTGGAGACATAGCATGAACTTGGATTTGGATAATTTATTTATGCGAATATTGCTTAAAGGGCTGAGGGTATAACTGAGTAATAAGCACACATGAAGCTCATGGAAGACCCAGGCAATACACCTAGCACTTAAAAAAAAAAAGGATGTGCACAGGCCCTTTCTGGCTTAGCCACTTTAGAAGGCCTAGTACTAACAACATCCAGGACAGATCTGGTTTCTGGTATCATTCTGTAAAAAGGAAGCAGCGTTTCTTGGAGGACGTGAATTGTTCTAAGATAGCATAAGAAATATTCTAGATGAGACTAGGCCAAAAAGAAAGTGCTCTAAAACAAAACAAAGATGTAGATATGTCAAAAGAAACCAGGTATAGAACATAGAACTGACTAAGAGTTCCCAACAGTCAAAGCCAGCAGTACTGGAATTATGTTCTCAAATAATTATAAGTATATATGAGTATAGACAGATATAATGACTAAATAAGCTAATAGAGAAGAAATAAATGTCCCACTTGTAAAAGTGGGAAATAATGTGTGTCAATACTCTGCCTGAAGTGTTAGCCCCACCCCTTCTCCATGAGCTATGTCACTGTTCTCACTCACTACATACAGCATGGGAGAGGAGAAGAGGACCTTTACAAAAGAGAACCTGGTAAACACTATGTCAGCTATAAGCAATAGTCAAGTGGACAATCTGTTGTTTGTATACATGTCTATGAGCAGGTGTGCACAGCCATGTGTGAAGGACAAAAGAACAGAGGATGTCTTCCTCAATCATTTTACATTGGAGATGGCATCTCTCACTGAACCTGCAGCTCATGGACTCAGCAAGGCTAACTGGTAGGCAAGCCCCAGGGATCCTCCTGTGTCCCAAACTGGAGTTAAAGCTAGATACCACCCACTTGCATTTTCTGGGTGCCAGCAATTAGAACTCAGTTCTCATGACTGCAGGCACTTTTACTGAGCCATCTCTCCAAATTCTTGGCAGAGTAAGAAATCAGCACATAGCCTGTTGTGGTGGTGTACTCCTTTAATCCCAGCACTCCAGAGGCAGGTGGATCTGTGAGTTAAAAGCCAGTCTGGTCTACCATACTAAGTTCCAGAGCAGCCAGGACTACAGAGAGGAGACCCTGCCTTCAAAACAGAAACAAAAACAAAACAAAAAAGAAATTACGTATTCAGAAAACTGAGTGAGAGGCTAATTTACAGAAAGGGTGTACTAGGTGATACCTCTCACACTTTCACACTTGTTTTGACACTACATGTGAATTAACACAAGCACCTGTCAATAAAAGGTTTGCAAAGCACAATACATCTGATTCATGTTTACCAGCTGCCTAGTTTATTGGCAACAATGACTTGTTGGGGGGTATATCTTCAACCTTAATTACAGCATTAATCTGCAACTAAAGTAAATTTCTTTACCTAAATAGGTTTCGGTCCTCTACAAGAATATGGTTCTCACTAAGCAGTTGTACTTTTCCAAAAATAACATCAAAATAAAGAAATGTAAGGATTCATTTTAAAGCCTTTGTAATCCTAGCATTATGAAAGCTGAGCACAAGGGTCCCAAGCTCAAGGACAGTCTGTGGTATACAGTGAAACCCAGTCCAAAGCAAAATATCAAAGTCATTTCATGCTAAGATATACCTTTATATTAATATACTATAGCATATTGTAACTGATATTTGGAATAAACACACATGTCCAGGACCAGCAGTGTCAAGTCCTTAGAATAGTATTCCCTAGGGCAGCTCAACTGAGTCTTGGTTTCTGTCCAAGCCAGGAAGTTCTCTTCTGTTTACAGAGCACAGAATAGTGATAAGCCAATAAATCTCCCTTAACAAGTGATAGCCAGTGGACCCAGCCAGAAAGCAAGGATGGATCAAGAATCTACCAGTGCCACAAAAAAACGACACAGAGAACAAGGCTTGCCAAGAATGAGCCAATTCAAACACACAGGATGGGCACAGTTCTGTGGTTCCTGACATTTACAAATCCTATTTCCATATTTCTAACAGATTAAAAAGAGCTCTCAGAGCTGGCAAGATGGCTCAGCATGTAAAAGGCATTCCGGATAACCCGAATTCCATCTCCAGGACCTGCACAGTAGGAGAAAATGAGATCCTGAAGGTTGTCTTCTGACCTTCACCCACATCCACAAATAAAAAAATAAAAGCTTTTTTTAAGATCTCATGATACTAACCGCATGTGACAATACCCACTTAAAATGTTCTTTTCTGTATTTCACATAAAACTATTTGTAAGTGAGATGATAGGAATAGTGGTGTATGACAGTAACCCCAGCACTTGGGAGAATGAGGCAAAAGTTCCAAGTTCAAGGATAACCTGAGTTACATGGAGAGTTTCAGGCAGTGTAAGAGCCTGTTGTCTCCAAAATGAAAACTAAAAATAGTAACAAAAAGAAATTATATAGTTAATCCAAAATATAATAGGAATATCAATAAAATAATATTGGCTATTGATTAGTATTTGCTGAGGACATGTGATAGATTCCATAAGGTTTATCTCAATACTCTATTTTTTATGTATTTGAAATACTAGTAATAATCACAAAACTTGGGAAGCAGAGGCAGGTAGTCTGTCTCTATGAGTTCAAGTCCAACCTGATCTACATAGCAAGTTCCAGAACACCCAGGTCTAGTAAGAAAAAAAAAAAAAGGGTTGAAAATACAATACCATTACAAAATAACTTCAGGCCAGATATGGCAGTGCACGTCTTTAAATCTTTAATCCCAATTTGTAAGTGACCGAGGCAGTCAGCACTTTGAAAACTCAAAGCAAACCTGCTCTACATAGAGTTCCAAGGCAGCCTGTCTGAAATAACAATTATAATAGCCATTTCTACATAGATAATATATAAACAGCCAACGCAATGAAAAAAAATACTGTACACAACTAATCATGTAGGAAACAGAAATCAATATTGCAAGGAGATGCCTTTACAACCAACAAACAGACCGCTGCTTTCAAGAACCCAGAAGAGGGCTGGTGTAGAACTCAGTGGTTCTGAGCTTGCCAGGCACACACAAGGCCTGGCTCCCATCCCTAGCACAGCCATAACTAACTAACTAACTAAATATTAAAAATAATCAAACTGCTGTTGAGAATATGGAGAAACTGGAATCTTTGTACAATGTTGGCAACAATGCAAGACAGTGTGGCTGCCATGGGTAACAGAACAGTAATTCTAAGAAAACTTAAAAATAGAATTAGCAAACCTCCAGGAATTCCACTTGTGGGCAAATTCTCATAAACCTCAAAAGGGGACCAAGACATATGTGTGCACCCATGTTCCCAGTGCATTATGCTCAAAGACAAAATGTCCATTAGCAAACAAATTTAGTTCCAAAAATGAAGCACAGGCAGGCCTATCGGCAGTAGCCTGTAATCCTAGAACTTGAGAGGTAGAGGCAGGAGGATCAGGAGTTCAAGGTCAGCTTCAGTGTGTGTGCATGGACATATGTGTATGTGGTGTATACATATACACATACATACATACATACATACATACATACATACGGTGAGGTCAGGCCATGATACAAGAGACTCCATCTCAAAACAAACATACAACAAAATATTGTTCAGCCTTAAGAAATTCTGACACCTACTATATAAATGAACCTTGATGACATGCCACATGAAACAAGACAGTTACAAAAGGATAAACAGCTGATTGCATGTACACTGGCATCTAACTGACACAGGCTGAAACAAGCAAGGTGGAGTACAGGTTAATGGGTACTGGACACATATGGGAATGCATTTAATGCTGGCAGACTTTGCACTTAAAATGCTTAGGGTGGGAGGGGTTCAGTGGCAGAGAACTTTGTTACCCTGTATAAAACTCTTGGGTTCAATCCTTAACACCAGAAGAGGCAAGAGCATAAAAAGTTAATATGGTATATTTTATGTTTATTTTACATAATTCTAAAAATTTTTCAAAGAAACAATTTATCTATCTTCCATAAACAATCTACCCACGTTCGTTTAAGTCAGGCTCTCACTATGTAACCCAGACAGGCCTGGAGGCCACAATCCTACTGCTCAGCCTCCAGAGCACTAAAATCCCATGAGTGTACCAACCACTATGTCCTGCTTCAGAATCTTTTATAAATCTTCGTTGATAATTAACAGTTTGGCTACAAATTAAGCAAATAATCTGACAAGACAGGAAGAGATAACCAACGATATAACTTCTGAAACTTTATAACATGCAGAACAATCACACAGGCACTACCTAAGCCCTCTTCCAAGATCATGCCTGCGTCTCCTGTTAAAGAGGTGACATTCCTTCCCTAATCTATCAAAATGCTCTTCCAGAATACTCAAGAGAACTTTACCCAAAAAGCTATAACCCGTGCCTGGCTTATGATGTCATTGAATGATTTACAAGATTACTGGTGATGACTGCAAGTAAGCAACTTCTTCTGCAGGCAAGGAGTTATGACTAAAACAGCACATTCTGTGGTTCGTTTTTAATGTATATTGAAGCACCATCCATCCAAATATCTCAAAACATTTGGCATGAGGTAACAAAATTCATGATAAAAAGGCGAAGATCTATAACAATAAGGAAAATGAGGACCAGCAATTAATGTCCTCTTTGAGCTAGCCACAACTGGGCATGAACCTACCTAAACCTTTCTGAAACACTGTTCCACATATTTGGATATAGTCTCAGTTTTTAATCTGCAAGAAGAAAAAATAAATAAATAAAATAAAGGCGGGGGGGGGAGATCGTGCTCAGGAAACTAAGCCCAGCCTGTCTATAAACTCTGTCACTGTACTAAATTATAAACCCATAAATGCAAAGGAAGTCAGCAGTGTTAGCATCTCTGAATGAATCATAAAGCTTTCCATTACAGTCAGTTGGCTGGAGGACTACCTCAATCAGATTAACCAGATCAAAAGAAGTCAGAACAGCCTTTTGTGACAGCCTTGTGTAGCGCGTTGCTATCAAGTGGCCTGGACAATTCACCAGCATTCTATAATTCAAAAGCCTTTTAAATATGTATAGTCTCTGATCACACACTACAAAGGAACAGTTACAGGTGTATGGACCAAGTTAATATGGTATATTTTATGTATATTTTACACAAAACCTTAAATAAATGAAAAAAATTATAAATATTCTTAGGAACCACCAATAGGTAAGTAAGTTATGGCTCAGCCATACAATTACAGGCCACACAGGCATAAAAACAGCTGACGGGGGAAGAGATATAGTTAGTGGTCCAGGGCTTGCCTAGAAAGTATAAGGCAGTAGGTTGTAGGCCCTTCCCTCAGCACTGAAAAAAAGAAAATGAAATTTGAAAATCCAATTAACGATTGTGTGCCACTGTACATACATATGTGTAGGAACATATGTATGTTAACGACAGTGAATGCACATGCCTGCGACTATGGACACATCCACCATGTGTGAGTATAAAGACAGACATGCATGTATAGATAGACACACATGAGTACATAATACACATGTACATATACATGTCTGCTAATGGACACTGCCAGTCTTCAGGCATGATCCTTTTATGAAGGTCAGTAAATGATTATTCCTATAACTACAATTTAGCAGCTTTGTAAATTTGAGAAAGTCACTGAGACCCTTAGAGAGTTGACTTTGTCATCTACAAAATGGGAACAACCCTTGACTCATAAAAGTTAGACAGATGTAAACCGAGTCTGCTGTGACTAAGTACATAGTAAATGAACAACAGTACCCCTCATCTGTACATGCACACTGACCACATTTTTGTAATTTTCATGGCTCTAATCCACAACAATAAGTGCCCATGAATTAACTTTGCTTATCTATGGGAACAGACTTGTGTTTGGCTAGACTTTTTTGGCTTTCATAGTTTATAATTTCTTCTAGGAAGATTTTTTTAATGTTTTATTGAAGATCATTTCTTCACATTTATTTTGTTGCTGTTGAGGCAGGGTCTCCCTATACCTCTGGCTGCCTTTCAACTAATTCGGCAATCTACGCTGGCCTTAAACTTCCCATTTTTCTGCCTCAGTTTCCCAACTGCTAGAATTGTAGACATGAGCCACCACGCCCAGCAAAATAATGACTTCGAGACTAACAATAAAAAGATGGACCATCTCTAACATACCTAAATTCTGCATAATTAAAATGCTGCTAAACACTAAACCAGCAAAAGCATAATTTTAATGCTCTTAACAAATTTTCTGTATTCTAGCAGTCAACCAGCATTACCCCATAGCTCTATGAGATGGTAGTACAAAGAAAATCCATAGCCCTTCTACTTCTTTGCCCATCCAAATCGGATGAAAATATTGACACTATCAGGTGGGGGGGGGGGATTTGTAAACAGGTTAATGAGAATCTAGTGACATCTGTGACTCGAATTTATTAAAGCAGGGAAGCACCCAGAGTCTCATCCAAGGTCACAGAATATAAAGGCTGTGAAGACATAAAGATCAGACTGCACGGCCACAATTTGGGGTGTTTGTGTGAAACCACGAGGCTAAATCCTTCACTAGTCATTTCAGGAGTCCGGGCGGAGGCGGAGGCGGAGGCGGGGGCGGAAAGAAGGGAGGATTACAACACATCGCTGAAGACAGCAAAACAAACCAGCAACTGACCGCGCCAGGGTTAATCTGCAACACGCTTTAATCGTACCGGTTTTATTTCTACAACGCAGTAAATCACGCCATTTTAAGTCGAAAAAGCAGGACTGACATTTCTGTACACAAGTCATGGTGAAAACATTTGAAATTGACGAAAATAAAAGCAGTTAACCCGCGGTTCGATTAACTCTCTGGCTCAACGCGCACAATTACGAGATGTTTTCCATTAATACCGCTAATTCTCCCCTTCCCCCCAAAGTCTTTAACTCCCCAGAAAATCCAGCCACGGACAGGGAAGGGGAAAAAAAAATCTCTTTTCCCCAGGGCCTCAATTTACAGAATCACACAGCAGATAATAACCCGATCATCTGGATATATTTCCTCCCTAGATAGGCTATTAAGTGTCTTGAAACGTCATTTCTAAGCGTGCAAAATACAGCTGGGCACACGCCCTGCAGCCGCACCATAGCCCTACATTTTGGGGCCTCTCTCCAGCAAAACATCGCCTCTTCCGAATCTATTGAAAGCTGCGGGCTCCTCCCTCGCTTTTTTTATTTTTATTTTTATTTTATTTCTTGACTCGAGCCTTTAAAGAGAGAGAGGGGGATGGGCTTGCACGGAAACCAGGCTCTGAAACCCTGAGTAATCGCACCTCGCCGAGGGCAGCGGCCCGGCGGAGGTACGTACGGGTGATTATCATCTCTTCCTCGGAACCCATTTCCTGTACCTTTCTGGCTTAATCTCCTTTTCCTCTCCCCCTGACTTTCCAATGACATCAAACCAAAGCCGAGGAGAGGCAAAACGGATGCCTCCAGGTCGGAGACCTCAGAGTGCCACGAGTTCGGCCTCCGGGCCCCGCCCGACCTGGCAACCGGGTTAACGAGGTCCCGCCCGGCTGGCCCGAGCCCTGACAGGCCCAGGCTCCGGGGTCCGGCCCAGGCCCGGCGCGGCCTGTAAAGCCCCGGCGTCGAGTGGCCGGCGGAGGGCGGGGCGGGCCCGGGGCCGCTCACCTGCTGGTACCCGCTGCCGCAGGCCGGCTCCACGGCCGCCAGCGCCGCCAACGCCAAGGCCATGGCGCCGCGGGCCTCAGGGACGGAGGGCGAGCGAGAGAGCTGAACGGGCGCGGGAGCCGCGAACGGGGGTCGCCGGGAAGCCGAGAGAGGGAGGCGCCGCGGCGTGTGGATGGCCGCTGCCGACGCCGACACGCTCCGCTCAGGCAGTGAGCGCCGCCGCCGAGGCTCCGCCGCGGCCCCTGGGGAGGAGGCGGGGGACGACGACGACGACGGCGCTGCGCCGCCGCCCCGCCCCTTCGCGCGCCGCCCCGCCTCCTCCGCGCGCCGCGGCCCCGCCCCTCCGGGCTCCACCGCCCCCCGCGCCCCCCGTGCGGCTTCCCCACCGAGCCACTCAAGTCGCCTGCACGCAGGGCTGAGGTTCCTGTCCCAGCTGCTATCCTCAGGCCCCCGGGGTCAGCCAGCCACAGGGTGGGGCCTCGTCCCGCCGGTCGAGACCCGGAGGATGTGTGTAAATTCACATTTAAATATCCTCAAATAAAGTTTTATTGTAGCACCGCCTCTCCTTCCAAGCGTGGCCATCTGACGCTTTATAGAAAATAATTGTCGACCCTAATTTTGTGGGGGATTGGTGGGGTTTTTTTTTTTTTTTTTTGGTTTGTTTGGTTTTGTCTGTTTGATTTGGTTTGTTTTTGTCTGTTTGGTTTGGTTTGGTTTTTGGTTTTTCTAGGCAGGGTTTCTCTGTGTAGCTCTGACTGTCCTGGAACTCACGCTGTAGAGCAGGCTGGCCTTGAACTCACAGACATCGGCCTGCCACTGCAGCGATTTAAGGCCTGCGCCAAAACCGCTCAGACTGAATTATTTTTCATAGAGCCTAATGTACACGGCTGAGTAGTCGCTCTTCTGTTGATACAAAAATCATATTATCTGAAATAAAACTCTTTGAAGAAGTGGTATAAAAGTCAAAACTTGATGTATTTATCCAGATAGTAGGAACATGTGTTGAGGCAATGACAAAAGAGCTAGCCCCACCAAACTGAGAGGCTCTTGTCACTTGAGTATAGGAGTTGCTATGAACAGTGGTTCACAGATGAGGAAATTGGGCATGCGGATTCTTTTCCCCACTGACTCTGAGCTGATGGTGAGAGGAAAAGCTGGAATGTAAGCATATCAAGACAATTTTCTTTCTTTCTTTTTTTCTTTCTTTTTTTCTTCCTTCCTTCCTTCCTTCCTTCCTTCCTTCCTTCCTTCCTTCCTTTCTTTCTTTCTTCCTTCCTTCCTTCCTTCTTTCCTTTCCTTTCATCCTTCCTTCCTTCCTTCCTTCCTTTCTTTTTGTTATTATATGAAAGAGGTTTATTGGATGGAGGTGGAGAGATAGAGAGGAAAAAGAAAGAAGGAGACGTCGTGGGGGGCCCCAGGAAAGAAAGTGAGGCAGAAAGGACAAGAGAGGAGAGTAAGAGAGCTAAGCCAGCTTTCTTAACCATTATCCACAGTTTAAATTATAAGCTTTGTAGAGGCAACAGTGTTTGTCTCTTAGGGTTTCCGTTCATACAGTGTATGAACTGTATGGCTATACAGCAGACAAATCAGGGGCTGTTTCTTTTTATCATGTCCAGCTGTCTAGAATTGCTTCTATGCAGAGGTCCAGCACAGACGGGGGATAGCAGATGGGGGATAGGAGGGAATCCTTCACTCCTTAAAGCATGTTACAATTCCTGTTTCTTTTTCATAGTCTTTCCAAGTCAGTTCTCTGCAGTTGGTTAAATTAATAGGGCTATCTCAGCCTCTAACCTTAGATATATCTTTATGTATTCGTTATATTTTTAAAACATGGCTGTTTTGAACCACCCTAAGATTTTCATATATAGGAACACATTATAATCAATAAAAAATTCATCAGGCCGTGGTGACACACGCCTTTAATCCCAGCACCCAGAAGGCAGAGACAGATCTTTGGAAGTGGGGAGAAGGATGACACCCAGGGCCACAGAGAGGGGGAAATTCTGTAGAGCTGGAGAGACAGCTCACCATTAAAGAGCACTAGCCAGGGCTACACAGAGCGGGGGAAATTCTATAGAGCTGGAGAGACGGCTCAACCATTAAAGAGCACTAGCCAGCTGCAGTTCTAGGGGATCCAGGATCAGTCCCTAGCACCCACGTGGTGGCTCAAACCACCTGCAAATCCAGTCCCAGGAAATCTGACTCCTCATTTAGAATCTAAACACTGCGGGCACCAGGTATGCAGACATACATGCAGAGAAACACCCATACACACAAAATAGACATTTTAATTAAATTTGAATAACATCTAGATATGTATACTTTTCAGTCTGTGTCTTTCCAGATCTGAGCCCCTATATAGTTCCCTATGTGTAAGTATTAGCATTGAATATTTATTTACATGCTGAGAGAAGAGATAAACTTAGCCATATGCTAAGCTGGGATGTATGCTGATCTGCTTGCTTCCTTTTTATTTAATTTATTTATTTTTATTTCATGTGTATCGGTGTTTTGTCTGCATGTATATCTGTGTGAGGGTGTTGGGTCCTCTGGAACTGGAGTTACAGACTGGTGTGAACTGCCATGTGGATGTTGGGAATTGAACCTGAGTTCTCTGGAAAAGCAGTCAGTCTCTCCAGCCCACTCTCTTTCATTTTTTTATTTGTCCTTATCTTCTGTGCTGGGAACAGAAGCCCGTGCCTTGTGCATGCAAGGCAGGCACCCTACCTCTGAGCAACATGTCAAAGCCAGAAAGACAAAGCTTAAATGTTATTTGCTACAGTGAACCAGACAAACAATGTCCTTCCATGTGGCCTTATATAAGGAAGGGGAGGGTGGAAAGTCTGATTTGAAATGTAAAAGCATATATCATCAGTGGAAAATAGAAATCAGGCTACTTTGTCTAAATTTGTAAGTAAGAAGGAATAAAAAAGCATATGTCTGTCCTGTCACATATGGCTGTTGCAGCAGCTGCCGTCACTGTGCAAGCTTTTTCTGAAGGAGGAGTTGCTGTTTTTCCATCTCTTATTTCTCCCTTAATATCTATAGATGGCTTGCACTTGAACCCAAATATATAGCCTAATATAAACAATAGCCTTTCTCCCAGGAATTGCTCTTGAGAAAATCGAGCTCTCACTTCTAATCTCCCTTCCCAACTCTTTTTTTTTTTTTTTTTTTGATACCCTCAGTTGTGGTGTTTTGAGTAACAATATTTTGGTCTCTCTTAGTTTTTTTCCTCTGAGTTCCTTAAGCTTTTAATAAACAAATCAAGATTTTTTTGTCTTCATTCAATGAGTGTCTACACTGAAAATTGAAAAACTTTTTCTTTCTCTTCCTGACTTTCTAATGACATCAAACCAACACTGAGAGAGAGAAAAAACAAACAAACAAAGAAACAAAAACGTAGCCTCCAGGTCGGAGCCCCCAGAGCACAGGGGGCTGTGCTGCAGAGGGCTCCAGTTGACAAGCAGGCTGCACAAGGATGCATTGTTTGTCCCATGGACCTGTGCCTGATACACAGCCAAGCAAACAAGGAGGGTAATCTGAGATGGTAAAAAATTGCGCCCAGATTCACCTCCAGATGCTGTCAAAAGAACTTCCAATATGAAAGTTATTAATTTCAGATTGTTGCACTTAGAAACTTATTTCCCCTGAGAACCACAGCAATACTTTCCATGCGCAATACTCTGTATGTGACTTGCTGGCGCAGAATCATCTATCCTAGGAGAGAAAGGAAACATTATGGAGAAGCAGAACATAGCCCATGTCTGCATCATTTTCCTCCTTGAACTGAGATAAAATCTCTGGGATAGATGTGGTCTTCTGTCTGCCATATGCACAGAGGCCTGACCTAGGCAGCGCTCGGCTCAGCTGTGCCCTCAAATGTCTGTTCGATTTGTCCAAAGCCTCAGTAGTCAAGCATCTTGCCTGAGGCCCTGAGCTGTTGCAGCAGTCTGACTGGGCTCCAGCTGAACCATGCCGTTTCACTTCTCCTGGCTGGGTGTTTTCTTTTAGTCACCCTGCCTCACCATGAGCTTTGTTAAGAGCAAAGGTCATTTCTTCATATTTCAAATAAATAAAGGGGTTAGCCGCTGGTGAGTGCTACTGCTGTGGAGCACTTCCTGCATCTTAGACATGACCACACACTATCTCTCTTATCCTTATAATACATGCACTCCGCAGATGACCAGATTCAAGAAATCCATAGATAGCACTGGTTCAGCTAAGGAGGGATGGGGCCAACGTGAAGATTCAGGTCGGCCTGACTTAAAAGCGTGAGCACCACTCAGTGCATGCAAAGAAACGCAGGACATTGGAGGGCCAAGCTTTGGGTCTTCACAGTGAAACAGAGTAGGTAGTAAGCACCCACCTAAGAGCTAAGGCTACAGCTCAGTAATAGAGCGCTTTTATAGCATGAGCAAGGGTTTATTCCCCAGCAACACACAGATACACAAGCACACACACACACTAACACAGTATACTACTTAATTGCAGCCCTGTTGAGCTGAGAAATAGTGAAGAGAGTTATGTGGGCAGGTGGGATAATTAGGTAAGGATTAGAAAGAAAGATTTTTAAATGAGAAGCAGGCTTTGCTGCTATGGGAAAGGGGGGAGCACATCAAGTCGTGAGTGTGCCTGCACACATGCTTAGCTCATCACAGAGCTTGCAGCCCTTTATGGAAAGAGACAGGTAGTAACTATGTCAGGCTCTGTGGACCATAAGTTGGCATCACAGATACTCTGTGTATCCTCTGTGTTATCACTGGATCACAAACACAGCCACGGATGCCACCAAACGAAGTGGCATGGCTGTTTGCTATGGTTTGAATGTTGCCCAAATGTCATTCCCAATGCAGCTGTGCTGAGCGGGGCATGACGGCACATGCCGGTAACCCCGGGACTTGAAAGGCTGAAATGAAGCAAAGGATCACCACTCCAAAGCCAGGGCACTGCATAGCCAGAGCCTGTCTCAAAAACCACACAAAAGGTTATAAATGTTACAATTACACCATAGGTTTGGCATCTCATTAGAGACCTGGCTGATGACATAGTTGACAGTGACCCTGAGATGAATGAAACAAGTTATAACACCAAGACCAATGGAAAAATGTCTGCCTCAGATGATCACTAGTATTCAATTACAAATACAAAAAGAGAGAACTATTATAAATGTGATAGAACTAACTCCTTTATCTCAAATAAAGTATATTTATCTATTTTATGTTCATGAGTGTTTTGCTCACGTGCATGTCTGTGCACTATGTGTGTGCCTGGTTTCCAGGTAGGGACATCAAATCCCCTGGTGATGGAGATGGAGATGGTGGCTGTGAGCCAACTTGGGGGTTCTAGAAACCAAATGCAGGTCCTTTGCAAGAGCAAGTGCCCTTAACCACTGAACCATCTCTGTACCTTACCAAGTATATAATTTAAGTTTGGATGTTCCTGCATCCGAGGAATGATGCTATAATTGGACCATATGAATTGCCACATTTGATTATGAAAATGTGCACTGTCCAGTTCCAGTGAGCCTTCTCTTTAACCTCCAATTTTTATTGTTGTTGTGTTTTTTGTTTTTTGTTTGTTTGTTTGTTTGTTTTTTTGAGACAGTATTCTGATGTGTCAGTTTGGCTGACCTGGAACTCACTGTGGAACCCAGGTTGGTTTTGAACTCACATAAATCCTCCTGCCTCCACCCCTGGGTGCTGAGATTACAGATATGTACCACCTGGCTCTGAGAGATCACTCTCCTAAGCTATGTCACTCCAAAATATGCTTCTTTATATTTTTATTTTTTATTTGCTCTCTGTCTTTCTATCCCTCCCTCCTCTCTCTTCTTCTCCCCCCTTTCTTTCTCTCTCTCTCTTTCCTTCCCTCTTCCCCCTTCCCTTCCTCTGTGTGCGTGCGTGTGTGCTCCCAGGTGCACATGTGGAGGCCAGAGTTTGCCTTCAAGTATCTTCTCCCACTCACTGCTCACTGCTCACCATGTTTTTTGAGACAGAATCTTTCACTGAACCAAAAGCTTGCCATTTGGGCTAGATTGACTAGCCAGCAAGCCACAGGATCCACCTGCCTCTACCTACCCCCTTTGCCAGAAATGCACTCCCATACCCAGCTTTTACATAGGTCCTGGGGATCCGATGTACTGCAAGCATCTTACCAACTGAACCATGTCCCCAGCCCAAAATATGAGTCTTTAAATGAGGATTGCGTGGGTATCAGGTTATGCCATGCTGAAAGATATTCTATATTGTATAAAACAGTGATTTTTCTTTCCCAGACTGTGCCTTGCCCCGAGAGATCCCATTTTACAAGCAGCAGTTGCCTCTATTTTGAAGATGTGGGATGACCGCACCTGAGTGGACATGTGAACAGTACCATCTGTCTGGCACCACCCACGTGGCACAGACCGACAAATGACTTATTCCTGGGAGTAGAATGTTCCCTATAAACTTATCTGTGTGAGATGAGATTTTAGGGACAAATGTGTGTATTAAAAGCCCAAGAACTTATTGAACACCCCAGACCAATGGAAGTGTGTGACTCTCTCATCTGGAGCCAATAAAAGGGTGAAAAACTAGCTCTGTGGTGGCAATGGCACCCAGCTGCCATCAGACAGGCACAGACCTCTCAACTATCTCCGGAGCTTCAACTTGACTTGGCCCCAGCATTGATGTGGCCTACTCAAATTGCTGTCTACCCATCTGGATCTTCATCTGTCTGCAAATTTTTTCACCCAAACCTGGTTCTTCTTTCTGCTTCACTTTGTTCCTGTGGCTCAACTCCTCACTAACACCTAACCTTATGGCCAGCAGTTAGCAGCTTCTCGAGCTGCTTCTGACACCCAGCTGGCTCCATCATCTTATCAAGACTCTGGCATCCCTATCAACTTC